>NC_083568.1:25049918-25668598 GCF_019925205.1 Metopolophium dirhodum
TATTTTATTTTATTTTTCACAATAATATCACGTACCTAGGTACATGTAATAACAGGTTTCGTTCGGTGTAAGCTAGTACCGTATACTATTTTTCCGTATATAGCATGTTAAAGCTCAATCTCGCCCTCGCCGCCGACCTCAACGTGCGCGGAACAGAACGATATCGTGGCGGTAGGTACATAATAGGTATATACAAATATATATATATTATATAAGTACGAGTAATATAACTTACAAGTAATATATTATGGACTATGGAGTAGATATTATAGATACAACGGTACCAATCGCAAACGAACCATTTTATTGCCATAACTTTTCGATATCGTGTAATTTATATTACTATACACGATCAAAATACGCATTGCTTAGACTATTTAGAATTTTAGACTTTAGAGGGCCCTTATTATTATATCGTGTGTACAGCATTATGTATATTATATAACGTGTGACAATATATCTGTATATTACCTATATATAATATATATAAATATCATGATATAATTGTATATAATATGTATTGGTTATTATTTTCTGGGAATCGTGTTTGATGGTAGCCTGGCTGGATTTGTGTACGTATTAACACGCATAATGTCTGTCGGTTTTGAAACGCAAGTAAACCCGTCTTTCGACTTTCAATAATAATATAATATTCAAACACGTACGTAGCATATTGTCAATATTATTTCCGAACGTCGACTTACACTTCATTACACGAGTATATAGGTATGAAGTCGTTACATGAACTTTGATTAAATTTTTTTTATGAAATTATAATCGTGCCGCGCACACACACACACAAAGAGTCATTTCAAAATTTTGGGTGGAATGCAAAATAATATACCATTAATCATAGCCGTTCGTTTCGCTTGCGAAATATTCTCAAATTTAAAAATGATTAACATTTAATCACCATTAAAATGTGAATAATTATTCACAATCTTTTTCCTTTGGAACAAATTAAAACAAGTAGGTATACTTACGAACATTATGAAAAAAAAATTATTAATATTTTTTTTTTAAATTCAAAACGATTTACCTAAAAAAAATTCAGAAGAAAAATTAAGATAATTACTAGTGTTAAATCACAGAATAAATTAACTACTACTAGTATAGTATATTTTTAATGTTATGAAATATACTTAAAAATTTAATAAATATTTCTAACTTTTACACGCCTTAAACAAAAAAGTGAGCTATATTAAAATATTAATTCAAATTTTTTATTTCAGAAAATTCCAGAAAATTCTTCATAGAAATTTATTAAATCGTAAATTTTTAAAATTTTACATCACTAATTGTGCGTAAACGTTTACACGATTGTGTGTCGTACGGATTTCCAAAAATTGGTTTTTTTTCGGCCGAGTGGTAAAAACTAACGGTGTGAAAATATTTGAATACATTTTATTTCAACTGTCATAAATCATTACGCGCCTATATAACAGTCGTCCTAATTCAACACAATTAATAGCTAGTTCGAATAAGATATAACCATATAGATAAATCCGTCGATATCTGTACGTAATATTCATTGTACCGTCGTTCGTAATACAATAATTATACCACAGTTTACATAGAATACAATACATCCAGGACTCTAGGAAGGTATTAACTAATGTACTAGTATGAGTATTATATTACTTTATGTCGAATTCTAAATTATAATCCGACTGAGCATTAATGTTTAATTCGTACCTAATACATGACTAAGATTAAGAAAACAAAAGCTATCGCATCAAACCCACACACGTCGCCAAATAAGATTATTTCTCGTGAACCCCATAAAATTGATTATTGTTTTTTTTTTTTTAATTATCTCCCGTATACGCATCTCCGCGTGTTAGGCGGTCGGTAGCTGTCAATAATAATTATAATAATAATAGTCAAATGAAAATAATCAAAACACGAGATGACAGCAAAAAAAGAAAAAATCGAGAAAAAACAATGTAAGGTAATTAATTCATCACAAAAATGGTCCCGGCAGCAGCATTACCACCATCACTGCCACGTAGGAATATTATATTATTATATATAGTATAGCGAAGGTCTGATCGATCGCGCCGCGACCTGCTGGCGAATTAAGTCATCATCATCGTGCTTACACTCACACACACATAAACGCGTCTTACAAACTGACAGATGTAGGTATATACGGTCGCTGCCGGGTTAAAAAACTGATTTGATCTCTCGATGCGTGTGGTATTATATTTCTTAATTTGGTCATTACGGACGTCATTATGTTGCGTAATGGCAAATGAAATGATAATGTCGAATTTGATTGTGTTCGCCAAAATGCCAACCCGGCACATCACAATATGGGGGCCCCCGACGTGACGTGTGTGTTGTCTGCAGGACCCTACGGACATGCGCAAACAGACGATGGTAAAAGAATAATTATAATAATAAGAAGAACGAACGAATGCTATTCGAAACAAAACAATACTCATTTATAATTTTTAAATTATGTTGTACATAATATTAGATATGCATTAATTAATAAAACGTCGATGACCGCGATCGGGGTACGTGTGTGGTATTTACCGCAGTGGTAATACTACGAGTACCTATACATTAATTAATACACATATCAACCCAGTGGCGCGGGCGTACACAGACATTACAAATGGGTGGGGGGCTGGGGAGGGGGTTGTACTAAGATATTATATTAAAACATATTCACGAAAAAACTGCCAAAGGGGCACCTCTCCTCATGTGTGTACACCATTGTGTCCGCCTTCTTTATTAATTATATTCTAAGCTTCTGACTTCTGTATCCATTTCCTTCGGGGCCTATAACTTTAAAACTTAGGTACATAAATATTTGAATACTTAATAGAAATCACTAATCAGTAACTATCAAATGTATCAATGTTTAAAATACTACCTAATATTATCAGAAATGGGTTTTCAAGATATTATATTAGAGATTTATATATTTTAAATGAGCGGAGGTTATAGCTCTTGACTTTTACTCTGTGTAACTTTAAAAGTCAATTAAAAATAGGTATTAAGTACCTACATATACGAGATGTTCAAAAATGACCTATACCTCTAGATATTTGAAAAAGTGGATTTTGTTATAAATACTTTGGACATTACTATTTTGTAAATTTGTTTTTGTACAGCCATAGCAACTGATCACTCCGTATCTTTTTAATATTATATATTTACGCACTCCAACCCACACCCTGAACAGAGGACTAATGATTAATTGTCGGATAGCGTAAAAGAGTCCTCTTCGAGTGCGAACATGACGTCTATACCTAACGGCTAACCCCAACAATAGCAATATTCTACTGGATAGCGATAAAATAAGCGACGCGTCTATGTTACAAATATTACAATATGTATACCTACATACACAATATATTATATAATATAATAATAATAATAATAATATACACAAAACTCAGTGTCGTACATCGTGAGTGCGTGTGAGTGTGTTTTTGTAGCAGGTAGTCGTATTACTCGCATTATATTATTATTATTATATTATATTATGTACTACCACCGGCGAAGGCGGCGTGCTAGGCGTGACCCGCGGCGGTCGTGTTGATTACACCGCGTCCTACGGTGCAGTGTGTGAACACTGGTGCGCGTGCGCGAGTCGTATATTTTATATATATATATGTACATAATACTAACGCTCAAACACGTACGCCACACGGACACATACGCACACTGACACTAATTACACGCGGGCCACACGCACGCAAACGCATCGGACGCGAGCCTTTTTTGAAAAGTTATTCGCCGACCCTGTGTGCGGAGAGGAAAATATTATAATATTTCGACGCGTGTGTGTGTTTTCGGTGCGTGCACACCGCCGACCTCCGACCGTCCCGGATAATATAAGTGTATATAGATAATATAAACGTATAATGGCGTAATATCGTAATGCACGTGTACGTACACATACCTAGGTATCAATATGTGTTATTTTTTTGTAGTATAATATGGATTGTGTATACTGTGGTTTAATTTCCGTGTGTGCGTGAGGCCGTGGGGGGGGGAGGTGGATACGGCGGGCTGAGGCTGCTGCCGCAGCCGAGGATTCCGACTGTACGCATTTTCTCATAATATGCGCTACTTTGATACTACGTTTGGATTTCATATGCGATATTACAAGACCGCAATGCTTAAAACGGCTGTACGATATACAAGGTACCTATATACGCGCCCTTGGGCGCAGCTTGTCGAGACCGATTACCATACACGTCATATTATTATATTACATTTATATGGGTATCAGGTGTATGAAAACCGATAGACCTCTCAATCGCTCGGATCGGACTAAGCGTGGCGGGCAGCAACCTTATAATATAACATCGTCCGCAGCGACTGCACTCGGCTGCAGCCCTACATTTTATCACGAAGACGTGTTGCGTGCATGATATTATACCTACGATACTTCATCTATATTGGCACGTGTGTGTTGGCCGCTACACATTTTTATTTATATGCTGTTTTCGTTGATTAAAAAAATAAATACGTATCGTAGTCTGTAGAGTTGCGCGCCTTTCTGTATTCACGCGCACATGCGAGCAATATAATATAATATTTTGTAAACGGGTAATGCGACGGGCTTACTATACCGAAACCGCCGTTACATATATACTTATATGGGTGTATAATATATATATATATCATATTATATGTTAGACGAAAAGAACATAATATACAAACCACCGGGCGAGCGCCGAGCCGAGATCAATCATCGTCGGGCGAACACAATGCAGACTTACAAGTTATAACATCATCGCTTCAGCTATAATATTATACTATATTAACACATAATATATTATTATTATTATGTGCTACGCCGCGGCTGGTTGATTGAAACGTTATTAAACACCGCCGAACACACACATACACACATATTACACACACAATCGCCACGCACGCACACATCGAGTGATGTATTTGTATATGTTATTGTTATTATATACGCTTTTTGTGTTTATTGTTCGAGTGGCCCGGGCGGGCGGCCGCGGCACCCCGACACACGTATATTGTAATGGTATTATATTATTATTATACCGTTCGGTTTGTGTGTAATTTTTTTCTATCTGTGTTATAGGTAGGTACACCGAGTGTCCGGCGACCGAATCTTAGACACACGTTCGTATATTATTTAATTTTAATTTTATTTATTTAACGGGCAAAGACCTTTTTTGCAGAATTTTTATTGATACCTGATGGTAAATTTTATAAAGGTATTCGAGTATACAACAAATAAATAGAAGAAAAAACTTTTAAACTAAAAAATTAGAGTCCACAGTGGCGATCGACGTTAACATTTTCAGAGGTTCGTTGGCTAATTAATAGTTTGTGGCGGCATGAGGGACATAAAAATGATCTAGTGAAACGCTGAGGTACCTTAAAGCATATTAGCGAAACAAGATCAGTGAATTAAACTCTGTCAGCCCTATTCAATAAATCTAATGCTAGCTAGCGTACTGCTACGTACTGTATTTGCTCAGCCAACAAGGAAAGGCCAAGCAGATTAGCTACTGGTGAGTGGTGAGAGGTGCATAGGGAATTTTTAAAACATAAATAGCAAAGCGTAAAAACTTATTCTGGACTCGTTCAATTTGCCTTACGTCACACGCAGTATGAAATGTGCTCTATAGTGCATTGACGAATTTGTTTGGTGTTTTAGGTGTTTATTTAAATAAATAAACGTATTCAACATATTTATTTGTTCTACCACGACGTCTTCAATGCTCTGGAGTCTGGAGCGTACCTATTCAAATATCCGAACAGATTGTTCACAAGGAGTAAAAGATTTGCCAACATTGCCAATGCGTCTGCAGATTTCATTTCATAGTCATTAACTATACAGAACACGTATAATTAAAATATGTTAGAATTTTGTTAGAGCTAATATCGTTTGTTCGATAAAAGTAGTACAAACACTCTTTTGCAGATTGAATCTAAAACAGTTGACACAAGTACGAATTGAATAAAAAAAAAAAATATTTTACTATAACAAGAATAAAGCTAACTATGGCTTATATTCTTTTTTTATATTATGTACTAATGTACTATTATAAGAACGATTCCTAATTATAAAGTATAGATTATGCATAAAGTGTTTAATAAAACAGAAAGACCATCGCATTCATTATGTAATCAATAAGTAGGTACATCATATAATATGCAGACTGACAATATTCGTATTACTTATGTAAAAATGTATTAGCTTATAAGTTATAAGTAATAAGCAATTCATTAACATCACATTACACTAAATTTAACATAAAAAAAAGTGTTGGGATTTGATACCGAAGTTTTTAAGGAGTTCAATATAGGCAATTTTCTAATTGCGTGCTTGCGTGTCGTGTAAATGTGTACAGTGTTAATGTGTGTGACTGTGCAAAAGAAATTTTAGAGCACAATTGTGACACACAACTCAGTCACAAGACGTCAATAACGCGCCACACGAATATTAATTATTTTGTTGTTTTTTTTATACAATAGTGTCAATTCTTTGCCAAATGTATATATTATCCTAGTTACCGGATAAATTATTCGAAAACGCATTTGAATTCGTCATGAGGTTTACTTGAAATCTACTTTTTACGTTTTTCAATTAATTTTTTTAGTTCAATATTATATGTATATTTATATAGTTGATAGTCCCTATTAACTGCAATATACAACTTGAATGTACACTTTGGGTAAAATGTCTGTTCGCTTTAACCGAGAACAAAAGTCAAACACTGTTTGTTTGTTTTCATTTATATCCTTGATTCATAAAATTCGACAGACATGTACCTACATAATATAATAATATAATACCTATTGTGTTGTTGTTGTTATATGAAATCATAAGACGTATCGTTACCAGAAAACATTCATATTTATAAGGCACATCCTTATTAAATAGGTAATGAAAAGTTAAAATTTATGTGGCAAACCTATGCTACATATACTTACAACCTACTAATTACTATAGTAATATAGGTACATTAAATTATACGTTCGTGATATTATTATGCATACGATTATTACTTAAATCGATTATTTTATTCTACACAATGCTACGTTTTTATACCAAGTACAGGGGCGTGGAATAATAATAATTATTTGAAAAATATATTTTGTATAATACGACGAATCGAAAACCATTTTGTTTAAATTCTTTAACCACCGTTAAGGTGTTTGTTGGTTAATCGCACGTGCACTTAGTCGTGTATGATGTTAACCGTTATTAGTTGAATGATAGTGTGGCATTTACCTTGCACAACATAATATTATATTATTATGATCGCGAGTGGAAATAATAATAATAATAATATGCGATGATGCGGTGCGGACCTGCAGCGGGTAATATCATTGCTATAAAATATAAAGTATTGGAAATAAAATTATATAATCGCCGTATAAAATAGATTTATAAAACGCTCAACCGTATACGATTATTTCTTATTCCTACATAATATTATTATATTATATATTATTATTATCATGCGCACTGTGCACGTGTACCTACATACGAGTAAATGACTTGATAGAACGAATAACTACCGCGAATTCACCATGGGCGATAAATCTACCGGCCCGCCGATCAGTAGTTTTCATGTTGGTCTGTCTGCTTTATTGTATTATAAAATAGTAATAATAATTTAATGTAAGTAGGTATATGGTCATTTTAATAGGAGTTCATAAATATTATAATAGACGACGCACGCTGCGCATATTACCTGTACATAGGTACCGCATGGCACAGGCGAGCATATGATATATATATAAAACAATATAATATTATGATTCTTTGACAACTTCGTTTCCAAAATGTAAAACAATAACGATAATAATAATAAGTAATAAAAATAATACAGTCTTTGTACACAGCAGCTATCGTAATTCGAAATGACACGCCTACTTTAGAGCTGTTTCAAGGGCTTTGCCGACTACCCGTGCGTTATACACAGCCATATAATACTTCGGTGTATATATCATATTGCACTACGTATTGCAGTATTATATTATTATTATTATGCGTATATAATATGTGCGGTATTATAAAACCTTGATTTATTTGTGGTACGTTATTAAATTATTGTCAAACGTTCAATACAATATGTATAATGTACAATATTGTACTTGATAGATTTTAACTCGCATCTGCAGTACAATCAATTTCTGAGTTATACGACAACGTGTCGTACTTAAACTTTATTATTATTGTTGTGTTCGCGACGCACAAGATAGATGGTTCAATAAATCGCAAGTAGTTAAAATACAAAGTCTATATTAATATTGTTTATGTACTAAACGTAGGTCAAGCACGCAAAGTTATTTATTATTCACCAATGCATCATACTTTATAGTACAATATTATGTTTTGATGCATTTGTAATAATTATTATCATATTGATGAAAAACGCACGAAAAAATTCTTAACAAAGACTACTGTTTTCTTACAATAATAATTATTGTTGGCAATTTTTTTTATTATACCATACACAGACAAACTATTATATTGTCTATTGATCGATGCGACGATGCGGAACATAAACTGCATCGAAATCATGACTGATACTAAACTAATAAAAAAAAGTTATAATATAAGAGCAACCAAGGAAGTTGCGGTTACAAATTAATATTTTTAAATATTAATATATAGTTGTAGATTTGTAACTATAATATAATTTTTAATGGTATTCTTACGTTGTATGTATATAAAAAAAAATGATAAATTATGTAAAAGTTAGGTACCAAATTTGAATTTTTAATTTAAAATAAATCGTTGAAAACCAATTTTGATCAGATAAAATATAATATTAATTGGTTATAAAACGTCTTGTCATTATAAACGGTTTATATGTGTTAATAAATATATAATGTGTTGAACAATGCGCTAGGTATTAGTTTTAACACATTGCCGGACAATCATGAAAAAGTACTGATGTAGCAGTATTTTTGTTTGGTGATGCCAGGGGACACTTTTGAATTCATGTGTAATAGTACTGCTATAGCAGTTCTCAAAAACCGACCAAAAATGGTCACTACTGCTACAGCAGTGGTATTTTCAATGGTATCATAATATGAGAGATCAAGTGTACTGTCCATATACACCATAAAGTGACATCGGTCACTGACAAAATAAAGCAAATATATAATTTGAAAAAATTATTGATCATTTATCTTTTATAAAATCATTGATTAATTTAGGCATGCTTTTTATAATTATTAACTATGGATCCTCACTGTCCGCCAATGTGTAGTAATCATAATTTTCCGACTGTACGGTAACGAATACATTTATGAGTAAATATTATTAAAATCTATATATCATATAGGCGTATAATATATGTATTGTAATTTTATAACCAATGTATAGAAATGGATAAGTTTTAAAATCGAGTGAAACATTATGATATCCAGCCACTAGGTACATAGCGGTATACATATTGGTATGATGTATATAAATATGTTATTTTTAAAGACTCACGAAAACAAATTACACGCATCACCTACACATAAACACACACTGTGTGCAGAAGGCAGAGCACGCGTGTACATGTCAGTGTGTGTGTGTGCGTGTGTGTGTGTGTGTGTGTGTGTGTGCGTGTGTGTCAATTGCTTTTCGTGTAAATTACAAACGCGGCGACGGACGTGTATTTTTTTAATTTTTTTTTTTTTTTAAGGACCAGATAAATTGTTATAACTACGCGGCAGTTGGCCACCGACGGTGTCCCCGCTGAGCCGAGTGTGCACACCCCTTTCGAGCCGCTCCCGGCCGTCCCTAGATCTGCCGCCGCGCCGCGCGCGCATTCGTTTTGATTGCTCTGTTCGTGCACCCGACAGCTCTCTGCTGTACCCGTGTGGCGGGGGAGGAAACGAAACGTGTAAATAATACGTATAACAACAATAATAATAATAATACAAACGCGAGTATATTATTATTATTATTATTATTCCGACACCGGAAACCTGTACAGTGCGCGCCCCTGCAGGAGTCCGTATAATTTGATATCTTTATTCGTATACCCACCCGCCCTATGATGCCTACCTGCAGTGTTCGACACGTCATGATTATCGCTTTAATTGTTACAGCCCGTAATAATAATATTATAATAATTTATATTATTATTATATTGCACCGCCGAAGTATAGTAATAATAATAATAATAATAACAACACGTAGGTATAGACCGACCCGGGAGTATAATATTATTATATAGTCGGCGGCGGCGCGGGGGTCCACGTCTGCTGGAGGGTTTTCCGCCGCCGCCGCATAGAGTCATCGATTAATCATTTCGGTACGCTTTTCCGTATGTACCGGGCACGTCATCGCGAGTTTATTTATTTTTGCCACGCGCTCGACGTCATCGCGATGTCGTTGTCTGTTTCACGGCGTCGTGACATGCTACTGCTGCAATAGTACCCTAACACAGCTGCTGTGTGATGATTTGTTGATAACGTCTATACAACTTTGCCGCTGTTCGACATAATATTCAAATGAAACGCATTTATTCGGCGTGCGAGTAAAAAGCTGTACCTGTGTGAGAAGTATATACAATATAATAATGTGTACATCGCACGATTGGTGGTGTTTGGTTAGGTTAGGGTAGCCCCGACTAGATTTTAAATGCATTTTGTGTTATGATTAGAAAACACAAAATTTGCGACGATGGTGATGCTAATTGTAGCGTCTAAGTAAAATATATCCGAAGGTTTAATTAGTTTTTATAAAAGGTCAAAGCGGATTGTATACGCGGATATTCCTATATTATATACTTTATACGCCGAGATCGAGTCAAACGTTTATATTATATTATATAGAATCCCAATCAGCCATCTATATATTTTGTGTAATTAGAAGAATAGATAACACGACAAATAATAGAATACTATGTATATAACGTAATATTATAATATATTGAAAAAAAAATTAAGCGTGATTTTATTTTTAAATGCATATTTTAACATAACATTAGAATCGGTAGGTTAGTATATATAATAATCTAATCAGATCGTTCTGTTTAACCCTATATAATTACGTGGACACGTTCATTGTTATAACAATATTGCTATGTGTCACATCTGCGATGGCTACAGTGCATGGGACGACGAAACGTATTTCTCCCTAAGAGAAACCCACGTGTCTCGAACAATTCTCCGCGCTTCTTTGGATTCGTACCCGTTTACAATCTATTTTTTGTGCACAGCGCTGTGTCGAATTCGTACGTTTCAATCTTCGTTCAGACGCGTTATATGCTTATGAACGCTGTACATGCGACGAATATATAATATAATGTATATAGACAGCTGGCGGGCGACCGTGTTCGAGACACCACCGCCGCCGCCGCCGCAGTTGGGAACCCGAGGTTTTCGATGATGGATTATTGCAGACTAGCGCACATAATCGACGAAACCAAACTGCACAACACGTTTATGAGCTATGTATTTCGTTTTCGCAAAGTACCTTAATGCTGCATGTCGACCTTCAAACATAGCCACGAGACGATATAGAATATATATATATATAATATAATAATATGAGCGCGTGTAGGGACGATTTCTATCGATCTCGCTCGCGTTCAATAATATTATAATATAATATTGTTTGATATTTTTTTGCGGTTCGTTAACTTTAGGTTATTATACTGATAGGTGTTTGAAATTCAGAAATGACTACATTGTTGATATTCGCGGAGTTGCTGAGATTCGATAAGTTTCACGGTCGTACACGGTGCTGCACGTTGTAAGGCTGTAAGTTATTACCTTGGATCGGAGCGCCACGCCGCCGCGAGAGGAAGGATTTAGAGTCAATTATTATAATATGTGTACATAATTTAATAATACCTAGCGATTTAAATAGGCATTGAGAAAATGTATTTATAGACGGAAACAACGACGAAACATTTTTATACGAACAACTACGGTGGGTATACATGTCATAATATTAATTATTATTATATTATTACATTTGTCCGACAAATTTGGTCCAACACGTTTTTACGACTTTTGACATTTTGGGGCAGAAAAATGAAAAAAAAATGTATATATATAAATATACATACTAGTATGTTGCGTACACAGACACATATATGATTCTCGAAATAGCTCGCAAAGCGTTTTGGTCCTAAACGAACCGTTATAATGAGATGCGTGGGGCTGTGGTCTCGAGTGTAAAACAGCCGACAGCCACACGTAAAGCAGCCCGCGTGTATTCACTGCAGGCACACAAGGCCCTGTGCCAACTCGTTTTCCTTTATATTTTCTTGTTAGTTTTTGGTTAAACGAGTCCATTAGTAAACGTCAACGGTGCGCACATCAAATGCTCGGGAGAAAGAAACGGGGAACTCGTCAAGCAATTTGAAAAACCGCTGCCGAGTGCCAGTGATAAATTGCATTTTAAATTTTCCTAGCTTCTTGGAACTCGGTCCAAAAAAAAAAAAAAAAATAGTTATCGTTCATGTCTTTTATAAATCATTATTCTTTTAATTAAAAAGTAAACACATGTTGATTATTACATATAACTACACTGTGACATCTGTATACCTACGCACTGATTTAATTTAAACCGCCGCTGTGAGTTTTGACTGGGTAATTTAAGACTAGAATGGAAAACAGACAGAGCTTAACTATATCTTATTATAATATTACTTTATTTTTTATTCAACATCAACGGAAATCACATCTTAAAGGATATACCCACGCAGATTGATTCTTTTCTTCAAACAGTTTAATATCCTTCGGGGACTAGGCAATGTATTATTACTGTATGATAATATATTATGTATACCTTCCGCTTTAACGAGGTTTGTGTAAAATATAATATTCAATGAGGTTTTTTTTTAATTCTGCATTGTGCAGACTATAATATATATATATATATATATATATATGTATAATATTAATACTTTGAGAAAAGAATGTGTAATAATTCACAATGTGTAGTGATTTTCTTATAGATGTTAAGCCTGTCAAGTTCAGAGTAGGAAATCTTTCATTGCGTGCTAAGCATCCCTTTATACGTATATAATAATATACAAGCATGTGCCAATATTGCCAAATAAGAAGTTATCAGAAATTCCTAACAGTGCTGTATTCTATTACCACAAGATCCATGAGTCACCTCAGACAGAGTAAAATACACGTACAAATAAAATATTTATTATTTCAATTTCAATTTGTAAATTAAATATACCAATGCACGCAAGAGAAAATGCGTATTGAAAATACGCTAATATATTGATCTGTTGATAACAATATGATGTGTCTTACTATAATGTTATTCTTGAAAACTTTTATGAGTGGTGGAAAAAGTTTATATGACACATTATAGCACATAGCACATGGCATTTCAAATAAAATACGTTGACTTATCACATTTTATACGTAGGACCTGCCTATAATATATTGTATTAAGTAACAATGTATAATACTATTAAGTTAGTGGGCACTAACCCGCGGCGAGGGGCGTCTATGCTCTGTCTGAATTTTTCCCAACTCGAACAGTAAATGGATATATCATAATATTTATCGTTTCTTTTAAATTATAATAATAATATGAACGCTTAACAAGCGTATTATATATATGTATACAATAATCAGTAGGTATAAGAGATACGTACTTCAAAAAACAAATTAATGTGGCGAGATTCATTAGCATGCAGATTAGGCGAAAAACTAATCCATGGTTATGATTATATAATACTATATTTTTATACTTCGTCTAGTGCAAGTTAAATGGGAATTGTATACGGTGCACATATTGACCCAGCGGTGTGCACAATGCCCGGGCACTTCTCACCATGACCGATTTTCCCACTTGGCCCTTACAACGCGCAGACATATTATATATTATAACGTACATTATACAAACTACCAAATTACAGAAGTTTTTTTCCGGTATATAGTTATCTTTAACGATCCGGATATCTAATTAAGTGATTTTAATAGTCAACACATCCTTTGAAGTTATGAATAAATGTACAAGAATAACAAAGACTTAACAACGACTTGGACGGTATCCCGAAATTTAAAATTGCTGAACCGTAAACGGCTTTCCGCAGTACCTATTACACATACCTATGTCGATATACGTAATAAAAACCTACGAAATCATACAAGGTGATATAATTATAAATTGTACGCAGTGTATTTATTTACCGTGTATATTTTACCATATACCTGCTTAACCAATTATTTGTTTTTCTAATTCAAAGTGATAATTATTATTATTATTATTATTATCATTATTATTATTACGAGGAAATTCGTATGTAGTGTGGCTAAGTATAGGTATTATAGAACTTTTTTTTTATTTCATAACGGTTCCAAAATTGTTAAAGACCATCGTGGTTTGTAAAATGTACTCTGAAAATAAAATAAGGTTTATCTTAATTTAGTAAAGTAATATTATAAAAAGCCACATCATTGCAAAACCAATACATCGTTCGGATTCTAATATCACACCCATAAGTGTAAAAAAACGTGTCTTTGCCAGTAGTTGTCATCAATTAATATTTATAATTATTATTTTATATTAATATAGCTGTCTGTATAGGTACTTAATGCATGCAACTTAAAATATTGTATTAAAAACCTTAATGTAGGTGCTTTACCTATTTTTAATATTAGTCATGTTAACTAAAACAGTTGGCAATTCAAACAATATTTAATTAAAACTTATTTAACTTTTCATGGGTAATATATTTATTGCTTTAACTGTATATAGTAAGAGCAATGATTAACTGACATATACATTCTATATTTTTTAGTTATTAGCTACATAGTTACTGAAGGAAGTTCTTCTTAAAAATCAAGTCCTTCATTAGATAAGTAATAAGTATATACTATAAGTAGATATTTTTTTTTGCAATAATTTCAATGAGAAATACTCTCAATAAAAAAAAAACAACAGAAATTTTGTTTTGTTGTACAGTATTTCTGATAAGTGATACAAACACCGGCTATAATAATAATTGTTGTGTTTTCCGTAGAAAATGTGGTGAGAAAATAATACGAACGGGCAGTGTAATATTTTACCACATATATATTACGTGTTTTTGTGAGAAGTGTATATTTTCTTACTCCGTGTGTGATTAATATAGACATAAAGATAAACATAAACATACATAAAATGTATATTGAATGCAATTGGTGTAAATGATGTAAATTATATAAATAATAATTTATATTCATATATTAGTATCGATAGTTGGGAGGTATTAGGGCTGGCATTACCACAATTTTTTTTTTCAATATTACGGGAAGTTTAAGTCTCCCTCCCCGCCCACAGAAAGAAATTTGGCCTATATTTGCGCTAATGGGCAAATGCAACTATAATTTACATTTAGAATACATACAATTTTAGTTTAACTATACCTTACCAATATTGTTTTTCTTTTTGTATTCTTATAACTATTGGTATATTATTATATAATATTATGTATACATGAAACAAGCGTCGCGTACAACGAGGGGTGGCTCATCAGACGAGAAATGTATTTGCTTGTTTTTCAATTAATTCTCGCGGTTGGGGGGGGATAAAAAAAAATATACAATAAAGAACTTTTGTAATTACACATAATTAAATTAGTGCCGTCGAGTTTACTCGTACAATTTAAATGTAGGTATAATATGTATTATACATATGTACTGCTGAGTATAATAATATAATCGTCTGCATCAGTAGTTCCCAAAGTGTGTACCACTCTATATATCTTTATCGCAAATATTATCTGGTCCAAAAATAACCCAAAATATGGCAGCAAGCTGCTTATTCCTTGTGATTAGTCATGTTTTGACTTAAAAAAAGGCTGCAGTGAACCTTCGTTCAAACATTTTTGGTTTGTCGAAAACCTTTGGAAGCCACTCGCATATTATATTCTTCACACACGTCGTCCATATATTGGCATATTGCCTCCTCCGTGGTATACCCCTTTGCTCAGATGTGTTACCAGCTAAATAGCTGGTAACGGTGTTCTACCGAGGCCCTACAACACACATAAACCAAATTTGATCATAAGACCACATTTGGAGTAGCTCTTCACGAACTCGTGAACATAATAATTTATATATACACAGCTATCACTGAATTTCACGGATTTTCACAGGCTTAGGTGCAAGGTAAGCCTTAGATCATCATAATTATTATATTGTATTATCATATTTGATGTATTTGATCTGATAGGCAGTGGTTACCAATTAGCATTAAGCCACACTACCTAAAACTTAAATTCGTGTTTATTTAATTTATCGTATAGGTATAAAATATAGATAAAATATAGAAGTAATACTAAAAATATTCTATATTAGAAAAAATGCATTGCCCGTGTGTGTCGTGACGGCGTCACCAATGAGTGCCTGGACTACTTGGTCACACAACCTCGTACCCAGGGGTGGATTTATTGGGTGGTGGGGGAAGGGAGACGTGGCGGTCACCCTGTTTGAGCTTTTTTTAACCATTTAATTGCAGTCAAGTCTTCATTGTACTTCATATATCACTCATAAGTATCTCTACTCGCCCTCTCCCCTTAAACAAGCTTCAGATACGCCCCTGCACGGACCCGCTATAATATAATCGAGTCGCGAACCCCGTCTGAGGGATTGCGGACCACCTACAATTGAGAACCATTGGTGATCTAAGCCATAATCAGTATGAGAATCGTCATTCAGGGCGCGTACAATAATAATGATTATGATAAAAAATAATAATAATAATAAATACAAGATATGCGTGTCTCGAGTCGCGCACAATCGCTCTGTATACACAAACGGTCGCGCATCAGTATCGTCGTGGTGCGTATACGAGTACGAAACGCTGCTCAAACGCGTCGTTCTCGTTTTGTTGTTATAAAATATAATAAATCGTCACCGCTACGTATTGTGCCGCACCGTATTTTTTATACGGCCGACCTGACGTGAGTGATGGCACCGCCAATGTTATAATATTAGTATATTATTATTATTATTATTACTATTATTATGGTATACCGCACGTGTGCTCGCTGCGTGTGTGTCTGAGATGCCGCCGCCGCCGCGACAGTTTATCCGGCAGCGAGTGATCCGTGTCGGCGCGGCTCCCGTCTCAGCCGCCGACGCTTTCGACAAACGGTCCCGGACGACACATAAATCTGCGATGGCAGACGGTGGTCGTCGTACTATAATCATTTTTCCCCCCGACGTCATGTATGATGTAATATAGGTAACAGTCAACAGTGTGATCTGCCGGCAAAAACGCAGTCGAAAAAGATGTCTTCGGATCTAATGGAGACACGAGAAATCATTTCTTTTTTTTTTTTTTGCCTACGGGTGACATTCCCACCACCCCTAGGCCATAACAGCAGATTTTCAAGAAGTGAAGAGGTGCCTTCGTTCATTTGGTTGGGGCACCCGCGTGGTGGTCGGAACCACAAAGTTTTCTCTGCGCCTGCAGGTGAAAATAAAATACGCTATTGTTTATTAGGGCGAGAACTGAATGTTCTTCACAGATCGCTCCGAATGTCTGGTCCAATTTTGACCTCCGTTTAGATAGATGACTGCAGGCAGAAATGTGTGTACGATAAATTTAGCTAGTGCACAACAAGGCCACATAATTATCAAGTAGGTACCTACTGGCGCCGTTTATCGGTGGATTGCTTTCAGCCGGTAGATCACGCTGTTGACTGTTACCTACCTAATGTTATGATTTTTGGCATATAATATTATAATGAATGGTCTGGTGGCGTATTATAATATATTATTATTGTAAATAGTTGTTTTTTTAGTTATTAAACTATATGATTCAGACAAACTCGTTCGAAATATGTTCGTAGAGGGCGTGCCGTTTGTATACACCAAAAAATTCCAATCGAATATATTTCAATACACGACATCCATTTTCACCCCTATTCGCCACGTAGAGTCGTCCGCCTTGACCGGACCTCAATTGTTTTTGGATAAACTGAAGGCGGCACAGATCAGAATTGCGTTTTTCGAATGAAGTTTTTATAATTTATAATCGTATCGAGATTCGACTTTCCCAAAATAATTTCAGTTGCGGCACACTGGTGGAAACTGAACCTAAATAAAAAATAATTATCACATATCTACATCAGCCTCCGCTGCAGCTTGAGTGCTTGACCATATAGTTTTGTTACGCACCAATGAAATGGCACCTATATATATTATTATAATCGGTCGGTCATCACGCGCACAGACATGCCTCGAACTATATTAAGTATATTCACATATTTTATACTTAAGTTCTGTTCCAAGAACTATTTCGTAGGATGTAAAAAAGTTACATTTCTTTCAACCGCTAACCACTTATCCCACCAGCCGAGCCATATAAGTTTATCACATGATTATACATAAGAAATAAAATAAATATAATATAATATATACGAATTTACAACAATCATTAGATATATCGCATGACTGTATGTACAACAGACGCTCACAGGTAACCAAATCCATATGTTGAGATATCTTATACCTACTTTATGGCTGATGTGTAATATTATTATCTATAAATCAAACGTTAACGATTATTACTTATAATTTCATATAATATCTGGTATGTAACATAATAATACCTATATATACGCCTAAGAATGTAACACCTGCAGCTGTACTATTGCTATAATATCATAATCGTATACGACCATATTATATAAAAAAAAAAAAACTGCTGTCCATACCCTGAGCAGACAACAATCCCGCGCTCGCGCTCATATGCATATGGAATTTATATATTATAATAATGTATCCTACCTAATGCAAATGTACGCAGAACCATATAGTCTATCTCTACGTGCGTATAACATTAATATCGTATACAAATGTAGCATATTCTGCAAACGTGTGCAGTAGAATATAAGTGTTGGTATATATATATTATATTCGATGACGAAGCGGGCCGGCGGCGGCGGAGTCTGCAGTGATTTATCGTGTTGGAGAAAAAAAAACAGAACGAACGAAAAACACGAGTTTTGCTAGTCGTGAATATTATAACAAAGACCCGAGCTGCGCGCACACACACACACACACACACACACACACACACACACACACACACACACACACGCACACACACACGTCACACACGTAATATTATACTGACCACCGCTTATACACCTATATATATATTGTATTGTATACTCTACCTATAACCTGCGCAGTAACCCGCACTGTACGCGCATATACACGGCAAAACTCGAGAGGAAATCGGACCGTGCCCAATATCGTTAGGAGCTTAGAGGTCCGTAAGTATAGTGTAATGTATTATTATTATATACACGTCGCGGGACGCATACGACGACGCATTTTTCCACGGATGTCGTCATATAATAGTGTATAATAATATTATATCATATATTTATATGTTTTATCATTGCACTATATAATGTTATACTATAATACGGTACCGTGGCTAGAGCTAGAGACCGTGCCGGACGGACGGGCGCGCGCGAGCGGTCAGAGGTGTCACCTGAGTGCGGGACCTCTCCGCCGATGCTAATGACCAGAGTCCCGGGCGGTTCGTTTGATGTTTAGGCGAGGAACACCCAACGAGAGCACGCGGCGTACATTATTATTATTATCATATGTATATATATATATATATATATACCTGTACAGTAATAATATGTATAGGTGCCCATACTCTCGTTTGCTTGTACCTCCAACGCCGCCGCCGCTGCAGCATCCGTCGTAAATACGTATGCCCATAGCTATGTATATATTATTATGTACAACGCGTATATTTAATATATATATATATATACAATACCTTCAGGGGTACTCAAATTATACCGCGGATAGTAATCGTATTCACAGCAACGAAAACAATAATCATAATAATATAATATAAGGTTCGCGCGAACTATACGAAATGCAACACTTGGGTATCCGAAATTATTCAACATTTTTTTTTACTTTTTCATGATATTATTTTGTATATTTACAGCGTGTGTGCATATTGAATACGATATATCCTATACTCTTAAAAGTTCTTTACATGATATTATGTTTAAAGCCGGTATCTATAGGTAAATGGATTTTAACGACGAACACGGTATAATACAATAATATGATGGTGTTAGCGTGAACCGGCAAAACACGCGTGGTCGAGCATGGTCATAATACGACGAACATTTTGTTTTGGATGATAATGTAATCAGTGCGTACGGTGCGTAGGTAATCAGTGCTCAAAAATGCTCTTCTCGTCAACCACATAACTGCAGTCCACCCCCGCAAATTTTTATGCAAATTTGAAATCTGTATAGAGCGTGCGATTGGCGCTGCGGACGATTATTGTTTGTTCTGTTTTCGAAAATCGTTCGATTGCAATTAGCATCATTTACGAATGTCGTGTCCTAACGCTAAGTTTTAATAATACATTTTAATTTCAATTCTCTTATAATTTTGTATAGTGCGTGTTGCGGCACCTGGCGCATTGTCGAAAACGACATTTATAGAATAATTTTTTAATCCGGTTTATTCAGGGTTTATTGGTCACGCGTAGAATTAATATACTATATATAGGTAGCTGATAATAACTTCTAAAAAAAAAAAATTAGATATTATCTATATAGGTATACACTTGGCTAGGTTGAGTTAGCGTTAGGGAAAGGTGCCAAGAACACGCAATAATTCCTTTAAATTTATAGATTTAGCCACCACTTTTAACCCGATGACTGGTCGGATAAGAAAAAATAATACAATATTTAGGATGTCAGTATTTAATGGAGAACTCCTCCCATTTAGAAATCTTCGGATGTAATGCATAACAATATGATTTACGTATAAAAGCGCGTGGGTGACGTAATTTGATCGAAAACGTGATCGTAAAACAATTCTTTACTCAAATGATTGTGTATTATTATTGAATGAATTACTAATGAATTATTCCGTTTTGCGATAACCCGAAAGACCTTCTCTTCCTCATCGGTGTTTTTCAGTTATAATTTGATTTATGGAAATAATTCCGTTTAATTCTAATACATCACTGGCTAATTATAGAAGAAACCAAAGTTGATCTATGAACAATCTATTATTTTTAAATGTGTTCCGAATCTTCTGATACAATTAAATATCAATATTTTAACTGTTTCAAGTATCAACAATACAGTTTCCCGGCTTAAATATTTTTCAAAGTTTTCGAAAAACAAAATCTAGGCAACCCGTTCTGAAAGTACATTTTCCTTCTATGTGTTTTTAGTTTTATGTTTAAATGTAGATACCCATAGGCGGAGTTTTGCCATAATTTTAGAGAGGGCTGATATTTAAAAATACTTTATTGCATATTATATTATCTAAGTCACTCTCTGCGCTTGCGAAAATCATCTCACCTGATAAAAACTATAAGAAACCTTACTGTGATTTATATTGGACATTCTACATCATATACGTAAACGAATGTGGAATATGTATGTGCGTTATATTAGCATTTGTGACTATACCTTAACATTTGACTTTAAAATATAAAATGTATAGGTTATAATGAAACTTTATCCAATCATATTTGATTTTATTTGAACGTATTACTATACCTATATATATTTACTATTTATAGTATAGAGACCAAAGACCGCTTGGTATATTCTAGTTTCTCTATTTGTAAGTTTTGAGAGTGCTTAGCTCCCCCATTTCAGCCTGTGCAGTTACCTGTTAAAAGCGTTTGGATAATAAAAAAATAAAATGTGATTTTAATAAAAAACAATACATTTGTTCATAGATAAGCGCATACAATGACATATATTGACAGTCCTCATAAAAACCACCTGTTCATAATAAATGCATAGGTAAGTACCTACTGAAAAACAAAAAAATAATTAATATCCTTAAGGGGTTTTGATACAATATTTTAAAAGTTATTCTTTAAGAATAATAATAATATTAACATAGGTAGTATTTTTTGAATTGGCTAAAATTTTTTTACCAACCGATTTTCTTAACGCTTTGCTTATTTTTATAGAAACGCATGTCAACAATAGTATACAAAATAGAATAATAAAGAAAAATTATTTAATTCCAAGTAAAATGTAACATGCTACTATATACTTTTCCACTGCACTATACTCAAAATAATATATCTATGATTCTTCAATTTCCCTCGCAGAGAAAAAAATATCTAGTATCTAGAATGTGCTAATTATTTTGTAGTTTAAAATGCAACACATTTATTTGTGTCGTTCATTGATTTTATTGACTTGGTGGTTTGGATAATCTATGTAAGTTCTTTATTATTATATATGCTCACAGGTATAGTGTTTAGTAATATCAAGGGCAGAGGACATATACCTACTCCTGAAATTCACAAAATATGCAATCACTTATGCACTAATATATTTTTTATTTCTAGTCGTTCAATAAAAACATTTAAAAATAAATAAACAGAAGCTTATCGTCGTTAAAATAATTGCGAAAAATTGCGAAAGAAACAAACATACCTCAATTGCAAAAAATGCCGTTATATTATGCAACATAAAGCAAAAGATTTGACTTTGTCGTAAAATAAAACAAATTAGTTTCTAGTTGGCCTTTTTTACATTTGCGCAACTCAGATATGTAAATGCTAAAAGTTCTCCGCCCTTGTAATAAGTAATAATGACTAGGTATAGCATAACATAATATATAGATTTATATAGTTGGGTAACCTTTATAAGGTAATGATTTATGAATTTACTATCGAAATGGTATTTAACGGCAATACCGAAATATTATCTTTCATTAATCAATAGTGTTAGCTTATATAATACATAATAATAATAAGTAATTAAAAACTAACACCGTGTCGCACAATATTTAATTATATTATGTATAATACGAATTAGGTCTGTAAAAGTCGTATTGGTCAATTTGGTCTTAGAATACATCACGCGACGTACTTTGCGACGTCTTGTCCGTGACCTGTGTACGTAGCGGGTTACTGCTCGAATCAAATTTATTGGTATATAATCTCTTAATTCTATTACTAATCACTATTGCAGTGCGTATAATTTGTTAAGTATTACAGGTAGCTAATTTGAAGAGTGTCTAATTGGAAATTTTGTTTTAGAGTTTGTTAATCAATTTACTTTGAGGGAAACCTTATACCTATTAATTATTATAACATAATATCGAGGGCGTTTAATAATTGAAAGCGCACTATTAGCGACATTTTCCCCATTCAAAATTAACTTTTTAACTGTTAGTAAATAGATAGCATTATCCATATCATCGCATCTTCTAAAACCACACCATTTCTATATAACTCTACATTGGTAAAATACAAAATCGTACGGATATCTACCCACTTAAATAAACCAAAACTCGTCGGTATATGAGACAGCAACTGTCAGATGTTCTATCACGTTCAATTTTAGCTGTCCTGTTGTATTGATCGGTGACTTTTAATAGAACGCCCACGATATATGTATAATAATATACCATAATTTTTAATCTGCAGCATCACAATATTATGTTTTAAGATTAATAAAGCTACGTAGGAATTCGAATTGCAAGCGGTTTGGCGTCTACTTAACGGAAATAGCCCCGTCTACGTCCGCAGTGTTATTGACAAAATTTTATGAAATTGCCCGAGTGCAACCGCAGTGTCATTATCGACAAATTGAATTGAATAGCTCGAGTTCACGCCCAATTGGGCAAAGGGCCAGCTGTAGGTAGGTTTTACTCATTTAAATTAAGCTAATCGGTTAAACACTTTTATCTTAACGTACAGATGCAGGTTCAACGACCGACTATATAATATAGTTCAAATGTAAACAATTATTATAAAATATTATTCAAAACTTTTAATAACGGTTGTAAGCAATAATAATAAAATAAATAATAAAAACCAATTCATTTTGGGGTGTAAATGTGTAAGGCGTAAGCCAGTTCACTTAGTCGCGGTGCCTAACTCTAAATAAAATGGGACGCACTCGGGCTATGGCAAAAATATGACCTTTTTTCTTGGGACGCCCTCAGCTGCCTATACCTTATTCCGGAAGCTCTCGGGACATTACAATTCGATGGCATAGTTCAAAACTGTTGTATGTGAAAAATTCAAAAATAATGGTTTTACACTAGATACAATTACATTTTTTCAATTTTGTATGTATCACCGAATAGATTAAGGAATAATTAAACCAAATTTGCTGTAACGCATTGCTTATTTACCCTGTTAATAATATATATTATACACTTTATGAATAAAAGATATTTAAAAGTTAATTTGTGGCTTGATCTTACGTTAAAACCGTTCTTTACACATTTATTAAGATGTACCTCCAACATTTTGGCACAACAATAGATAATAGAAATGTTGTAAGTGCTCACTTAGCACATTATTGTAAAACTGTTATAAGTATACAAATGTATAGGACTTAACACATTTTTGAATGAACAATGAAGTATTACCATCGAACAATATTCCTGTATTACTGGTGGTACAAACCACAAAAAACTACTCTATTTCATGGTTCAAATATTATGTACTATAATATCACATTTTTGAAAACATTAAAAATTCATATTATCTATAGGATCATACACTTAACTTATTTTCGTAATGTATTCGTCAGTCGTCACATAGTCCAAGAGGAGTAAAAATGAGTTAAAATATTTCGGGCACCTATGCGGGTTTCGTATTAGAAACCGGATAAAAAGTGTTGTGGATTTCGGGTTTCGTATTAGAAACCGGGAAAAAAGTGTCGTGGGTTTCGGGTTTTGAATTCAAAACCGGGTGCAATATTGTTTGCGGGTTTCGCGTCCGACACCGGGTACAATTTTTGGTGAGTTACGGGTATAAGGTACAAATAAGGGTGAAATTCTACGCGAGTTATGGGTTTTGCGTTAAAATTTGGATAAAATTGTTTGCGGGTTTCGCGTCCGAAACCGGGTACAATGTTGTTTTGCGGGTTACACGTATAAGAGTGGGTCAATTTATTACCGGGTTATGGGTTTTGTGTTCAAAACCGGGTATGAAATGATTTGCGGGATACCCGTTTTTACTCCCTGAGTTCATAACATCCATGTGACGACGAGGGTGCTGGGAATAGTGAATTATTCTATAACGTATACATATACCATTACTGAGGTATATTATAAATTAAAATAATTCATGTATAATAGTTGGCTATAATAATAACAGTAGTTTTAAATTATTTAAATGATGATATCTCCGGATACTTATTTAAAATTCAACACTGTCCTAGTATTATAATTATAACTATATTATTATTATTATTATTATATTTGATTTATTATTATCATTTAGAGATCACAAAAGTCCTATTTCTAAGACTCCAACCGCTCACTATTCCTATAGGACATCTTTATTCAACCTGTATTGAATGTCAAGAAAATCATTCGCATAAACATTTGTTTAAAGTCCTAGAACACAGTGTTTATTTTGTGTGTGTGCACGCCGGCCGGCGATAGTGAGTGATGTGTTTGGTGTGAATATGAAATGGTGAGGGGACGACAATATTAATCAAAATAATAATTATAAGGGATTACGATTATATATGAACAATATACGGAGACATTTCATTCACATCTACCTATCCTCTATAGACACCGAATTATGTTATAATCTATTATAGCCTGTGATTCACATATGAGGTTAATTAATTAATTAATTTATTTATTAACCCTCTTCCAAGCGTTAGTCTATCAAATAATTTTAAATTGTATGGTACTTAGATAATTATATTACAAATTATACTACTATAATAATAAATATACTTAAAATACTCAATAAGTATATTTATATTACCTAATAAGTCTATACATAAAATCAACTTACTTGGTTTAGGCATCTATTGTGTAGCTTAGCCGCGCCGACCAAGACTATATCAAAATAATTGCTTACCGTCACTGTCAACGGTGTTGAAACATTGACGTACATACAAATATTTCAGATCTGTACTTTGAGATATAATATAATCCTTTGTTACCTAATAGTTGCATTAATTGATGTCGTGTGGGTGTATGAATCTAAAAAGGGGTAATGGTTTTATATTGAAAATAAAAAGAACTTAACTTCACGAACGAAAAAAAATAAAACAGTAATCGGAAAAATTTAAATATTATTCACGAAAATAAAAACTGATGTATATTACACAAATTTATTTTGAACAAAATTAAAACGGTAGTCACATTTATAAGAAAATTAATAACAAACATCCTATTTAGCCAGCATTACAATTTTAATATTAAATATGAATAACTTGTATGCGAACGTTTTAGATTATATCTTTGTGGCCAACTACACATGATACTAAACATTAATAGCAAGTAAGTTCAGCCTTCGACTAGAGCTGTCTTAAGGACCAGCGGGCCCCAGGGCAAGTGCAAATTCATGGTGCCTAAAATTTTAGACTAATTTAGTTTGGGCGTCAATATTGCAATCGTTTAAGTATTATTAAAATTTTAAAAACGCAAAACATATGAAAATATTATCATATGAAAATATTTTACTGAATGTTTAATTCTATAGTAATTGTTTTTCTAAATCTTAAAATAATATGTACTATATTACGTATCGTGTTAAGTAGTAATTATACTAGTATATATTATTATATACATATATTACAAATGTCGTCTGTTAATTATTGTGAACATTGGAAATTTTTATTTACAAAAGCGAATCAACCACTGGGAGGTAGATATCATTATATCGATAGGGGTGTATATGACAAGTGCGCCTCGTGTTGCCCTCGTCGTCACGACTAATAATTTTTCGTACTTGTTTCATCTCTATGAACGAGAAAATATTCGCAATAATTCCGATCACGGCATCCGGAAACGTATGCGGTTCATCCACAACAGTCATAATATTCGTGCCGTATTGTGTTTTCCGTTTCGAGAATAATACAATATGCTAAGTAAAAGTATATTATTATTACATTCGTCGATTTACAACCTCATAACATTTATAGTCTCCATTTATACACAGAGCACACTCTGTGCCAAATCTGATTTTTACGCCAAACAGTGAGAAAAACGAATAAAAACATTAATTATTTTTGTGGTCGACCGAATTATGTAAAAAGATAGTATGGTATAGTAAGGTATGTTGTGCGACATCTATCGCTCTATAAAAAAAGTGTTAGTGTAGACATGTTTACGTCGGTGTAACGCAACGTGGCGGACGAACGCCGAGAGAACAAAACTCGGTGCGTATAATTCCGTACAGGTGGCGCTAGTTTGATCCTTTTGCATTGTACGAGGAAATCTAGTAAAAAATAAAAGTATGTAATATGGATAATAATATTTTAATATTAATAAGTATTTTCGTCACGTCTTTCGTACAACGAAACTCTCCCATTGACCGAAACACTGAATATTGAACGGGACAATTAATATTGGTCGTATCAGCTGTTATTTATTATAATTAAGTTGTTTCTTTCACGGCGTAGCTGATATCATCTTACTTGCATAGGTTTGTGTAACTGCGTTTGCGTATAAACTGAAATATAGACATACACGTAGTCAAGGTCTCCATTACGAACATTTTAAAATTGTTACTATTTTTAGGTGTATGTCTCTCAGTATGTTAACAGCACGACGGAATATTACTGAAAAAACAATATTTTATCGGTTTAAAGTATTCTATATCATACATTTTATACGTAAGTACTTACGATTCATTTTGTGCAAAAAGTAAAATAGAATAAAATCATGTTATGATAAACGGATTATGGCTTGTATATAAGTTTGTAGGGTTATTAGGTAGGTATGTTAATTTTATTTTAGTATAACAATAAGTTATCCCGTGGTTATCGTATGCTATTTAGTTACGATTTTTAAGGAGTTTTATGTAGGCAATTTCGACGAAATATAGTATAATAGTTTAACTATTTTCCAAATTTAAATATGAAATGTATAGATAGGCACCTAACTAAATCATAGTTATGACACCGAATTGTAATTTTGCAGAAACTATAACTGTAATGAGTTGAAGTAATTATAATTATACATTTCAAGTTTCAATTATTAAACATTATCCAATAAAATATTAATTTCACGAGTGTGGCCAGAGTACGAGTATAATACTGCCACCTTAAAATATAGTATGTTCATAATCTATATATTATCTATCATTGTAATATGTTGAAACTATTAATTGTAATATATTTTGTATCTAATGTTACAGACCTCGTACCTTTGTTTGGTTACGACTAATAATTTTATTATTTTATAGTTGATACGAATAATGTTTATTGTTCATTGAATTGTGGAGGTGTCATAGTTTTTAATAGAAGCTTATAAAAAAAAACTCATGCATGATAATTGCTTAATTAATAAAATAAAATTAAAATTAAATAAATAAATTCGATTATTAAGCTACATTTCTCATCATCAAATTGAATAATATTTAAAATGATAATACAAAATATTGTAAAGTCTGATGAATGTAACTTTTAAAGTTTCTTTTTCGCTAATGACGCTAATATGTAGTAAAATGAATCAGACATCAATATAGAAACGAGTAAATAAAATAGGTTTACAATGTAATCACAATTTTGAGCTAGGTTTCCTTCAATTCACTATTCAACTAATATTAACTGTCACATGCAATATCTGTACAGTGTACATTCGATATAAAAAAAGTATATATATATATATATATATTATGTGGTTGTGATTATATCTATAAAAGTGTATCAAAGACAAATATTTTTCAATTTTATTTGTCAAAGTTTACTACACGAGCCAATATTAATAATAATAATAATATGAAATATGGATTATAACAGCTACATTCAATTGCACATATTAATTACTATAAATATAAATGTTATAAGATATAATATATATTTTAAGAAATCATCTATGGCTATTCAAAAGAAAAAAGAAATTAAATTACTTTGTTATTTCCTTTCAGATGTATTAAAAATATAATAGGTATTGATTTATGAATATAATATGCAGTAACACTATACCTGTTTTCCAAAACAACTTTCTTTATTAGAAATAGGTAATATAATACATGTTTCTGGTTAATTTTATCATATTTTTTTTGTTAACAATGTCAACCGTCGTTAGCTAGGTATTTAATTATTTACGTAAGTTTAATGAATCCTAATTTTTTTTGGTATTATACGATATATTTTGTTTGTAACTGGTAAATAATGTCATATTATGATACTGGGATCTTTCATCTGCTGTATTGCCAGCAACCAAGATTGAACGGGTTAAAAAATATTTTTATCTTTGGTATTTACAAATAATATCTCTTGTCACCGTCATAGTATATGGTTAATGGTTATAATCCTGTTCATCTCGCTTTCGCTCTGGATACCCGCAGCAACTGCGGCACGAGACAAACATATTAAGAGGACGCTACACGGATATTCGTTGTCTCCGTCTTACAAGTGCGTATCTAACATAACAAATTTACGGTCAGCAGATCATGTTTAGCTCCATTAGTTTTGAAATTAGAGGGAATAATCGACCTATTATGCAATTTTATGTTGAGAACATTATCTGTGATGTTTGTAGGTATGTGTGTTTTTTACAGTAGTTCATTTTTTTTTTAGCAAGTTATGCGTATTATATAATATAGCGTAAATTAAAAATGCTCATAATTTGCTAAAAAATTAAACTATTGTAAAAAACCCACACAGATAATGTTCTTAACATCAAGTTTCATAATAGATGAAATTAGACTCTCTAATTTGTACACTAACGGAGCTAAACGTGATCTGCTGAGCGTAACTTTCCTATGTTACGCACTTATTAGACGGAGACAACAATTGGCCGTGTATAACGTCCTCTTAATATTCCGCGAGTAATTGATTATGTTACTGACCACCTTGGCTTTATGTTTAGCTATAAACTTGACCCTAGTCTACAAATAGAATATTATGTGTGATGTGCAGAATTTAGAACACTCGGTTCTGCCATAAGGTTGGCAACATAATTTCAGCTAAGTATCTATATGTCTATATTAATATTTTGTATTGTGTTCTTGTACGCTCAATTTTAGAGTATGTCTGTGTTGTGTGGGATCCTCATACGGTTAGCAATTCAAAGCAGCTTTAGCGAGTCGATAATAAGTATATATTATGTTACGACCAAAGTAGGAAATCGGGCATTGTTATGGAATGCCCGGAAATTTTGGGCAATGTAAGAACAACCATTTTAATACTCAATTTGTTCATACATTGGCCGGGAATTGTTGGAGATTGCCCGGGCAAAGTGGACAAAGTGAATTAATTACTGCACACATTTATGTCGAATGGTATTTATATGCATATGGGTGTGCAGGGTGTGCAGCTGCTACCCTGTAAAAATGTATGTCTTCTTAACATTTTTGATGAAAAATTGTTTAATTATTTAAAACTGATTATTGGTTATTAACTTATTACTGATACTGATTATTAATAAGTAATAATACTGATTATCAACTTTTAAATTTGTTTTTGCTATGTGTATGTTAACTGCTAAGGCCTATTTTAAATTTAGTAAACAAAGTTAGTGCCACATTACAATCACCTAACTTGGATTTACATACAGCAGTTACACTAATCACTGCTTTGCAAAACTCTCTTCAAACAATGAGATCAGACGAAACATTTAGGTAATACAATTTTTGACGAAACTAAAATGGCTCGTACTAAAATTGATGTATTCATACCTGAATTAAAAAGGCGTAAAGTAACCAAAGTAGATTATGAACATCATTTCCAACATTTTTTTAAAAACTTAAAAGAAGAAATGAAGATAACTGTGTATAAGTAACAGTGTTATTGATAAAATGTTAAATGGCATCAAAGTTCGTTTCAGTCAAGATATATTAAATGTAGTTGCTAGTTTTGGTAACTTATTAAAACTAGAAATAGAAAAAAAACATGTACAAACTATTTCCTATGCATTTAGTTTATCTTTTGATCAACTCAACACTGAAATCAGACTATTTACACAATAGATGACATACCAAGAGGAAGTAATAATAGTACAATAACTCAGTGCGGTTGAACTATTAAAATAACTATAATTTAATAATAAATAATATTCATCTTGTTCATGTCAAACCACTTTTACATAAAATATGAATTCTTCAGTAGGAGGTACCATACTGGATAATAGGTTTAAAAACTATTAAAAAGCAACTGATTTTGAAGCGTTTATTTCAAGTTTTTTTTTTATTATTAAAAATTCAGTTAAATGTTTTTTTTGATTTTTAATATTATATTCACTCTTTAACCTACAGTGCCCAAATCTAAATGGACACTGTATACAACTCCCGGACAATGTTAACTTATATGCCTTCATAAAATGGGCATTGTGCTCATTGACCTGGCACTGTGCAAAATGCCCAATATTCAACTTTGCCCATAACATATAATATACCGAAATGCGTGTTTATAAGTTAAATCATATTCTCATGGAATAATCTACACTCTACATTGCAGTGTCATTGCTTTACATTTGTGTATTATTGGTATTGTATATTTTATGGAAGATGTTGGTAGGTAATTAGAATTTACATTCTTTTAATATGTTTTTAATAAGCAGCAACATTTTAACATTTCTTACAATTATCTCAATGATACAAATCTATTCTCCTTTGAAAATTATTTAATATGCTAGCAAACGGAAACTTTGTCAATAATTTAATATTTATACTTTTAAGATAAATATATTTGCTCTGTTTTGCTTATACTGCAGTAAAACAATTTAACTAGAAGAAGTCAATCATTTGTTAATGTTGGAACAATTAGTCCAACACGTAAAAGAATAAAGTTAAATACCTATACACACCTTCATACATAAACCACAATATTTGTTATAGTATGTCTTCAGCTAATATCATAAGATATTAAGATTAAATAAATAAAAAAATCTATAATATGTCTTATACAAATACAGTTGGCTATGTTTCCATCGTTGTTTTTAATTCATTAAAATAAAGGTCGTCGTAGTTATAAAAAAACATAAACGCTTTAAAAAAAAGTGCACGCAGATGTCAGCAACGATGCGAGTTATTACCTGTGTTCTGTATATTATATTATGGGGTCGTACTATGTGTGCAGGGGTAAAAATTGGTAGTATGTGGCTAAATGAATACACACAACAACAAAAAAAAAGGGCACGCATAAATATGTGCTTAAAACATTATAATATTATATATACGCGCGTGTGTATATATAGGAGTTTTGGGTTCGCTTGAATCGTAAATCTTGATTATCAGATGTTAATGAGAGGGCGCTAGTGAGGTGTCGGGTGGTGACTGCGGAGACTAATCGCATATAAAATGAAGGGCGCTACCGGTGTTGTACAATGTGTCATGGTGGAGGCAAAAACACAATTAACCGGTCGTTCCGTGGAAACTCGTGGGCCAATTACGTTGTGTGTGTGTGTGTGTGTGTGTGTGTGTGTGTGCGTATAGATTGTGTAGTGAATATACTATGACGGCGGGAGAAATCGTGTTGATGGGGAGAGGGGAGGGGGGGGGTGAAGAAGAGGAAAGAGTGAGAGATTGCGGGCCGAGGGGCGGGATAAAAGTTATAAGTATTAATAAGGGTATAAAAAAGCCATATATAGAGTGGAGAGGAGAAAAGTGGAAAACTTATGAAGAGTGAAAAAAATAATATTTCAACGCCGAACACTGTGTGAAAAAAATGTAATACTGTTATATTGTTATTGTGCGCTGACATTGTAGACCACATAATATATCTATGTATTTAGTAATCGGGTGAAAACTATTGTTTCTCTTAAAGCTATTGTTTCATAGACGATTTATTCGCCATTTCTTATTAAACAATACGAATAACCTTTTTTTGAAATTGGTTTACAACACACCTATTACCTACGTAAAAACGAATTAACTACTTTATGGACCGTGTGTAATTCAGTTTAGAGACGATTTGTACAACGTGCATAAATTGTATGGTGGATAGAATTGTACAGGTTTTAAAGTGGCACAAAATGGCAATAAGAGTTAAGGGTACTTTGATTACAATTTTGTTTTGAACGTTCCACGCAGTGCTGTCCCGTACAGCAAATTTATAAATCATTATAGGTATATAGAAAGAAGTAGGTTATTCATTAATTTGCGCCGAACCAATAACATTTTTCTCGCTTCGCTTTAAAACTGACTTGCTTTCTTTAATAGCAATAAAATATTATAAAGAAACATTAACAATATTTTTTTTAGCACTTCATTGCACACAGTAATTATTCCAAACACCTAAACATAAGATATTATTTTATTGGATGTTACGGATGGCGAGGACTCACAGTGCTAATAATTTTAATAAATATGTTTTATCAAACTAAAAGTATATAATATTATTATGTACTAATATAAGTACTTATACATCTAATATGATAATATAATGGTGAATATAAATAATTATCTATCTATTTGGAACGGAGGAAAAATTTAATTTTGTGTTTAAACGTTTAGGCCTCTACGTACCTTCTGGAGGACATAAGTTAAAATGACGCCTGTTTTTAAGCAGCGTCAGAAATATGGGAATCGATGCAACTTTTGCAAACCGATAGATTTTAAAAAATATTATAGAATTAAATTACATTTTCCATTAAAACAATAAAATAATATAAACTATAGGCATTGCAATTATAACCATATTACATTTGTATTGAGGCTAGCATATAGTATAAATTTACTTATGTTAATAATTATATTATGTAGGCACTATTGTAAATATTATAATGTATTGCAATCTTAAAATTATATAAGTATTGTTCATTTAGTGGCCATTGAGCGGCACTATATGGGGTTTCAAAATATAGAGCATCTCGTTTAATTTATAATACCTATAGCTAGACGAATTAAGCTGAATTAATGAAAAAAAAAAAATCATTACACGTTAAATAACGTGTAAATTTGTCTGGATATCAAACAAACACCCTAATGGAGACCATACTTGGCTATATCAATCGATGGTGTCGTACAACTAATATTATTAATTTCACTTTTGGTTTTAAATACAATGGCAAGTATATACATATATATTATTATACACATATAGGTTTATTATATGGAAAATAATACGTGGACGCTACTAATGGACCGGTCCGTAAATATAAATGATAAGACATAAAGAGTGGTATTATAAAACGTCATTACCGTTAAAATATATTTCGTGTTTGTGTGATTGTTTTAACAAAACGCTTAATATTGTCTATATATATAAATATATATTGTGTATACTGTACATGCGTGTGTGTGTGTGTATACGGCGTCTGTCGGATCGTGGAAGCAGCTGTTGCTGTCTGCAACGACATTTTGTACAACGTCGAGACAAATTAATGGGGCCTATTTCTTTTTCTTATTTTATTTTTTCGTTTTTATTTTATATACGTCTTAAATAAAAAAAATAATTATAATAATAATAATAATATAAAAGGAAACGGCGGAAACTGGTTCCGATAGCAGAGCTGTTAAATGTGGATATAATATAGTCTATAACCGGCGACTTGCCCGAGAACGGCAAAACGTTCAACAAAATTACGCGTGTTATTATAAGACACGAATATGGATTTTTTCTTATAATATAATATTGCTCTCGAGTCTTTTAAGATAGGTCGAATACGGTCATCGTATTTTTTATTCATATTAAATTAATCAAAGATGTCTCTCTATAATACTGCTCCTTACCCCACCGCATCCCGCCCCTATATAATACGAAACCATGCAACTGTATATTATTGTGGTTCATTGTGGTTGGGCGATTGGGTATGTTTATAATATCGTTTGTTTGGACGACTGTGGGTTCACGACCTAGCTGTTTTTACACGCATATAGTTTGAAAAAAATAGTTCATTTATTCTTTTCATTTTTATTTATTAGTTGCAAATTGGTTTACTGATGACTTGTTTGTTAAAACTATGTTCAGTTTGTGCGAAGTGTGCACCTTATACTATATCTTATCAATTTATAATATTTGAATAGTTTTATAAAATATGTAATCAAATTTACCAATGTATACTTATTTAATTCTATTGATTAACTTGGAATGTTAATATCTGCTCAATTATATGTATTTAGATAATGTAGGTAATAAGATTGAGTGACCTAATGTTTATGTATTTATTATAATATTGTACAGGTATAACCATATGGGTTATACTATTATAGGACCCGTGTCCAATAAACAATATTACTATTAACACATCATGTTTATACATTTACATTAACATCTTTAAATTAACATAATTCACTCAACCGTAAAAATTTAAATTTAAACACTAAATTAAAATTGTAATGAGGTAATAATTGTATGAATAAAATCTTTAGTAGGTATCACTGTTCGATTTCAACAAAGATATGTTTTTGAGCTGGGTACAACTTTTTTTCCCAACCGATTTTCGTAACGCTTTGCATAGAAACACAAATCAACAATAATAAGAAACAATTAAATTAAATTAAATTCCTAACAAAATGTAGCTATTATACTACTAGATATTTTTCCACTGCACTATACCTGAAAACATATCTATGATTCCTCAATTTTCCTTGCGGAGGATATAGTAGCATGTTATACTAATTATAGTATATTATTTAATTATTTTTCTATGATTTCTACTATGATTATTAAAAACAATATACTTTAATTATATTTTGTTTATACAATATGTTTTTGTACTGATTAAAAATAAAATAATTTAATTGGGTATAAAAATCATAAATTATTATTATTATTTATATTTTTCCATAGATTATGTTTGTTTAAACAAACTCGTTATTTTTTTTAAACTTTCAAAATAAAATTGAAATTTTAAATTTAAACGCGTACTGTAACGTCGTACGCGGTGCAATACGGTCGTCCGTACGGCGTAATTTCACGATACGTGTTTCAAGTCAAATAATATTTTATATAGCGAACGGAAAATTATACGTTTACTTTGATATTTTTTTCTTCTTACACAAAAACAGGACGTGTCGGGACAAAACAATTTAGTGTGTTTTGTGTCTAGACTATATCGGCGGTGAATTACCCACCGATATCGCATCCGATTATGTCTGGTTTGTAATTTCATATATAGGGGTTTTTTTTACGGCGATAATATCACGGGTAAATTAATGTACAACTGTTGCCGCCGTATACAGTTTGAAACAACACTGTGACACTGTATTATATCATATACACACAGACACATGTTGTACACTGCACCGGCACCGGGATATACCTCCTAATCCTGTCGTGTATTTTCGTCGTAATTTGAAAATGAAAAAAAATTTAATATACGCGGGGCCGACCGACAATGCCGCGGCCGGCGATGGAGGGGTATACCTCCGGTATACGCGCTGCACACCATACAGGTATATACCATATTATACCTACGATAATATTATAACCGCAAACGATAATGATAGGTTTTAGCGCACGGAATCGTTAGTGTTTTTTTTTTTCCAGTCCAAGAGTATATTACTCAAAGCACGGTATGACACGATATCCAATATCGTTATAATACGCCGTCCATAATCAAATGGGTTATATCGTGTATTTCATTTCGATGGATTTCCTTTGCGCATTTAAATATTATAATAACAATATAATGACGATGCATTATTATTTTCTTTTATCTCCAAAGCAAACTAGCGAACAGCAAACAACTCGTTAAAATATCATACTCGCGAATTATTATACATCGCGTTCTTTGCGTACCAAAGAAATAAAACCATTATATTTATTATTGTACAATGGCGGTGGGTAATATCATTACGCGTATCTATAGTAATAAATAACAATAATAAGTTTATATCATTATGATGTATTCGCTATTAGGTTTTGTATTCAATTTGTTGGGGGAAAAAAACACGATGGAGTTTTCGATTGTACAATTTGATTGCTTACATTATTACAAAATAACGATAAAGCCAAAGAGAGTATATTATATGAATTGACTTTTAATGCTAATGGATAAAATATATTTTTATTGGTAAATATGAATAAATTATCAAATCACGCGTTCAAGTTGTATAGGGTTCAATTACAACCGCTCTGTACCCTCTCCAACTTTAGTGGCGAGTGTTGTGACTTCAGTCCCTTATTTGATTGTCCAGCTCTAAATAAACTCAATTTAAAAATCATTTTTTTCTCTCTATACCTACATTGATATGCACTATCCTCTGTCAATGTCACCCTAATTAAATATGTTCTAAATATTGTACTTATTCTATACATTTTAAATATAGTAACTATATATTATATGACGGATACATAATATTATGTTTGTAATTTATAATCTATGTTCACTATAATGCATAATGGTTAAAATAATGCCAATAAAATAGATCAAATAATAAATACATTCAATTAAACGTAATAACTATTGACAGTAATTCATAAAAACACAAAGTTGAAACTTACATAAAACAGAAGATGAATCCGACTGAGCAAATAATATAATAATATATAGTCACTACTTTAGTCATATAATATACCGCACCGGTTGATTATTTATTCACATTTATTATACCAAACTTTGTATTTAAAACTCATACTCTAGTGAACTTTTAATCTAATAGGTACACATTTTTATTTTATTATCATAAATTTTCATTAAAATATCATTTTACACTTGATTTTGATCCACCGGAAACATATACATATAACTATGTATGCGTGATTGCTTTATTTTACTCTTGGGAATATACTCCACACACACTGTGTGATCACAATTGTATCTCATTGTTAATGCTATATAATATATACCTATGTGAATTTTACAGTAAATAAATTATTACTATTGGTGCTTGCTCGCAGTTTTTTAATCATATTTTCGACAACGAGCTAGCTGGTGGTTTTATTCGTATTTCATTATAATATTCAAATAAAACTGAATTTTTAATAATTTGAGCAACAATAACGTCCATAATAATGTGTGCGTTATAATACATTTTTGATAGAGAACTTATATAAAAAACATTATGATTATTCACATATACTTATACATAAACGTATCACATTGGTAGTGTTATTTTAGCTTAGAGATTACAATGTCTTTGATTATTAGTGTTGAAAGTTTAGTTTGTTTACTTTATGCTTATAGTTGTAAGAATACGTAAAGTCTAATAGTATAATTTTATTTATCGATTAGAATTAAAGTTATTTCTCATTGATTTTATAGTGGTACTTCAATATTTAGCTAGGTACTATTACTCTGTGGACGGTGTATTTTATCGTCATTCTTGTTGATATTATCCTTATATCTGACGTTCATTACTAAAAGTAACATTTTCCCGTTCCATGAAAAAATATTAAATGTTATTAAACAAAATTAAATTGTGTAGGTTAACAGCTTTTACTAAATCAATATATTTATTTTGGAAATATTTGGAAATATTAAGTGTGCGAAGCGATAAAATATATTAGGAATAGTATAATATAGTGGCTAATGCCATTTTTAGTATAGATTTTTTTTACTGGTGTCTTGTGAAATTATTGTATACTAATTATTCACTTTGGTTGATGTTTCTGCGCAGTGTTGACTAATTTGAACCTAACCTAACTACACTATAGTTCAAGTTATAATTTTTGCTAAACAATTTATAATAATCAGGGCCCGGAGGTTTTTTAAAAATGTTTCAAATTAATTAAATCCATTAAGTATCGATAAGACATAGTACTTATTTTATTTTTTTAAGTTTTCCTGTGAAAAAATTTGTTTATAGTATTTTTTATTTCTTGAATATTGTATGTTTATGACAGTGAAAGATTAAAATAGTGGACACTAGAATGCACTTTGGTATTATTTTCTTATAAATAATACCATTAAGTTGTATATTCACTCATGCTTGTGGTACCGTCAAATGTATGACTCCGTAACTACCTTATATATCATAATATGAATGATTTACATGAATCATAATATAGTTGTTCATTTAGAGAAATAAAATTAAAAAATTACTTTATATTGAGGTTGTTTATCGGCTGTCACTAAATAAAACACTATTCATTTATTTTTAGTATTTAATTTGAAATAATAACTATAGTAAATGTATTTGTTGTGACATTATCTAATGATCTGTCATTTTATATTATAAGGATTAAAACAAAATGTTTATGGCAATACATTAAAATCTTTTGGTTTAAGTTGAATCTAAGTTTGTTATTTGGATTGAGTTAGTTGTTGGATAGTTTTATTACTCTGCGAAAATTGGGTGGTATAGTTAAGACACTGAGTCATTAGTATAAGAAATATTTAAGGTTTATATTTTTATGTAGATACACTGAGTTCCGCTTAATGTGATCACTGGTTTATAAAATCAACCGTTTATTGAAATCAAAAATGAAAATCCAAATATTATATTGAAAAAAAAAATGCTTCATGGAATCAACTGATTAATATAATCAAAATGGCCTGAACGAATGTGATCACATTGAGCGGTACTCACGGTATTAGAATAATTTCTAAACAGTCTATAACCAAATTCGTTTGATTATATCACATTTTTATACGTGTATAATATATTATTGTTGTAATATATATCTTAAGAGGATGTCAGCGTGCTAATTGTATTCTCTCTCTAGCCCACGCGCAACATAGACAAAATGCATTTGCGCAGAATCGTTTTTTCTATGTTTTTAATTAATCTTAGAGTAAAATCACTCATTACAAAAAAGATAGAGAATAATATTTTTGAGGGTTTCTCTTACAAAAGATCGATTTTTCTAAATATTGTTTCAAGACAATTTAAACATAATTTAAATGTACAACATTTTTTTGTTTATTTTGAAAGTCGAATAAAAAGTCAAATAACAATAAAATATAAAACTGATATGTCATTCCCTCTAAAATATTATTCTCTATCTTTTTTTTAATGGGTGATTTTACTCTGAAATTACTCAAAAACATAGAAAAAACGATTCTGCGCAAACGCATTTTGTCTATGTTGCGCGTGGGCTAGAGAGAGAAAACAAATAGTGCGCTGACATCCTCTTAACTATAGTAGGTATTGCAATTTATTTTAAAGAATCTGGGTCATGAAATAAATTTAATTATACGCTGAAATACCTATAAATAGTTTTTGTTCAAGTCCATGTCTTATGATTTATAACTAGGATCTCTGACGTATTTGATTATTTGAGCATATACATTTAAAATTATCAATAAATAATAAATCCCTTATCAAGTAAATAATATGTTGACATGTAAAATATGTTGATTTAATAAAAATTTATATTTGTGTAATATATTATTATTAACGTAATTTTAAATAGTTGAAGAAAGTAATAAATTAGTTATATCGAGTTAACATTCTACCTATATGACAAATAGTTGTATAACCAATATTCATATAATAAATTTCTTTTTTTAAAAAAAATTTAACAAATAAAATATACATATAGGTACGTCTATGTACGACTACTTATGTAGTAATAATTTATAATAGAACTCATGGAATAGGTTAAGTTTTAAAAATCAAATAAAAAAATATTTTTCTTAGATTATCCAAATACAAACTATATATATTTTCATATTTTATTAAATCAACATATTATTAATTACATTTATATGGCAAGTTAAACAAACCTACGCCTTTAAGCGTGAATTGCCAAATAATTACATTTTATAAGAATGTTAGTTTTTCATTGAATAAAAGGTTCTATTAGATTAAGAATTAAGTGAAGAAACTTTTGGAAAATGAAAATATAAATTAAATATTTATAACAAATTAACGTTTCTTAACCGCTTATATAACATGGATTCATGACTGAGAAATTTTGGCATTGTTCAAAGTACGTATAGTTTATATTAAATATTTAAATAGGACTATCCAACAATTATAATGATTTATTTACATCACAAAAACTATTTATAGATGATAAATTCATAAGCAATTATAAAATTCCCAGTTATTGTGATGTACGTACAGATATTATAGATTTTTAATAAAATAACTTTAGAATAATTTTTTTTAAAACATTTCATTATATCAAATTATTTTATAAATAAACACGTTTTGCTCAATAGTTTATCCAGAACATTTAAAATTAATAATTGTCTTCAAATTTAGCTACTGAATATAAGTACATGACCACATGCATATTTTAACTTTTGCATGTTTCATCGTATTTAAGTTATAAAATTGTTGAACATACCTAAGACACGATTTATAAAAAATATATGTTTTTGAAAATTAAATTATGTGTGTTACGCCAAAATTGCTGATTTCATGTAATAACTAACAAGAAGACATGAAACCAACTTTATTAATTTCAAATACATGAACTCGTCTATTTTTTAAACAACTTCATGGTAAGTATAGGCAAAATTTGATGACGCTGGAGTACTGTACGAGAGCAATATTTTGAAAATGGGGGCTGGTGTGACGTACGCTTCGAAATGATTAAATAACAAAAATATATATTAGACAAGATATGATTTACACCAAAATCATTATTTTGAATATATAAAAATTAATAAAAAAAAAAAATGTGTAGAGTGCCCAACATCGGGAGATAAAAGTTAAGCTTTTTAAGTTGTTTTTTCGATTTATGTTGATAACATTTTTGTTAAAAATATAATACACAAGGTCCCTCATAAGTTTTTCTTGTGGTAGTTAATAAATATTGAAAATACAGTTACAATTTTTTATAAGCTTTTAAAATACACATTTTGACAAAGTTCAATAAAATCACGGTAATTTGCAAAATATTTAGTCTAATTTTAAACTATATAGTATATACCATAAGTGTACATGGAACATTAGAATTAACCTCAAATATGTAATTATAATATTTAAAATATACATTCAACAATTTGTCCTAGACAAATGTCTATTTCAGATTCTGAGCGGAGCGATGAATGTATTGATTTTACCATTATGTGTGTTTTTTTTGTCTTGTATGTCATCACCGTTTGGGTCAGTAAAACTGCTTCGATTTTCTTGAACAGTATCTTGTTCGATGGGAAAGTGAATTTAGTTGGTGCTTTGGGAGGTTAAAATATAAAATTCCCAGTAACACACCGTCTATTATACAGTGATCCACTTGTAACTTACTGTACAAACAGAGCGTCATCCACTTACCCACTTTTGTTTTGCTTTTTTTTTTATAGCCATGTCGATTTCAGGATTATAGCTTCCAGGGTTCAATTCCAGTTCTGGGGGGGGGGAGGGGCCATTAGGATAAAACAATATTATGGTATTGTAGTATTATTAACTGAGAAAAATGATAGGGGGATTGGGCCTGAATCGACAGTATATGCCTTCCAGGTTTCATGAATTTGGTGTAACATATATACATCTCGTATATATTAATAAAATATTACTTAAACGGTGTATCTTATGTCTTTAGAATTATTAAAAAGTTATAAAATAATGGAATAACTTTTCCAAGGTGAGGGTTTAATCGTGGTTTTTATTTTTTATTTTACAAACTGTTGGAAAACTATACTGAAAATTATTAAGAAAATTACCTTATTATGATACTTTAATGGCACTTAACCACCAACCGAGTCCAATTTCTAACTACAAAAAGTGAGAAATGATTCATTTACAGCGATATTACCACCCAAAAAAGTGATAACGTAAAAATCTAAAAAAAATACCTTAGTGTAAATTAATTTAATTAGAAGTATTGATTTATTACCGAGTCATAATAATCATAACTATAGTAAGTTTATATTACAATATAAATAGGTAAGACGTAGCCACGTATAGGTATATAATATTAATTAACAACATCGGTAAATTTATAATATTTTATCATGTTATTACCTTACTAAACTTAAAAGTAAATGCAATTGAAATAGCAACTGTATAATATCAATACTATATATTTTGTTGGATTTTTTCAAGTATTTTAAATTTTGAAAGAAACGAATAATCAATATGTACCTATATTGGTTTAACAGTGCGTGCTTTTTTGTAACATTGATAATAGATATGCTGTTGTGCTGAATATAACTTTTCACCAAATTCATGAAACCATCATTCTGGAAGGCATAATACTCAGGCCCTTAGGCCCAATCATTGCCACTACCCTCCCCCCTACCATTTTTCTCGGTCATATCAAGCCATAGAAATATAAATCAATAAAAAATAAATTAAAATATACATTAAAAATCAATCTATAATTCTTAATTCATTAAATTCCTAACAAAAGGTAACATGGTAGGTACTAGATGTTTTATCACTGCACTATACAAAAAAAACATATAAAAACAATAATAATATAATAAAACTTAAATTTAACTAAAATATAATTATATAATATTTGTACAATTTAAATGAATTAGGTTCATAATTAATTTGTAATTTAACATTAACATACTTTGTGGATTGTCCAACTATTATTATTACTATTTTATTATTACTGGCACTATAAAATTAATGATAATATTATTTAATAAATAAAAAAAAATGGCTATATAATTAATACCTAGCTAAAAAAGAGGTAATTTAAATAAACTTTATTTCATGTTAAAAATTAATCTTTATTCGCCGAGAAAACGTATATTTTAATGTGTATGACTATATATTAACAGAATACAGATTAACGTAGGTGAATTTACTGAACATACAGGTTATAATATATTAATATATAATGTATTTTCCGATGCACAGTATAAGTCGTTTTATTAAGAGTATTAACACGTATACTGTACATACTTAAATATACTAAAGCGTTGAATAAATGAATAAAATAATATTATATGAACGTTTTTAATATTAACGACGAAAATAATGGTCCATTTTACAAAATACTTGCTACTTTGCTGACAATCTAAATATTAAACATCAGTCATAAATTCTACAAGCTAATGCTTTGTCGAACGTCGGTCCGTTTTTAAGTGAATCGTCTCATATTATAATATACATAACAATTAATTACAATGATTTCTATAACTGATGAACATATTTTTTACCGCAGTATTACACACATTTACATATGGACACATAGTTATTTGTGTGAGCTATCCATACAAAAGTTGTAATTTATAAATGTGTATGCAATTATATTTACTGTGTATGTCATTACATCGTTCGCGTGTACAAGTGGATACGTTTGAACAAATTGTTGTACATGTACAGTAGATTTACAATAATAATATTATACACTGCACATATACTGATATAATACCTATACCTACCTTCGGTATAAAACAAGAAACACGCTTTATGCTCAATTCGTTATATTACATCCATCGTGAACTATACCATTATAAACCAAGTAATGGTTTTTTTTTTCTACACAAAAGTTCCTTTGGCAAAAACATAAAGCTACATTGAATATCATAAATTATTACATGGGTAATAATACTTTGTAATATTTCAGTTCTATTACCTATATATAAACGGCATTATGCAATTCCACAATATTTTAATGCTAACTATAAAGATTTTTATCATTATTTTGCTTAATAATATATTTTAGTCGACATTAATAATTCAGTTGATAGGATGTATATATATACATTATACATAAATAATATAAATATATTTCTATAAAACAATTTTTCTGACACAAACTTTAAATTAACTATAATATAATATACCTATATTATAGAAATGACAACATTCATATTATATAATAATATTAAAATGAAAAAAAACTAGAGGAATCTACCCCGGCTCGTTCCGCTCGTCAACCGCTCTAGGTTTTGCTATATAGAAACAGTAGGAAATTACACTCATAAAAATCTGAAAATCACCCCAGGATGTTTTATCTAGAACACATATATATTACACTACTATAATCCCACTTATATCTGTAATTTTTTTTTGAACTATTATTTTCACAATATTTTTTTGATTCGCATTATAATATGGCGATTATAAAATACTGGAAAACATTTATATTGTTTTATATTCGTGAAAAACAAGTGCGAAATATCAAACATATCAAAAAGAGGCATAATTATATTTTGTATATATTTGAACTCATATTAAATATTTAAACCCAGTACGTAGGGATAGTTTAAACAGTTTTAACATCATTTCAATTAGCTATAGATAAACATTTATTAAACGTTAATAACTTCACACAATGCAGATTTCTATTATATTTTCATGACAGAAAATAACTATCGTAAACTGATTATTCGGTTTTAATTGTACACCCATTAACTTTTTAGTTTGGTTTTAATCAAATTACGGTCAAACAGTCAAAAACGGTCAAAACTCATTGTATAAATTGCGAACAGTACCTGTATATGGATAGGAATTTAACTGAAACACAAATATTATGTCAAATGTGCTGGAAAATTCGAAAAACCTCTGTGCGACTAACTCGTATACACGGTTGTCGTTTATACAATATAATATTATTATACTCGGAGTGTGATCACACGGTGAATACATAAACGCAGAATATACAGACACGTATATATAGATATATACACGTCCTATCTAAACGTATTTTATTTGGCCAGAGCATCCTTGTCGGGCATCATAAAATATTGAAAATGTTCGCCCTCGTGATATCGGTGTAAAATGGGCATTGTATTCCTAACCAGAGGTTCATAACGCTAAAAGCATAAGACAATGAAGATATTGCCTGCGATAAATTCACAATCCGCTATATATTCCGGGCACGTAATCCGGGAACAAAAGAAATTACCGTTTTATTATCAAAAGTGGCTACGTAAATGTTTGATGAACATTGATGTGATTGGTGGCCGAGCCCGTGTTTAAAATCTAAATTCGGGTTCAGTATATAGCGAACGCGTCTTCGTGCAGTAAATTGTCCGTCGTAATCAAATGTCTGTATTAATAATATTACTGCATAGAATGTTATTCCGTTCCCTGCGATTGGCTTGAAAACCAGTGTGACGCGTCCTATATATAATATTACCTGCATGTACGAAGTGCGTTTTAAAATGGAATTTAAATTATATTACATGGTGAAATTAACTTTAATCGTTCGAAACAATTAACTAGTAGGTATCTAAATAATATGTTGTTTTTAATATTATTTTATACTACCTATGGCATGTTAAAATATTTTCTTCGATTATTTTATATGGATAAAATAGTCGTGCTGCGAAGGACTTCAATAAATGTATCATACTCGCAGAACGAAATTCTTTCGCTAGATAAATCGTGATCAAGTACTTACCTTTATAGTATCATATACCGTTATGTGTTAATTAATTGATTATTTTATACTGTTTATTGTACATCGTGATAGAAAACCGAATACGTTTTGATATCGTTGATTAATAAGGGAATTCATCATATTCATTCGGATTGATATAGACGCACATTTATAGATACCGAGATGTCTATAATACGGTCACAAATATTTTTTCACTGTCGTTTTCTAAAAACTAATACAATAATACAATAACTAAGAAGTCGTTAACGGTATGTACACCATATTATGGGGTAGATTGTGATGCTAGCGGTGGAGTTTCGTATGTACATTTATAATGTAAGTTCACTAGAGGATGTCATTATACGACAAACCGTAGTTTTAATAACTATATGTACCTGGTGGCGTGTGGTATACTATAACCGTGGTAACCGTAATCTTCGTAATATACACAATACACATAATATAATATAAGCGACCGTGGTCTTCGTCGTCTGCGCTGCAAGAACCCTAAACTATTTATTATCATATGTATTGCTATGTACATCTTAGTATATGTTTATATATGAATACGATATACATATACATATACAGAGGGTATATTATAGTGGGCACATACTCGCGTGATTGTCGTGTAATGGAACCACAGAGACGGGGAAATAATAATATTATGTCGTTTTGGACCAATAGGTATAGAATGCTCCTACCTCGTCGTTAAGTCGTTAAACGCCCGAAATCCACGACGATAAACGTTAATAAATGGTACTAGCATTTCCCATGGACCCGAGCGGCGGCGGCTGTAATCGACGTTAAGTCTTTGATTATATACCGGCAGTACGCACGTAATTTTATCCCTTTTTTTTGTTTTTATTTTCAGGGGGTGGATGGGAACGATGGACAATTTTCGACGGTCCAAATTGCATAGTGACATTGTACGGCGTGGAATCGATTTAGACAATACGGTTTAATTGCTAGTGGTAGCGGCGACTGGGAGGTGGAGGAGTGCGTAGGACACACACAAAAATAAATGAAAACAAAAATAACGCTTATAACAACGAAAAACGTACTTGAACCCAAACAGATGGAAACTATAATAATAATATGTACATGTATTTGACAGAAATAATAGTCGGTTGAAACGTATCAACGTCGTTGTGTAAGGCAATAATAATGATAGCCATCAAAAACAATGTTTCATGATAGTTGGAGTTATATGCGGTTTGTGGTTTCAAACGGAACATTATATTTTTCAGGTATTATTAGCTATGTATTTTTGGAAGTTTTTTTTTTTTTTGAACATTGCTTGGAATGTGTTTTTTAATAAATTAGAATCCATTCAAAAAATTCTTTTAAAACACATGATGTCAGTGTTCTATGATAGAGTTTCAATATCAGCTGCAATATATATAGGCATTATAATAATGGTGTCTTATATAACCTGTCTGTAACTTAATCAATTTCTGGTTTTGTAATACCAAATTTATTAGAAATTATTTCATAGGTACATATTATAATATTTTCAACATTAAATTATTTCGAAACGAATTTCATTTTACTAATTTGTATGTTTTTATATGTAATATATAATTATATAAATGCGTTCGATGAAAATAAATTATGTTAACTCATAATATGAGTGTTATCATACATATTATTTTTAAGGTAATTATATTTATGTATTTTTTGCGTAATACAAAATAGTATTATAGTTTCTGTATATTCTTCTCAGCGCTATCATTCGCAGTTATATGAATTACAATTATATTTCTATCTATTTTTTTAAATACAATCTTATGGTTTATAATAAAAATTTGTTCTAACTTTTTGAGTTTATTGTTACAATGGACAATTTATTATAATTCTAATAAGAACGGTATATATTTTATGCAAATAACAATTTATTTACGAGTGTTGGTTGGTAATCACCACACAAGTTCTGTAGGTAGTCAATAATTATATTATAATAAAATAAAAAAAATAGTTTTATTAATGACCTACAAGCACGAGACTTGAATCATTCAAAGGTCAACTTCGAATGGATACTTTGTCTAGGCTATTACAGTTTGACTTCACCTTGACAACCGATAAGGTCACGATTTATACAGCGCGTCGGTTTTTAATCAAAATAATCATGAAAATTATACCTAATTTATTACAATAACAATATTCATGTTTTCGATGAAATGGTTCAAAGTTACGTGTACAGTATGTGTATACGTATGCATTGATTCGAAATATAAATTATTGTTGTGTGATTGGCACATGAAGGACCTATCATGGTTGAGATAGGTGGGCAAGTAAGTCTGCATCCGTATAACATATAGAAGAATATCGTGTCAGCAATATTGTTAAAGATTGACAATAATTCATTTTTTGTGTGCTGTAGAAATTAGTTACCTATAGTAATAATAATTATACCTTCCTATTCGGATTACAGATTTTTTTTTAAAGAACTCTGGGTAATTTTATGTTATCTAATTAGGTTCATAACTTATTCGTGCGCTCCAAGTCTTATAAAGTATAATATTATAATGTGTAATAGGTATATTATCTAAGATATCTGAGTATATATTACATATAATCTATAGTATTTAAATAACAAATACTTTTCTATAAGAGTAAAAGTACAAACATAAAATTGTTTTTAATTTATGAATCTATAAAATTATTTTCAATAATAAACTATTTTAGGTATCGCTCAATTATTATCTACTTTTTCTTGGTTTTGTTAGCTATTTATGTAATTTTGTTTTAATGTACTGTAGGCATGCAATTGATGCGTAACATTTTTTTAGTGGTAAGTACTTTGTTTTCATCTAGATATTTCTCGGTTTTCATATACAGAATTATATCTAATATCAATGTCGTCATTAAAAAATACTTTAATATTGTACTACAGATGTATTACTAATACCAGTATAATACCACTATAACACAAGTAGGTGCACTAGGTACCTATAGGTTAAAAAAAAAATGTTATTTGTTTTTTCAATCAGAAATTATTTATAATATGTTTTAGTTTGTAGCATACGATTGAGCGCCTCGTGATCTTTATCGGTTGTGTCCTTTTAGGTGCGTACAATTCTCAATGAACAATTATAGTCAATACCTACAAAAATTGATTTACAAGTTTTACGTGAAAATAGCAACAGAATAGCTACTAATAAAATATATTGTAAAAAATTAGGCAACGTCACGTCACCTTCATTTTCACACTGAATGCTGTTTTAAGGGTGAAAATCATGTTATTTGTTGTGCTGACGCTCAATCGTCCACTCAAAAAGGTAAAACGAGCATAATCGTACTCTATCGATTTTATTACGTAGGCACGCCTAAACTAATTTCTCAAAAGTATATCAATTCGTAACGATTCTGAGTGGCACGTCCGCGCCGCTGATAGTAATAATAGGTACATTACGATGGTTGGTATATCATAAATATATACCTACCTAAATACAAACGTGATATATAGGAATAATTGTAATTTTCAATGTTACAGAACAGTTACAAAAACCGTGTATATAATCAAATTTCCGTAGGTCTAATAGCATAGCTGCAGTATGTACGTACATTAAATGTATTAGTATATATGTGTATATTATTGAGCCGGTTTAATATATATATACGATTACCTACCTATACATTATATATTCGTGCATAATTAGCCCTGTTCGTAATGTGAGGCCAATCATAGAATAATAATAATAATAATAATAATATTTCCATCAATTATTTTTTTCTTTGATAATGAAAATGAAAAAAAAAATGAACTGGCCAACAGGGACGGACAACCTGCAGGCGGCCGGGGGTCAAGTATCGCGTGTATAATATGAGCACGAAATTATAATAATATAAGCATACAATATTATAGGATATGTATATACCGAAAGTACGGTATACGTTTGTGTGGGCTTATAACTATAATACTATATCCCTCTTGGAATGGAATATGTTTTTTTATTTCCAATATATTTGGCAGTCGGCAGCCAGTGTGCTGCTATAGTATACGTACATGCAGAATGTCATCAAATATGTAGATGTATAATGTTTATTGCGTTAAGTTTTAAGCATATTACATTACGTGATACGTAATTTCTATCGAAACAATGAATCTAAATTAATATAATTTATTATTATTGTTATCATTGTGAATACTGTATACTATGTACCCGATATCGATAAATAACCGCACTAATCCTTTTCATAACAGAATAATAATGTGTTTTCTCTTCCTATCTGCAAACGCGCAACCTAATACATTTGAGTTCAGCACTTCAGCCGAACCAATTTTGTGTTAGGTTCATTGTTATGACTATCATAAAACTTAAAGCCAACCATAGGTATTATCCAGGACGCTTGAAAGGTTTCAATTGATATTTTTTTATCAGACCGATCGAAGATAAACGAAAACGATTGTTAAGGGACATAGGGGTGGATCGGTTGGTTATAGGCCACTTGTTTCATCGTTGATATTTTTCATACACGTCATGTCGTTTCATTGTCCATATTTTAGAATATAATTTGTCGTATCACCGTTTTCCCGCATCAACCGAGCATGGGTGTTTGTTTAGTTAAATTTCCAAATAAGAAGCGATATCTACAGAAAACAAAGACATTCGTACTAAAATATAAACTCCTATAAAAAAAAAATAATACTCAAACTTTGTCTGATAAATCATATTTTTTAAAACTTGAGTTGCAACAGTAATGAGATGACATTTACAAGACTTAAAAATTAATACGATTACTCAAAACTTTATTCGCTACAAAACTTTATTGGTTGGAATACAACTTTTTACATTTATTCGTATAACACTGGTTAAAATAAAATTGATAGGTAGGTAGACAAATTATTATTTTATTATTATTTATCTTTGTGTTTCTTTCTGAAGTACAATAATTATTAATAATTCCACTGTGTTGAATTCTTGTTGTAAATAACCAATCGGACTTTTTGTGGTGTTAGTCATCTTTGAAGTCTGTAAAAATATTTTTGGTTCCAAAACCGTGCAAATACCAGTTGTTACATTGCACGATTGTCGAGCATAGTAATACTACAATTTTATAAGATTGTGCACGCGTAACGCAACACGCAAATATAATGAGACAATATAGGTGATACTAAAAATAAAAAAAGGCGTCCGGCGCATGGTTTAGGGACTTCAACCGTCGCTGGGGCAATCTGCGATTTGTAAACGTTGCAGGAAACGGATATATATATATATATATATATATATATATACACATTTATATTATGCGTGCAGTATATTATAATATAATATAATATATAAACATATTATATACTATTGTACGCAGTCATATACAAATGTATATGCGCTCTCATATATAACACAATGATATAATGTATAAGTATATACGGCATACGGCCGGGCCGAGTTGTTTAGGGGGTGTGGGTTATGGCGCAGGAGAGGAGGACACGACGCGAGGGGTCCAACGAAATGCAATTCATTTTGGCGTTTACAAACTGATCCAAAACAGTAACACAGCGATGCAATATGTATGTATATTGTACGTGCGCATTATATGTATATATGTATATTATTGTGGCGGAAACCCGCCGCGCCGAATTGGCTCCGCCATGAGCGTACCATATAATATAACGGTGTATATACTATGTATATAATAGTATAATATACAGTGGTGTATACGGCGGCGGTGGTAACAAATCTAAAACAATTGACTTACCGTGTCCCCGGTACTTTTAAATTCAATAAGTCTAATTTTATTTGCAACGGAACCGGCCGAGGGACGCGGCGGGCGGGGGCGCCCGCAAAATGAACAGTCCGGTTTATTTTTTTATCACTCTCGACGATTGCCGAGCGTTTTATGTCTGCCCCGGTCCGCCGCACCGCAATCCCCATTGCCCTGTTTTTTTTTTTATTTCGCATTTTACTTTATTCCGTTCGGTTCCCGGCCGATCCCTAACATTTGAGTGGGTCCCCCGGGGACCACAACGCCCCGTGCGCGCAGCAAACAATACCCGAAAATTACACTGGGATTCGTTTTATTTGGTTCTTTTTTTTTTTTCAACCGGATAGACTTTTAAATAATTCGGTATGCACTTTAGAGGTCGGTTCACGGTGTGAAACGGTGACAGCTTTATGGGTTCATTCGATACTCGTGTGCACGAGGAAAAAAAAATCCCGTTAAATGGCCACTATTCGAGATTTAATTCCGTCGGGTTTGACCAAACGCCTCCTACTGATATATACACGCCGTACGCTTTATAGATGTATAGGTACGAAATGGTGATGAAAAAAAAGGTTATGTAGGTATATAATATGTACATGATTGTATATATATATATAGGTGCGTAGAAGAGGAAAAGTAATTTGTTCCGTTCTAACGTAGCCCGCGTTTTCAATATTTAACGAAATATTAACGGCATTGACGAATAAAACATTTATAATTACTATACGTTTTTTAAGCTGAAACTGCTCGTCGTGAGTGTGCCTTAAAACGAATATGTTTTGAGTTGGTTTCTAGCGTTAATTATTTTTCTAAAATGTTTAGGAGCAAAATATTTAAGTGTCCCATAATTTGTGATCGTAGCTAGAAATAGAAGATAATATAAATAATTTAATCAATAAAGTGTAACGATTATTTTCATACATACATTTTCAAATAAATATATTATAATATTATGGAAATATAGGAGCTGTAATAAAACATAAGCAGTATAAATATCCATAACAAAATAATGTACGCCAATAAAAAACAATAATGAGCAGTAACAACAATTTATATGAGAAACGTTGATTTAAGTTTAAATTTAAATCTTATTCATACTTACTAACATTTTACCGTACATATTAAATTGAAAAAAAAAACTAAAAGTATATAAAATTTGAAATGTCTATAAATAGAAAAAAATGAGCCAAAATATTTAAAAAATAATGTGCAGGTATCTATATTTAAATAATGCTAATAGGAATATTTGTCGAGAATGTCTTACAACCGGGTTTAACGCAAATATTCCGTTTTTAGTTTTTCCTGATTATTTTGATAAGTACTAGAATTTTCTACATTTGATCCCTTCTTAAGTGCCAAATTGATCGAATTTTCTACCAGAAACCATCATCAAAATTGAAGATTGAAGCATTTTCAGTTTTCACTGATTCAAAAGGCGTGGATCATAGGCAGACACAAAAATAAACAAACAAATATATAAACATTACACAAATATCACTGTTGTACATCTAATACATTCATCTCTCCGCTCAGAATCTAAAATAATTTAAATAGCATCTATTAATTTGTAATAAAAATCGCTTTACTTATATAAGTTAATGTATGTAAGTATATTATTAACTACATAATATTATATTATATTCGTGGTCGTAAATATGGATCATTGATAAAAAATTATCTTAATCCTTAAAAAAACATCTACAAAATTATTGAAACTTGTATTCTATTCAAATTGATCTTTTTTTGTATAGACCAATTATTTTTATGTTTTGGAAATATTCGTGATAAGGAATAATCCATTGAAATTTCCAAATAATAATAATTACTATTATTGAGGAATGTCGAAATGATTATAAACAAGTCTGGCCCACCTATTAAATAATATCACAATCTAAATAGATTAATATCAAAATATGACATCCCTCCTATGGGTAGCGGACCTATTCATTTTAAATTTGTATTTATTTAACAAAGTAAATAATTAATAATCTAAGTTTAAAAATATGAATATAATTGAATATTTAATATACCTACCTATACGTATACGTAATATTGTTTCCAACTACATTTTCATATATATTAATGCCATTATGACATTATATGTACCCTGTCATTAAACTAATGTTCGCATACTCTTTGGAGACTAAGTATTGATTATACCTATCGTAATTTTATTTTCATCAAACTCATTATTTTACGTAATTTTTTTCAATAAACTATAAATACATCAAATTAGATAATGTATGTATATGTTTCAATAGCTAACATGAAAACAGGAGTCAAGTACACTATAACGGCTATTAAGTGTAAATTGTGCTTCTCACTTAAGATATTATAATATTAAATATGTTTAAACGCTGAAGTTTCAAGACAAGTAAATCAACATTAGATCAATTAATCAACTTCATTTTATTTTTATTTTTTTTTTAAATTAAACTTAAAAATATAATATTATTTCTATTTTAATAAATAGTTATACATTTTAATCACAAATATAATATTATAAAACTACTCTTTTTTTTTTGAATAAAAACCGAATAAATAAAAAATGTAATGTTTTTATTTTTGATTGTGCCATGTAATATGTAGATAATATTCTATTTTAAATTAAAAATATAGTTATACGTGTAAAACATATACAAAAGCAGTTAACAGTTATTTCCATTCAAAAATGAGCACAATGAAAAACTTTCATAATCTATTCTTCTCAAATTCTATACCATAATATAATTATATTATGTAGTCATGTAGGATTCATCGCCCCCGACGTATGTTCCCAACATTTCGATCATATAAACACGAAGTAATTTCTAAGACCGGAACCCTATGCGTCTAATTGTTCTGTTCGCATCCAGCAATCTACGACACCCATGTGTATAATATGTAATTATTTCTAGATGAACGTTATTGCAATAATGTACGTGCCTTGCATAGTTCCTAGACAATTATTATTACCGTTTTCGATAATATTCTGATGATGAACTAATAGGCGTGTATATAAAAAAAAATAATACCCTTAATACGGCGGTAACACAACTCATAAGTGATACACACAACATTTAACAACAACAAAAACTAATTTAGATTCGTTGAAACTAATTTTCTCGTATATTACCTATATTGTATTCAGGTAAGTGTGTAGATATCTCTATATAATATATTATAATATTATATTGTTGGCTGCAGAATAATAACAGTACCTATACCAGCTACCTATGTGCGTTGCAGAGATCGTGGAATATTTAACTCTAATGATTGTTTTATGCAGTTATAACTTATAAAGTTACAAACAGGTATTAAATGTTGTTCTATACAAAGTTATTCTATTGTATTTCACAAATTTAATTGATACTCAAAATGTAATTTATCAAAGGTTAGGTTTAGTATATTTTATATATAATATACTATAATGCCTCTATTATACCATACATACTTATTACCCAAGTAGGTATATATGTGTATATAATATTTCAATGTGTAGGTATTACTTACGTTCTTTAAACGTATAATATAATTGTAGTTTTTTTTTAAATCGATCGTTAGGTAATTAATTAAAATACGTCTAATGTGCACAACGCCGCTAATAGACAGACGGAAGGTCGACCGGAGTAGTTATATTCTAATCAGTCACCTTGCGAGAGTTGAAGTTTAACCACGTCGAACGTCACTAGACCCCGGGCATAAGTATACAACTATTATAGGCCAACATCTGCTTATTTCCGAAACGAGTGATAAATTTCACCCTTATAAATTCCCCTATTATAAACCGACATAATTAATGCAGGAAAAAGCATCTTGCAGTGGATAATTTAATTTCGACTTTAAAATAATCGGGGATCGATGTAAACTCATAACGAAGTTACATCGTATTTATTCGTACACCTATTATATATTTATTATAGTATTTATATGGATATTTAAAGTATAATAGGTATTATAGAATCTATATTATGTATTATAATATTATAATTCCGATACGATTTATAACTCTCAAATATACGTCTGGATATAAATATTTTTAAACCTCCCCCCTTCGTATTTCAGAATAATATAAATATTCCCATAGCGTGTCTTGATTGTATGGAAAAATGTTTACCTATCGCATACATAGGTATATACAAATATAATATAGCTATACATAATATGTTATTGGTTTTACCGCACGCAGTTGTAGTTTTACTTTAGAGTAAAAGGTCTAAATTCGATAAAACTGCGTCTACCTATAAAACCGGAAAGGAAAGAAAAATCAAATTGAATGCTTATACAATAACCAGGTTAGCGCTGGGATGCTTTCCACGATTTTCAAAGCGGTGTTTCGAGGGGGATATTGTTTGAGCTTATATTCTCCCGATGCACCAAATCCCTCGACGATTACTGTGACGAATAAATGCGAAACAAAACATCCTGAATTGATTTGACATTTAGATAGGTTTCAATAATATACAACGCTTTAACCATTTGAGGAATTCAAATGCCAGTGTGCCTGCACGTGGTATTTAAAATTTAAATTACTATGATTGCTAAACGAATTACCACCGCGTTAACTACATGCATAATTTAACGTCGTTTTCGAGTTAAAGAATTTGTACAGTGCGTTATGGCTACCATGTGCGTTATATCCTCATGGGGTTAAACAATCTGTATGGGTCATGTTATGTGTGTGTATAAATAATAACTTCTCTTTTATCATTGTTAAAATTCGCACGCTTTTCCCCGTGACCAAAACCACCCTCGAAATAACAAAAGTTACCCTCATGGCTCTGCAGTGAATACAATATGTAACTACACAATTGATTATTCTTCGTTTTTCCTCCCTTATTTTATTAACCGAATCGCGCTACATCAGACTGCAATAACTGACGTATCGTGTACTACTTAAACTAATAACGCGATGTTTTCTTTTTATCGATCTTAAAGCTCCATGGAAATGTTTTTATTATAGTTGTTTATTTATTCTCGGGTGTTCTGGTGAGGGGAAGTGTTTGTGGTATATAATTTTAAATTTATAATTTATATGTTCATACATGTACGCCGCATACATGTAGGAATACATTATGCATATACCTAACCGAGATACGAATATAAGTGAAGTCTAAGGTATTAATGTTTTTGATTACCTATATTATACACGACGTAGGTACTGAAGTACAAAGTTTATTCAATACCACAATATTTTTCCACGTATTAATTTATAACTCATGGTATAAGTTTATACGTTTATTCGTTCGCTTTGATCAAACGTGTAAGTAAATAATTTATTTGAGCATCACAATTTTGCAGGTTTTACTGGTTTAACTCGAATTCTTTTTCTGTGTTTAACGTGTAATATGCAGAAATAATAATATATGTATATAATGGAATGGCGTGTTCATAAAGCATTTAGTTTTTAAATTTGGAACGATTTTTCCATAATTATTAGAAATTAAGGTAAATTAATTTCATATATTATAATATCATATTTGACTATATGAATATATATTATACTATCCGAATCGTTTTTAATTAAGTGTGTACTGTTTTTAGTAGGTAGGTAGATAGGTAGGTACATGTATAGGACCTGCTACTAATATTTTAATGTTTAAATACAATTATATACACTTTCGTCGACCTTTTAGAAAACAGTTATATTCTGTTCATATTCTTACACTGCAATTATAATTATTATTTTCATAAATGTATTTCAGGTATTGATATATTTGTGAGTTTATAACCAATATAATATGGGTACTAGAGTACAGCTTATTATATACACAGCTAAACCTGCGGTTTACCAAACGTTTTTCTCCTCAATTGTCCGTTGGAATTATTTGATTTTCTCTTTTTTACAAACGTTTTATGAACAACGATTCATATAAAACGACTATAGGTTGTGTGCACACACACACAACACACACACACACATACACACACACATACAAAAAGTATAACAATAATAAAACGCCAAGCAGCCAAATACGAACGCTGTAATAATAATTCATGTACAGGTGTACCTAAATATATATATATATATTATATATATATTGTATGCTATTGGTGCGCGTAAACGCACGTTTTTAATCAACTGTGAAGATTTGGGTTTCGGGTATATGCAGCGGCACGTTAACCGCAAGCACCAATATTTAAGTACGTATACACTGCAGCATTTATATACGTATAATATATAGCTGGCGTACCTACGCAAAATCATGGCAAATAGCCTCTGCTAGGTCGTTATATTATGTTCTCGGCTATACGTTGTGTTATAATATAATATAAAGGTACACACTATATATGTGGTGTATAATATATACATATATATATATATAACCTATAGGTTAGGTTTGGTATATATTTTACTGAATTCATATTTACGTATCGAATTTCAGCGTCGGCTGTCCCTGTACAATTACGGTTGTTGTAATGAGTCAACGTCGAGACCCAAGGCCCCAAGACTAAATATATAATAATAATATGTAGGCAGGTATATAAGTTATGTCATATATTCAACGCTTGAACACAGTGGCAAGGGGAGGTGAAACGAGGACGAATAAGAGTCTTTTTTTTCTTTTAAATATTACTTACATTTCTTTTGTCTTTAGATAATATCGAATTGCAACCGTCACAATTTCAATGATGCAGTATTACGCAGTTACCGCCATTATAATATGATATTATATCAAAATGTTGCGTCCCTTTTATCATAATTCAAACACTTGAGGCATATATTACAATCGTTGGATAGTAAGTAATAACAAAATACTAAATATAGTTGATACATTGAGACTCACGCAGAGGTAGATAGGTATGTCAGTAGGTATACATATAATATATCATAGTATACGATATATAGGTACCAAAATTATTATGCAAGCCTGCGTGGGGCCTAATCAAAATCGATTTCGATCATTGTTCCGTGACGGCTGTATAGGTTATAGTATATTCTAAGCGATGTATAGCTGAAAACCCGAAAATCGTCTGTATAAATGATCATCGCGTTACGGTCGGGTCGCATTTAGCCGCCGATCGAGCGTTTCTAAACTCGAGAGTCAATGTCACGGGTTGTCGAACACAATAATATTATCATCACGTAATGATATATGCGACAAAGACGTTACAATATACGTTTCGTATGATACATATTACATATTATTATTATATAGGCATAGGTAGACATATTATCACAAACACAATGCGCTCCGCAACCGTCGACGGTCGAGATTAAATGCTGCGCACAAGCAATGTACGCGCGGCTAATATAATATTATAAATTACAATAATATTATACGACCCTCTAATCTTCCGAGCCGGTGACGATAATTTAGTGTTGGTACCTAGGTATGTTCTCTCGCGATAGACTATATACCGCGTGCATCTCACGCTGATGGTTTAAATCGTCGCCGTCGTCACGACTGTATGTTATAATACCGCACCATATCCACCTGGTCGGAGGTAAATGATAATAATATGTTGATAATGTTATATTATATATAGCCGACTGTATTATACAATCCTATATAATTATGAACCATTTCACGCATTCCTCGCGTGCTTTAATCGTGTATATAATATAAAAATAATATATACGAAATACTTACAGGTACCTATATGTAATATTATGTATGCAGCTGTCGAAATGGAGCTTAATATGTATGTATAAAATATGTCTATAATGATAATATGTATCACGCGTTAATATATTATTATCATACAATTACTGTAACTATTAACAGTATTAACTCATACGTATATTATGATATGGTGGGGAGGGCAAATGTATGTTATAATAATATCAAAAGATTACATAATACAATATTATAATCGTCGGCGTAACTAGGGGGGTTCAGCCTAATTAAAATCCAAATCCAGGCATAAAAAGAAACGGCACTCGTAGGTACAATGTATAAAATAATTAATAGTTGTATAATATGTATATTGTATAACATAATATATTAATATTGTGGATGTACCTTGTACGAGTTCATGTATGCGAGGACAATCAAAGCATATAGGTAGATACATCAGGTCGACTATGATCCAATAAAGATCTGTGGTCTAGCTATACTAAAAAAATATAAGGAAAGACGACTATAATCTCATAAGATTATCGATGGTGGTATTTTATAAACATTTGCATCTAAATTATTCTAAATATAGGTGCGTATGCAGTCATAAAATATATATTAAATTATACTTTTTTTTATTTTTTAACGCTTTTACTTTATGATTTATCTTAACAACATTGATTTTTAAGGACTCTCTATGCTACTACTAAACTCTAGCGAAGCTTTGACCTCCCCCCCACGGAATAATTTTCAACTTTGGTTTTCTATTATGCGATACCCAGACTGTAACCATATTAAATCCTATTTACGCACATGACTATTATATAATGTTAAACGTCGTCAACGTGATGAGCATGCGACTAATTATTCGAGTCAGTACGATGTAATGTATTAGTATGATTTAACGAACAGAATATATGTTTGCCTATGAGCTACGACTATTATAGGTACATAGGTAAATTCTCGTCTCAACTACCGAACCGCATGCAACATTCTGCATGATATAATGATCAAGACTGGGCAAGTTAATGATTTTTTTTTAACTTAGTGAAGTTAAGTTAATATGTACCAATAACAAAAAGTTAAAAGTTAATTTAACTATGGGTTAACTCAGTTAAGTTAAAAGTTAATACACACTTTTTGTTAACTTTTTATTAAGTTAAAAAAAAGTTAATTTGTTATTTGCTAGCGTACTTAATTTTTTTCCAACCCAAAACTAAATTATAGGATATATAGTGTCAATACTTCATTTCCATATAAGTTAGATTCGAATGATATACATTTTTAACTTTAAACAATTTACGATACATATGTTTTGATAAGAAAACAAAATAGACTGAAATAGTGAAATATTATAAAATTAAAAACAAAATAAATTAACTTTACTTACTTCTTAAAATGAAAAACTAACTCGTTAATTTCACGTTAATTAAGAAAGAAATTTAGTAAATAAAAAGCCATAAGTAACTAGTTAAGTTAAAAAGTTGAAATAAAATTAACTTTTTAACTCGTTAATGTCCAGCCTTGATAATGATATACCTTATCTACGGTGTCTAAATATCGTAGTCTACAATATAATAGGTAGGTTACCTGCCTATACCAAAACCCAATATCGTGATATTATAAGTACCAACAAATCCACGCGGCGGCGGAAACTGGTTTCGGGCTCATCGTGGTTGGTAGCCGTGCATTAACATGGCGTCCGGTTCGTACCCCTTTCACCCGGTGCAATTATACGCGACCGCAACGAGGGCATTATAATGCATTACTATGTTATGTATATTATACTATATACACACCTAATATTATTAAAACAAGTACCCACGCGGTATCTAAAGTTGCGGTGGTGGTCCAATAAAGCTGAACAAATCGGAGAAAAAAAAAAAACAATCGTAGTTATTTGAAGAAGAGGAAAAATACATCGCAGTCGTACACGAAACATAATATTTAGGTAGGTATACAATATTACCTATATAATAACGAACGGGAAATATCTACGAAAATGTGTCCAGTAAAGTCCTGACCATAGTAATAATATTATCTATAATGATATGTTATTTGATAATATTATGTCCGTTTGCGGTCCTCCTCTAACGAATAGATGATGTATGTATATTATGCGGTCATGTGGATATTGTGTCACATTATATTATTAAATAATAAATATACATCATACGTACCTACCATTATACCCATATGTAATAGGTTTGATATATGGATTTATTTGTCCGTTCTACAGTCCGTCGCATATATTATAAGTAGCTTAGGTTACATATTGTCCGGACAATTACATAATAAGAAATATGAATATCTAAACCTACACCGTTTGATTGCAACTTCATTTGGAAAATTTAGAAACTATTTAGAAACTATTAATATATACAATGTCGTTAGTTCAGAAAAAAAGGTAGAAACCCTGAGGAATAACGTCGCAACTTGGTTAGAACATGGAAATGTGAAGTGAAAACGACTTATTTATAAAAATATTTAATGCGTTTATGATTAGTAAATGTAAGATACAGCGTTCTTATTCAGAACCTTTTACTAATTTTTTTGTTACTTACGACATTTCAAAAAAAACATTAATTGTGTTTATATTGTGCCTACACTATGTAATTCAAGGGGTACTTTTTCAACACTAAGTGTTTACAACTAGTACAGATGCCGTATCTAACTATTTTTTCTTTTTAGTTCCTGAACTTTTGCTTAGCAAGGCAGCTGATAGTACTATAGTAGGTTTAGGGAGAATGCCGCTGTTGGTAAACCTATTTAATAATATATCTAAATGAGGAAAACCGTTATATTATATTAAGTATCAATATTATATTGCGCGAATAGTACGTTATAAATTATTATGTTGGAAGTTTTCCACAATAAATGAGATATTCATTACAATACAACGACGTATCGACAGTTATTATTATATTTATTGTGTTTTTTATGTGTAGGCTTGTATTTTATACGGATTTCAACTTTCAAGATGAATATTTTACAACTTACCTTCTTAAATTGATTTTTGAAAAGGATTGTTAAAAATTAATTGAAGTATATCAAAGGTAAGTAAATTGAATAATATATATTTTACGGTCGTAAATTTAGACATTCTACTCGTCTTATAAACAAAAGTTATGTGGTAAAATTATTAATGAAGAACATTATGCTATACTTTTTTATAAAACAACTTTAAAAGTTAAAATGATGTTCACTTTTCTTTGAGTGATATAAAATGCATTAAAGGGCTTTAGCAGATTGAAAAAAAAAGCATAAAGGTTCACTGTTTGTTATTTTTTTTTTGTTACATTTTAATTTAAAACGAAACAAAGAATAAAAAAGGAAAACGACGTTTAAAATGTTTAAATGGGGTATAAAACTTGCAGATTGCTATTAGGTAGGTACCTATCTAAAAGGTATACATCAACGGTGAATATTTATAACGGTTATAAATTATTACAGTATTATTATTATTATTAAAGCGTTCACATTTACCTATATAGGCGGGCACATGACAATGTCGTGTTTTTATTTTTAATCTCATTTCAAAACCTATGTAGAAAAAATGCACAAAAACGCCATTTGACATTCTCTTTTGTAATATATTATAATATACATAATATATTTTCACATTAATATAATATTATAGATCGATTTATAGATAATATCATATCGTATTCAAATCCATACAGATATTTATGTATCTTCAGATATGTTGTAATAATTTATATTGACAAGCATAGGTACCTACATAGATATTATTATCGTACACCTTATACGAGGGTAGTCAGGGTACCTATCCTGGGACAACCGGATATTATGTCTAAATATATTATAAACGCGCGTGTATAATATATCACAACAATAATACAAGGTGGTTTAATGTTTCATCGGTGCAGCAGTGCTTGAAATCATAGAACTGAAGTTGTAGGTATATGCTCACTCGAATATTGCAAAAGCAAATATAATAATGGAATATCCTAAATGTCTAACGACATCGTGGGGGCGATTGCGAATTCCACGTCAAACTTTCTTGCCACTCGTGCTTAACCCGATTAATACGTAAACAGTGCGCGAATTATTTATGCACATCCAAAACAGTGTAATTGAACGAGTAAAGTGAGTGCCGCACATAACAACTGCAGCGGCAAGACATTATAATGTTCCGCCTATCGCTGTGTTTTCTCGCCGTACCTACTATATAATTATTGAAAGGATCTTTTCTTTACAAACTTGGCACTTCCGTAATTGTTTTCAAAGTAATACATACACAAATCTCATTTGCGAATATACAGCAGTATCCGCGCCAAAGTCTTCCAAACTTGTAAGTCATGCTTGTCGTACTGGGTCTGTAAATAATATATATTTACCATACCAATATAGTATGGGTCTTATATAGGTATATATATTTTTTGGGAAAGGCTATATTATATTATATTATTGTTTATATTTTACGATATCGTCAAAGCCAATCAGCAGGTTTTCGTTTATCTGCGCTATGAATAATGCGTAGGCATCACCATTGTTTTACTGCGGTTCCTATGTGTATTATTTATGTAAAAAATAAAACATACATTTTTTTAAATAGTGTTAGTGTTGTACCCATAATAGGCATTAATAATATTTTAACTAAATGACATGTATAAATTTACGTTAAAATATAAACACGCAAAGTCCCAACAATCGAAGTACTGTATATTATGCATTATTATAAATTGGCCAATTAAATAAACTTAGTCGTTCGTGGTTTCAGGTTTGGTTTGCTATGCTAAATTTCAGTGTACAAGTGTGTGTGTGTGCATATAAATTATATTTAGTATTTAATAATTATAAAAAGTGCGTGATTCCGTTTGAAATCACCGAATATTTCCATTAAATTCGTTCATCGCTATGTGGTTATATAATATATTTTTTTATAGTTTTATATTTATAATTTTGTTATTTATTTTTTCTCTTATTTCATATTTGTGTATAGTAAATATTTACTATTTAAATATAAACATACTATAAAACGTGATGAAGAACTTACCATAAATTACATTGTATTATAGCCTATGGGTGTGTATACTTCATAAATTATACTGTACCTAGGTTTTATATAATTTTAATTGTATTGATTTTTTTTAATAACTTCGGCAACCATTAGTTGCATTGAGTTTACATTTTAAATGTTATGTTGATATTGGTTTAGGTAAATACTATAATGTACATAGTCAATAATAATGATAATAAAAAAATACGTAAGATAAATTCTTATGGGATTTGAATGATGCAGTTTTAAATTTTAAAATTAAAATATTTTAGGTATAGTATTGGTTAAAAAGATGAGTTGAGGTTTTCGGACAAGTCGAGGGTGGTCTTGGTGGAAACTCTGGAATTCGGTTAGGTTGTGCTTTATTGATTACCTGATACCATGGTCCATAAATTGTATGATTCATAATGCATGATACCATGATCCTTATATTACAGATTTACCTATCTAAATCTCTAAAAGCATTATACTTAAGTGAGTGTTGTATTTTATTTTATCTTTAAGTATAAAGTATAGATAGTAAAAACAAAAAATATGTGAAATATATTGTTAAAAGCAGTATATTTTTAGATAGGTTCGCTTTTACACATATCTCAACCAAAATTCTTTTCATTAAACTTTACACAAAATTATTTTATCCATCTCAGTATCAACTTTTTTTATGAGTTTTCTGATTTATTGTAAATCGGTTGCGCTTATTATAATATGATATGCAGAGCAAAATTTTCACCACCTAATCAGTCTTATCGCTTTTTAAATCCTCTTTTCATTTCATATACAAACAAGAATTTTAATAATTTATATTTTATAAGAACAATACACTTATCATAGTACCCATGTGGCATGCATATTATGTACAATTTATACCTATATATGGGTAGATTTTGAATAACTGCATTATTGAAGAAAAAAAGGGGGTGAGCATGCTTGGTGAATCACTCTGTATATGTACTTAAGTGAAGTAACCATGAGCATATATGAATACAGAATTGTAAATTATAATCGTTTTTATGTTCAAAAGCAAACTATTACATAATTATAAGCAAATAATACTACACTGCCATACCTATATATTTTCACTTAAAATTTCGCGTGGCCCCCCTTTCAACACTGTATATATCATTGCATATCATCACATAACATGTCATTGTAATATAATATATTATTAATATCGATCGCGACAAGTGCGCTCGCATAGTTGAGATGTTTTAATGGCACTCGACCGGGTCGTGAAAGCATACCGATATAGTATAATATTATAATATACATAGGTACCTATACAATGCAGATTATCGATGTTTCGTAGGACGAAATTACTAAAATATTACTATTACTAATATATTAAGCCAATACGGCAATATAATATAATATGTCCCTATATACATAATATAATATTATCGGCGCTCCCTTCTAAAGTGTCCAAGTGATGTTGCGAGCTGTACGCCGCAGTGGTGGTTAATTCCCCAGACAGGCTGTTGATAAGGGTGGAAAATGATTCGAGGTTCCCCGCGCTAAACTTTATAGCCGTTTAGCCATTAACCGAGTACGACGCTAAGACCGCGTATACATTATGTACGCTATCGCCGCACTAAACACCGCTCTTCGCATGTGCTGCACTGTATGTATATATATATTACCTATAATATGTATATTGTTTATAATATTATAATAGTCATTTTGCGTTAAGTACATAAGTAAGTAAGTAAGTAATATAATTATTATTCGCGTTGGTGGTGTACATAGTATAATACCAAGACATACATTATACCGCGATATAAGCCCGCCTTGACGCAATCTGCTTTAGATATATAAATATTAAATACATCGTAATATTATTATACGCGTATTATAATATAATATTATGTAGTGATACCGTTATAATATACTTTATTAAGTTAATCATCAGCTTGATAAATACCGACACATGTATAAAATATACATATATCTCGTGTGTACCTAACTACGACGATAATGAACACGTTTTGTATTTAGTTGGTTTTTTTTCTTTCTCAGAAAGGACTTTTTTATCGTATAAAAACATTATTTCAGTGTGGAATGTTAAGTAACGTCTAACGTCATTATAATATCACATCACACAAACAACGATAGCATCACTATACGGTTTATTACGGCGGAGACATTATCGTCCACCTTGGCATTGTGAAATTACGACACTATACTTATACGTATAATTAAAACATTTTATACATTAATTTGTTAAGTCTATTTACTTTATGAAACTCATATTATAATATCATGCTGTATTAAAGCAGTCGTCATGTAAAATATCACATGTCCTATAATATACCTATAGGATGTTATGCTTCAAGTAACAGCCTAAATTGTATTACCTATTTGACATACCTATTATTGTAGGTATATTTATGTTCTATGACTCCTGTCTCCTGTGTATTATTAAAAGAAAAATCAAGAGATTCTGATGATTAGATTTTTTTTGACCCTATTATACTAAAAACAAAACACGCATTCATTCCACGAATAGATGTTATTTTAACTTGCTTTATATTTTTTTTATGTTGCTGACAAACTAATTTGTTATGTATATATTTAAATCAATAACGTTCTTGTACGACAGTAGCTATAATATTAAGTATATTATGGCATTGACCGTAACGGATAAAACGAGACGGACATGACTCATCGTGTAACATGTTATATAGACATATAGTTAATAAATATATTATCCAAGTTGTCAAAATGTCAAACGTCCACGAACTTGACATAACGAAATGTATATTATTTTTTTTATATAATATACCTATTATTGAACTAATCAATTAATATCTATATAGTTATTTTTGTGTAATATAATATAGTTATAGCATTGTTAAAAATTAAAAAATAATTTATCAAATAATAATTTGGGTTTAGTTTTATCCTTGTTGGTAAGGTTTGTATATAATTTACTCTCATAATATACGAGATAATTAACCATGGAGGCTTAAGTCAGATTAATATAAGATGAATTATAATCTTTGGTTTAATTTTTAATTGTACGACGACACGCTGCAGATTGTACATATTAAATCTGTATTACCTATTAGATACCAATAAATATACTATATTAAATAAACTATATTTATATTGTACCTACATTATTTAAGAATAAATTAGTATTGTATAGATCACGGATTATACTAATTTTTATCTCTGTGCATCATATTATGCTCGTATTTATTAGATGTGTTTTTGAATAATATAATAATTAAGTTAATGAGTATGACAATTACTTAAATTAAGTTAGAACGGATATAATTAGGTATCACATATTTTGCTCCATATTATTTTGATATGGTTGTAACACTTGAAACGCCTGTTTGTGTTAATTTGGACGCAAAGCATAGTTTAAAAATTTTAAATAAGGCAAACATTAAAAGGAAATTGATGATATTATTGAAATGTGAACATTATGGATTGTAAAACTTATACTTACCTAATTCAATTTGTTTTTAATAATAATAATAATAATAATTCAGTTCCTAAATAATCAGGAGTTATTTAAATATGTTTTCAATACTTATTACCAAGTACGAGGTAATTTTAGTTTCCTAACTATTTTACGGCTTCTAGAGACCCGCAGGACATAATATTATGTATAGGTACATAATATTATACCAATGTGTAGATTGTAGACTATATAAATATGTATGTTTCAACACTCAAATTTGTTACCAATCATGACCGAGATTTTATTTATTGGATCACGATTTGTATAATATCTCAACTGAAATCATCATAAAAAGAGCATAACAAAAATCAAATAATTTTTTTATTCAATGTACCTATAATTTGACTAGTGGAAGTGACCGTATATCACTGTGCATTGACACACGTGCATGTACATATACTTTTTAAATGTCTAAACATTTGATTAAATAATATATAGGTACCCTTAGTATTTGGGCTTTAAATATTTTAATTAAAAATTTAAAAATAATGGTTAAAATATGATTGTAATATAAAAATGAATTTTAGTAATTTTAATATTAGGTATATATACTTTTCACATTTCCATAAAATATTTAATGCCTCGTTTTAAACAATAATATATACTTCAAAATTGTCGTTATAGTGTCATCGACTTGAAAATAATATTTCATAATTTCGGATACATACCAATCGTTAATTTGAATATTTATTATATAGAATATGATATACGTACAATAAATAAAACATTATATAAACATTTTCAGTTTGTTCAGTTATTACATTTAGTTTCTATAATAGTAACGCGATGTTTTACACAAATTACCTACTAAATAATTTACACATTAATTAAATTATTGTTAATACTTTAGAATTAAATTCCATTGTATAATTTGTTAGAACAAAACGCATTTCAGTAATATTTTAAGATTTTTATTCACTGGTCACAGTCGTTAAACCCTATCATTTCATTGTTATACTGGATTCACAGGATGATAACGATTTCGTGATGCCAAGACGAAAACAAAACAAAAACTACAAAAAAAACTGCGTATAATAAAATGGTAGTCGCTTCGATGGACATTATTTCTCGAGCGTTCTCGTCACGGGGTATTCACAGTCAACCTGCACGTGTCTGTAATGTATATAGTACGCTAGTTTGTGTATTATTATTTAGTATGAATAATAATGGAAAAAAATCAAATAATAATTATAATTTAGACCTGCCGAATTTCCTACTGTCATCGTCAGCGCTTTACTGCCTTAGTTGTTGGTATCTATATTATGGTATTCGGTTATTGCGCTGGTAATTATATTAAGGCCTGGGTTTGGGACCACCACCAACGACCACCGGTAATTCAATGTACGTGCTATACACGGTGTCACCGCGATACAAATAATTAACCAAAAATTACGAATGAAAATCTCACGTTGTTAAGGTATGTACCTAGTATCTATATATATACATATATTTATATTATGCGTTTTGCATAATATATCATGCGACATTTACCTTTTTGTGTTTATATTATAATATACGACGTAAGTACGACAACGAAGGCGCTCAATGTTTTTATAGTTTTATTCACCAAAACGTAGATATAGATACGCAACAATTCAAAATATTTTCATATCGAATTCATTTTGTGCATTTAGAGACAATATACGAGTAGAACGTAATTTATTATTCACACGTACGTGAGTCACAATATATATATAAGTATATAAATATATAATATTAAACAGTCTTAATTCATGAAACATCTTACCAAGTACTGAAGTAAATACTTATAAATACGTTATAAATACTAAAATATATTATATAGGTAGGGCTATAATTTCCTCTGATCTCATATTATGTGATCAACATTAAACATGTTAAACTAGGATGATAAGATTAAAACTGTGACGACTTCTAAAAATAAAGTCATAGGTACACACCATAAATAAAATAAAATTAAACGAATAAGTACGTGTAACTTGAAATAATGTATTTCCTTTGATCACTAAGATAAATAATAAAATTAATTCAAATCCTTAGCTCCGCAATGATCAAATACTATTTGTGCGATTCTTATAATATTCAATAGTGTCTGCAGTTATTTCCCTGCATATTACCGCGCTATACCGCGGTAAAACCGATCACGGACCACATAAATACCAGTATTGGTCACAAGCTGCACGTAATGGTTCTGCATATTATGTTCACTGCACTATCTACGCCGTGTTAAATGAGGCAAGGAGACTTTACCGGTATTTCTGGTAAGTGCGGAAAATATCTGCGATGTAATCAATCATATCAAATGTAGGTACTTACAGTTATCTGTGCAGATAATTATAATAATAATTATGGCCAATTTCACTAGAGGGCGACCAGTTAAAAAATCACTATTCATAATAAAATACCAGCAGCACACAAGTGGTTAGGTACTTCTGTAATTCTAAAATATTATCTATTTCTGATTAAAATTCTTAATTTCCTTTAGGTATATTATACAACGTTATCGTTACTGTATAAAACGTTCACTCCGTCTAATCTTCAAACGTCCATAGTATCCAGTATTGAGTATTTCAATATATTAATCTCAAATTTAAGTATTTAACATAGGTAAGTACGTGAATCCGCAAACTCCACAAAAGGAATAAGTCCATTTTTATTAATTTTGGTTTTATCGCCATTTTGCACTCATCATACACGTACCTAAATACATCGTTTACTGCAGGAAAGATATAAATTCGAATATCTAAACATTTAAAAATAGAGCTAAGAAATTACTGTTTACACCAGAATCCTAACATAACATGTTTTTTGCCCCTCCTAAAAAGTTATAAAAATTGGACTTATCCTCTTTCTGCAGTCATAATATCTTGATTATACTCTTTTATTCACTGCAGAATTTCTCTTCGATTACGCTATTTTTACATTACAGCTATCTGTATACATTTTTGAATAAAATGAAATTTCTATGCGAACGTCCAATAGGTAGTCGTTTCTTGCTATATAATATTATTAAAATATTAATGAAATATCGTTGTAATCGTTGATGTTTATTGTTCATCGAATGAAAGTTAGGTAACAAGTAATGGATTAAAAAAAAATGTTCTACTTCCATTATGGTGTATTTTCGGTTTTTGTTGTTTAACGGTTCATTACCTTTATATACCTATGGCTATGTGCTTATGTAAATGGAACAAAACCATCTTGTTAAAAAATTTAAAACAATCGTCATATTCCACACTTTTCGGAAAGTTTTGTTTTCCCTTGATTGCGTTTAAAATGTAATCTGAAAACACGAAAAATATAAAATGAGCATGATAGGCTCACAGGTTCACACAATATAAGTTGGCTGCACAAGCAGCCGTGTATCGTTTTAGAAATGTAAACTATTAATTGTAGTATCATACCTATTGTATTCTAATAAGTAATATGTATACCGACTCATATAGGGAATCTATTGCATTGTCCATTTGTAGTTTGAACATATTATTATACTATTAACTATTATGTATAATTTCAGCAATTGTTTTCCAATATTATCAAAAACACTTTAAAATATAAACGTGTTGTCCCAAATAATTAAGTAACTTTTACGCATTTTAGTTTGTCTCAACACATCATACTCGTAAAAATTAATGTCTATAAATTATAATATTTAGTTAGATTATTATAATATAGTTAAGTCTTGTAATATTATTATAATGTCGATCGTAGAATATTAACCTTGAATATTTTAAGACAAAAAATAATAAAATATATTGTATTAATATTATAGATACCTATATATTATTTTGTATTCTCATACGGCATCAAATAAACTGACATATAAAATAAATAAGTCTCTTCACCAAAAAATTATTTACACTATCGCTATACTTATAATATATTTTTACCACTGATGGATAAATAATATTTAATTTTTCTGCCTCTAAAATTTGGCATTTTGCCCCTACAGTCACCCTCACTTAAATGCGCTACTGAGTAGGTATACCTATATGCATTATGTATATATCACTATAATCGGACTTAAATTAAATTGAAATGAAGAAATTAGAATATTGGATTAATTAAACACAATATATATAAACTTTTAATTTCAATACTTAAAATATGTAAGTACCTATTGCGTATTAATGTGCAATATTAATATATTATCAACGAGTGAAAATGGCGTTTTCTTCCAACTGAAACCTTAACAATCATAATGTTGATTGATCTTGCACCTGTTGAAACTTGAAAGGGTTAGAATAAAATGGTCATGGTTGTTAGGTCATAACAAAATGAACGTCAAGAAAATGTAGTATACCTACACTAATCACGAATGTCATTAAATGTACGCTGTATAATAGTTGAACAAGCATTATACATTGTACTGCAGTGCAGCACGTTATTCAAAGTTCCGCAATTAAAAACAATTACTTAGGTATATTACTAAAAATTAACCGCGCATGATATATATATATAAGTATTTCGTAGGTATATTATAGTCGTATATACGATGCTCATTATAATATAATACAGCGTTAATTATAATCTGACCTGAAATTGGGGGAAAAAAATAAGTTGAAAAAAAATGAATCTGAAAAAAAAATGTTCATACACGATTGTCGTTGTGAACGACACTGTGCAGCAATGATATAATACATTGTTTTGTCCTTGCTCGGTGCGTTACGTCACGTGGTGGTTTTTAGACGTCTAATTTAAAATAAAATGCCGTCATAAAAACATAAGTTACCTGTACATTATGGAAAAAAAAATGTAATATATAGGTTTAGCGGTAAAACTAACGACGGAGAATCTTTGTGACTTTACCTTATAATGATTAACGAAAATATTACGGTAGACGCATTAAATAATAATATGTATTTCTGACGCTGTCTAATTCACGTATCAACATAATTCATAATGCCGGGTAGGAGGTACCTATATAATATCTAGAATGTAGATCTCTGAACGTATGTTTTAAAAATAGTTTAGGCATTAATGTTTTGTTATTACTTACAGCTAGTATACGTAGGTAGGTAGGTACATTACATATTATTTATTATCGGGGTTGACACGGCTTAGAAAAATCGTAAAACAAACTACTTAGGTATCTTCATAATATTATACAATGTGATGAATCTTTTAATAGTAAACATTATATTATACTATAGGAAAAGTATCGAATGTATTTTTTTTAGATATAGTTTGAATTTATTGTAAGTATAAACATATTTTGAAAACAAAATTAAATTTTTAGTTTTTGTGCGATTGTAATCACATTTTCTAACTTAGAATTTTAATTTTATATACTATTCCTGCATTTAAATATATATATTATCTTATTTCACCTAGGTAGATATTATCGCTGTTGAAGGTTGTACCCTTACAATTCATTTTTTAATTGAAAATACTGACTGTACCTACTATATAACTTTGCTAACGTTATATAAAAAAGAAAAAAAGAACCATTTAAAACCAAAATAAGTATAAGTATTAAATATTACATTGTTTTATGTGTTTGTTTTTAAAATATTTTTAATATTTTAAATCATCATCGCCTCCATTATACATGTCCTAAGTCTTTTACTATCGAATATATGGACTATTGTTCTTAGTAATTAGAGTTTAATAACTCAGAAACTAATCGCTTAAAACTAATTTGCATTTCTTATATATTTTCATAAGCTTCACCTTCTTAAAAATGTATAGTAAAAAGGGGGGGTTCTCATTAAAAAAAAAAACATACCTAAGCATACTTAAAAAAAATTAAAATAAATGTATTGTTAGAGTAAAAATAGAGATATCATGTTTGAAATATATAGGATTACATATAGGGTTTAAAAATATTTATAACAAAATGCACAGTTTATAAAATGAAACAATATAATAATATGTTATCATGTATAGATTTTTTATTTAGGTTTTTATTCAACATAATTATTAAAATAAGAACATTTAAATATCGTCATTAGCGGAATTCCTGTTTTTTGATTAAAATCGTTTGCATATAGTTTAACATTGGTACTATGTTAGTATATAGGTACATGTACAAAATAATAATGTGTACCTATATAGCTGTATGTACTGCTAGTCGTATTAGGTTTAATATTCATTATACATTTATACACATTACACATATTATATTATACAGGTACACTACAAATAATATTGGTATAGTTATTATATTTATTCATGATAGTTTTTAGTGGTCATTATGATTTGTTATGACATGTAAGGTTACCTACGCTTTAAACATTTACCTATTACATTATAATTCATAATGTTCAGTAAAAAATGATATAGATGCGAACCGAAGTGTCCGAGTTGTGGGTATCTATAATATAATTTGTTTAAAAATTAAAATACAAATTTTCTTTATACTATTTAAAGAGACATTAACCGTGTAATTTCTACTTTTTCCTAATAAGTGTATTATTGGCCACAAGGAGTGTTTGAACATTTCCAGAACTATAACGTTTTTAAATATTTAAATATTTTTATACATCTTGGCATGCATGTATATGTATTATGCATTTATAACGAATTTATGAATCCAATTCTTAGATTTTGACTTCTGAGTGGGTATTGGTTTTACGTCGATGGGTCGTATAAAATATTCAATCTACCATAGGTTTGGTACTTCGACGGTTTAGTATGTTATCTACTCATATATAGATATATCCACCAATATATTCATTACACCTAATTTTATCATATGATACTTTATCGTTTTGCAACTAAGCCATTTACAGCAACATTAAAATTAAAATTAGTCCATCAGCCTGTGTTTGTAAGTTTTGTGGATGAATGGTAATAGCTGTTTATAAACGTATGAGGTACCTCTTCGTGTATGATTAAGCTGTTCCACAACATAGCAGAGTGGAGGAAATGTTTACGAAAGATATTGGCCAGTAGTCCTTGCCCCATGTGCCTATGGTTTTTTTGGCAAACGACATCGCAGTCTGAAAAAGATAAAACTGGACACAACAAATTTTCAAACACAATCTACTCCTTTTGCAGACTATTTCTCACCAACGGCCACCCATCGGAATTTCGGAAACAAGCGTATGGAGGCATGTCATTCTTGGCCAATAGGTATTCATGCCCGATAGAGAACGGACCAAAGTATAGGTAGGTATGTATAGGTAGATACACTTTTAATAATCCAGGGACCAGTCCAGACATCGATAGGATGACATATTTAAAACAATTCAGAAGTACTTACCAAAAGAAAAAAATGTACATAATATGGGTACCAAACTGAACATAACTCTTATTCGTGTAAAATATTTGTTTTTAAATTAATGTAGAAAGGTGGGTTCAATATTATTAAATTCAAATATAAAAAATAATTCAATACGGTCCGCATAATGACTCAGCACTGCAGTTTATTCAAGGTAAATACAATTAATGATAATATGATATGAACACGATATACATTGCATATATATTTATATCATAAACTATAATTTACATTGTAAACACATCGATAACTGTTTACGAGGCACCAGTATCATGACTCTATGACTACTGACTATAGGGTATATGACACTACGTTGCCACCAAATACCAACCTATAAAGTTATTCCTATAGGTGTTCCTAAACCTAACAGTGTTATTATAGTTTGGTTAAACTTGAATTAAGTGTCATTGAATGACATGCACTAATATTATATTATTTAGAACGTATTATAATACACATATTTTCACCGCATATCATAATACAATGTTGTACATATATACAAAATATAATTTTTATAGAATATATGCTTGATTTATTCTGATATGAGTAAATTTTCGTTGATTTTTTTTTAAATACCTACCTTTATAATATTGATATTATTATGTCGGCCGCCCATGTTCTCATATTGGATTTTAAGTCGAATTCTTATTTGATTATATTTCTATGGATTTTTTCCGTCACAACAAATATTTTATTTTGAAACTTTGTATTAATTCACGAAATTAAGTAATTTAACACGTTTCACTAATTTCAATAGATTTCGATTAAGATCCATCAGTGACCGAGTTCGATCGATTCTCTGCAGCTAAAACTACCACAAGACGGAATTTCATAAGTACAAAAATATTTCATACAGTTGGCCATTATATAATGGACTTTTCATATCCAATATGGCAATCCCATCCCATCCCACGCCTGCGCCACCACTAAACTGTGTTTCCATAGCAATTTATCCGATTCTAACAATTTGAAAAAATACAAACTTAATATTTGTCACACATAAATTAATAAATGTTAGTCTGCAAAAAGTTTTATTTAAATTTTTGGCAGTTGTAAAATGTAATCTTTTTTGATTAATCTAAAACGTGAGTTTTAATGAGGACGTTGTCTTTTATAAGTAAAAAAATAAAATAAACATTATTACGATCAATAATATTATCGTTTGCAGTTATCGTTATTATTTTAGCAGTCGATAATTTTATCGTCAGTATAATATCGTCGAAAGTATACATATGATTTAGATCCATATAAATACTACTTATACTACTATCATAGCCGTAGTCCTAAATAGCGCCGATCGGAAGTTTGCGGTGGGTCTTTATTGGGATATTATAATATGGTTAGATACCAATAGCTAAGAGGTACCTACACATATATGTTAAATAATGTTTACATGTATAGCCTGTAAGTATACATATTATATTATACTATGAGGTCACAGACTGAAAAAGCAATACATTAAAACAAGTATATGCTTGTACATATATATCTTTGGGTAAATGGTACGTATAGACTATATATTGCGGCTAAACTTATTTCGCGAGCGTCACTCCCGTTAACCGACTTTAACCATGGTCGCAATTGATCGTCCGGTTGGAGACGTCTCCAGTTAACACGGTTATGAATTTATAATTTATTATTCATTTATATTATTATTAGATATGCATTATTATGATGACGTTTACGACGTACATGTACTACTCACATTTTCAGGCTATCCCATTCCACAATGATTTGGACGATATGGTACCTATACTATAAATATACCAAGTGGTTACCTATCAGTTTATAGGTACATCGTACATAATATTATATTACATCTCGTCGAATTATCATAATTTCTGCATCGCCATATTTACGTAACGTATCTATTATCACCACAAATCACGATTCTAAATTAATCACAAATTACGGAACAATAAATTATAAACACAATTCATAGAAAATGTTTAATTATCGATGCGTGTCTATAATATAGATTTATATGTATAATATTAGCTCAATTTCCAGCACCAAAAAATACGAATCAATTGAAAATTATACTTATAATTAGTATGTAAATATTAAGCTTACAATTGTATACAGTGCATTATGCTTATATTGTATTTCCTTAGAAGAAATATTTTCATAATATATTAAACTTATGAATTAACGAATGCATGAATTTATATCTTTTATATCTTAATACAAGTGTAGTGTGTAGGTAAAGTGTACCTACTCTGCACTATATCACACTTGCATGTCCTGCACGTACCTACTTATAAAACATTATTTTATAATAAAATGTGTAATATGCTTACACATTGAAGTCCATAGTAAACTTCAATAATTTTAATTACATCATTATGACTTTAACATTTATTTATCATACTACGAGTTCAAAAACAAAATTAAACAATTAGGGATTATATATATATATATCTATAATAGTTGTGTACAGGAAATTCCAAGAAGACCGAATATATTATTATTTATGATAATATTATAATGATTTTGAGTATTAAATGAATACATAATTGTGACGTATCATCAAGTTTTTTATGAAATATATAGTTATAATTGTAATAGTAATAATAGTTCCTACTAATAATAGGTATATAATATAATATTCATAATATAATCGCCTGCTCATCGTTTAAAATTGTTTTTTTTTTTAAATTTTACCTTAGTCGTTAAAGAATGGGAATGTTTAAGTTGGAAAATAAATAAATAGCATAGATATAATAAATACTATATAAGTACCTTACTACCTATATAATGTATGAGATGCGAAGAATTAATATGAGGTAGTTATCAATTGTGGTTTAAAATTATATGTTAACAATATAATTATGAATTTATGAATTTAAATGGAATTCATAGTTGTACTTTCAAGGACGATATAGGTTTTATTACGTATTCATTTTTTATTATATTACACAAAATCTTGAAATGTATGATATTTCTCCACATAAAATTTGAATTTTTTCATAAAACTATCATTATATTAAATATATATATACCTATACGAGTTTTTACATAGGTACCTATATGATTCAATTATACCTAAAAAAAATTTAAAATGTACCAAACAATAATTATTTTGATAAAATATATTATTTTTAATAATAGTACCTATATAACATAATATATAAGTAGTTACATAAAGTAATGATTATTGATTTAATACAAATTAAAACTTTAAATGAAAACAAAACAGTTATACAACACATGTATAGGTAATAGGTATACTTCACTGTAGTATATATTATTAGATATATTATAGTTCAAGTCATCCATGTACAATATAATATAATATAATGCATAGGTGAATACACTACAGTGGACTATATAGTATATCTAGAATAAATGTAAATCAATACCCAACTAAAACTATTAAATTAATTAATACAGACTTGATATTTATATAAATATTAAACACACATAAATAGCACTTGAAAACTAAAATGTTTCGGTTATTAAGTTTATAAATATCATGTATACATAATGGCATAATGAAGACGTGTATTATAAAGGCAAACAAATTAAACTGTAAAAACGTAAATGATTTTACAAAAATCATAAAACAAATTTGAATCAATTGTATGGACTGTATAATGATGTACCTACCTATATGTTTATTACGTGAATTGAAAGTGTATGTATTAATTTAATGCACAATAGGCCAAAATTAAAAGTTGATAATTACATTTATGTTAATTAGAAAGCGAGTTGATTTTCCACTTAATATTTACTATTTAGTCAGTTGGCATAATTATTAGTAAGTATTTAAATGCTTTCCACTTCCTTCATATTGTCGATATTTTCACAGACAAAAATATAATACATACATTATAAAATGAAGGTAGGTACACTGTAAAAAGTATTTACTTTTATATTGTATTTTATCAAACGATTTCATCAAAATTCAATTGGAATTTCCTGCACAGCACATTGTAATTCAATAATGTGATTGTACGACTATAATTGTTTCCTCTGTTTGAATGAAAATTGCTCTATTTTAATTTTTCAACAATATAGATATTGACAGTGCTTTATATACCGGAACATATAATTCATTATTTTTTTTTACTTGTGACTCTACTCACGACAATTTCAATTTACAATATTAATTTTGTATCGTAAGTATCTATTATCCTATAATTTAGGTATATAAATTATTTTCTAATTAACACAGCATCTTAACTAGTATTTTTTGTATGAACATCTAAAATTGGAATATAACAGTGAAATATAATACGTATATACATTAGTAACACAACCTCAGATCAGAACCAATTTTCGAATGCGGTTATTGTATAATGTACCATTATTATAATATTGCTTTAAAATATGTAAAATAATTACAGTTTTGCGACGCTGGCTTACACAGAGATCATCGAAGCTGCATGATGACAGTACCTAACACAGATTAGGTATAGTTATCATATTTTATTAAACGCTGTACGTGCACTGTACCGTATCCTAATGCATTCATATTTTTTTTGTTAAAATTACATTATTTTTGGACAAATAATACAACAATATAGTTATTAGAAAAATTGTTTTATTTTTTATAACATAATATGTGTGTGTGTGTGTGTATATATATATATACTATATTATATACATTAATAGGAACCTATATACGCATAATATTATATACTGAAAAGCCTGCAGGCGTAGTTTAATAAGATAATATAATAATAATCGTACTGGCGTTTCACGGAGAATAAAAATAATACACGACATGAATGCGTAGATATAGACGATATATATTAGGTAGGCAGAATATTGTTATTATTATGAATACAATACTATTATTTACATTATATTATACACTTTTGTGTGCTGATTCTGAGCTTGATTATAATATACTATATTATAATATGACTACCGTTCTTTATAATAAATTATTATAAATCAAAAATATGATAATTTGTACGTACCTAAATATATATACCTACCTATACTGTACTCATTAAAGCACGCGCTGCTTTAATATTATTATTCGTTGGTGTATTTGTAAAATGAGTGCTTTGTGTTTACATAAATAACGTATACCTATAATACATATACATCCGATGTTCAAGTGTAATGCGATTTGTGCGAGGTGTTATTTTCCTTCCAGCATTGAATAATATATATTATATTCATACTACAACCATACTGGTTAAAATAAAAACGCTATTCAAACGTGACTCTTCAGCGCGTTAACATTCCGTGACCGATTGCAGTGTCGTTGAGATAATATATTGTTGGTAATTTGGTATATCTATTTACCTATAGCTGCTGCAATATACACATTATACACAAAACACAATATATATATATTATATAATGTTGATCCATATATAATATTGATCTATTATATTATCACAACTGTTTTTAAATATTATGTTAATATTGTATTATTCCCGATAACTGAATATAATATTATGTTTTCTAGTAGGAACTAGTAGTTATATATATATTAATAATTAATATGTAATAACTAACAGGTGATTTTAATTTTGTTAGTAGTAATTAGAGATGTGCATATTTTGTAACTTTGAAAACAACAAGTTTTTGAAAAATATAATTTTTAATTAATTTTATATAGGTATATATTATAATACATAAATGTATAATATATACACTATATATTATATATATTATATTAAATATGCTGTTTATGCTGCAGAGTAACATTTTTTTTTTTTTGATTAGGTAGTTGGTTAGTATTATTAATCAAATTACTTATTAAATACACGTGAATAAATTAAAATGTCGTATTCTATTGTGATTATTGTCTAGGTTAATTTTGAATACATCCGTTCAATATAGGAATTTAATACCTATTATAGTATGACCTATCTAAATTTATATATTTAAATATACTACATGTATATATATAGACTTATCCATACTTTACATAGGTATTATATTATTTTATACGGGTGTATAGTTATATTGTTTTTTGTAGAGGATAGGTACATTATTTTACTCAACAATGTATAAGATTATAATATAATGCTTATTATGCATACCTAATACCTGTATATAATTACATCGAACACTAATATAATATAATATATCCTAATTTATGGTCACGATGATGGTATATATGGTATATCTATGAAAAAAACAAAAAGAAACACATTTGAAGGCGGGTATCAGATTTATACCTAGGAAATTACTTTTTGTTTTCATTTCCCATTTCATATAGGTCTACACATATAGTCAGCTATTACAATCACACGATACGGTATAAAACTGAAAAAATATTCCTTCCTCTGTATATTATATATACCTATGTACACGACTGTTGTAATATTATAAAAATAAATTGCTTTTATACCAACGTTAAATTATTTTTTTTTGATATGATATAATATATAGGTACCTATATATATAATGTATATATAGTGGTGTATACTTAAAATAAATGGAAATTTCGCAGTTAAATGTCATATTTAAGAACAATGTTAATTCGGATTAAACCTTTTCGATTTGTACTTAATATTTTTATGGCATGCGGTATACCCATAAAACTATCGTTTTACCAACCATCTGACGCATGGTATATTATAGGTACACCTATACCAAGTATATATATGATATTATATTATAGCCTATGGGTAGTGGATGGAGATTCAATTACAGAACAAATGCACTGTACATAAACGGTTGAGTTAGTATAATTATTGTTGGAGTTCTGTGTTTTTGATAAAATAACAGTTGGCTTTAACCTTGGGATATAATGTGTAATATTCAGCCATACTATATACATATATGATATGACAAACGTTAAAAAACCATTATTCGTCTAAGAAGTTATAATGTAGGGCCGGATATGTAATTGGTTTTTCAAATGATATGTACGAGCTCGTATATACGGCAACCCTCTTAGTCTTTATATTATTAGACGGACTGGTAATAAACATTATATAGGCACTTCTTATATTATGTATCTAGTAATAATAAAAGTTTTTTATTAACTACGTTTATCATCTTTGGGTTTATTTACAACTCGTGCGCGTAACCCACCGCTATAATATTTTATATGAAATCGTAGTCTTGAGCGTATATAATATTTTGACTATAGTATTATTATTATACACACACACACACATGATATATAATATATACAATAAATCATGTGCCTTCAGAGTATGTATTTTCTTACTTTTAAGAGACACGCGGAGAAGTGTAAAAATATAATATTTCCACCGTTGCGAGTATAATTTATTCGTATTAAGTGCGCGGAATATTATGATATAATAATATGCGTATTATATGTACCTATGTACATCATGTATTTCACATATTCTATATTTTTTGTGTATTTTATGAAATTTCGGTTATTTTACGCAGAGGTTATCGTATATACTATATTACTTAATTACCTACTATCAAAGACTATAGTACTCGGCTCTCTGTTCAAAAATTAATAATTATAACCGACTAGTACCCATCTTGCAGCCCATCTTGCATCCTGCAATACGTACCAATAATATATTGTCTGTGCTATAATTATACCTACGAGATATGCGACATGCCTATGTTGTGTATAATACTCCTTTTAAAAATATGTATGTATTATCTTTTGTTAGGATATTTTACTGTTACAGGCATATATATATATATAGGTAGGATAGGTAGCTACTTACCTATATTATCAAGAAAATAGTTTTAACGCGGAAAGTTAATATAGGTACCTAGGTACCTACCTATAACTAAGAACAAACTGTAGTATCAATATTTTAAATAATATTCTATAGTCCGACTGATTTTTAATCTCAGCTTTTTTTTGTTTCAACCTGTCCGCACATTGTGTTGATCGCTCCTCAATCCGTGGGATAACTTATATTTCAAAGATTCTTTTGTCACATAGTTACCTATTATATGCACATATATATTGATCGCCGTACAGATCTTCATCCAATTTCTTTTCTATTATTTTCGTCTTTACTAATATTCCTCTTTCGCGTGCAGCTTATTTTGCGCCTCACTCGCATATACGTCTTATGGTAAACTTTAATGTACCATAATATAACGTTAAAAAAATGTTCAAAAAAAAATAACTATAAATATTAAATACCTCTCCCGCTCTCTCGTTAACGTCGCATACATTTTATGTTATATAATATTGGACCGCGTGTATTCGACATGCACCTCTACCTCCATAGCCCTACAAATATAAAGGTATACAATTCGGATAGGTGAAATCCAAACCATCCTCGTCGTATCTAACACTATACATATAGGCACCTATACGCAATTGCTGTGGGTTTTCGGTCACATCAAACGCTGCGCGGGCAACGCGATGATAGAATAATAAGCGTTAAAAAATCAGTGGTACAGGTGCGGCGGAAAGCAATAATAAGCTGCAACAGAATATGCGAACGAGCATCGCATATTATTATTATATGGGTACCGTCGCTATATAATAAAATATTATAATATGCCGCCGCGGCGCGCGCGGGTGGACGGCTTCGGTGTGCGGAGCGCGCGGTTCGGATTAATTTTTTTCGACCGGGCCGAAGTGGCGGCGGGTGAGGGGCCGCGGTGGCCGCGCGCTTAAGTACGGACACGGCCACCAGCCGTACACGCGGTGAGCACACGTATAGGTACTATTGCACGAGCGGGTGGCGAAGTGGGTTTTTGTGTGGCCGAGGGGCAGTGGCGGAGGAATACGCGAGGGGATCGCGCCCGACGCGTTGTTAAATGGGTTTTAATATCGTCGTCGTCGTCGTCGTCGTCGTCGTCGTCCACCGCCCCACCACCAAACTCCCTCCGCAGCACACTCCATCGTCGACGGGTACTGATTTCCCGCGCGCGCGCCCGTCCGCCAATCGGAACGCGGCCGAGGCGGTGCCCGGCGGACGCCCATCTCGGCGGGCGGCGGTGACGGTGGTCGGCGCTGCCGCCGCTGCCGACGTCGTGCGCCGCCTGCCACTCGCAGTCCGTCGCGCACACAGTGTCCAACCGCGCCGCAACGCATCGTCTCACGCACACGCAAGCGCGCTTCAACGATTTAATATTATTTTATAATAATAATAATTGTTATTATTTTTAGTATTATCGGTATACACTCGTCGTGCGGACGCGGAACACAACGGAAATAAAAAAAACGATTGAAAAAATATTATATTATTATCGTCGTCGTCGTTTCGTGCGGAGATTCCCGTCACCATATACTGCGCACCTCGTCCGCGGATTAGATGCGACAAAACGGAACCGCTTCAGTCGTCGCCGTAGTACCCGAGATGCGCCGGTCGCGTTGTTAACGCCGCTTGCACGTATCACAGGATCGCCTGTATAATTTATACGATTTCGGATCCATACAAACGATTTCGCGTGGCTCGTTCATCGCGACAACAATATTATATAATATATACTATCCGTCGAGATTTAGTGTTCGAAGTTTTTTTTTCGCGTGGCTAACGGCGGTCGTCTAAACGGAAATCGTCGCCCGCGGCGTCAACATGGTCGACGAGACCAAGTGCAGTTCGGTCGAGGACGGCACGACCACGGATGAGGATCGGGACGTCCGCGTCGATTCCGGTGCATCGGACGAGGAGCTGTGTATGGACGAAGAGGACGAGGACGATGTGTCGTCCCCAACCTCGGCGGCGCCCGGCGCCCTGACGTTCGGCATATCTCGTCTGTTGGCCGCCGGCGGTGGACGCGGCGCAGACGATCTGGCGTCCAAACGTTCGGCGTCCTGCACCGGCATGGCCGCGGCCGCCGTGTCCGGTCCCGCAGAGGCGCTCGCCTCGCTATACGCGGCCGGGCATCACCATGCGGCCGTGTTCGGACTTCACCACCACCTGCACCAACAACAGCACATGGCTGCAGCCGCGGCCGCTGCGCACCAAGCAGCCGCTGCGGCCGCAGCGGCGGCCAACAAGCCGACCGACGACAAGACGTACCTGCAGTACTCGGGAGCAGCGGGTGTCATCAAGGTCCCAGCACACCGGCCGCACCCGTCCAACGGCGGCGGTGGCGCACCCGGTCCGATGCAGTCCCCTTGGGCCGCGGCCGCAGCCATCGACCCCGTGTCGTTCATGCAGCGCAACGCTTTCCTGTTCGCCGCCGACAAGAACCGACTCGCAGCAGGTACGTAATTTTCCTTACATAATGTCAACCTCATAACATCTATTTAGGTATGAAACATTTTAACAGTGTACAGTAAACACCTAAGCTATAATAGTATTTATAGCTAGTATTTATACTTAGTAATAAGTATGAAGTTTCATTTGTATATATTATAATATGGTATAACCAAGGTAGCTGGGGTAAGATTAGCTATTTTAGGTATCTATATAGGTCCGGCAGCTTGCAGGTACCCTGAATTTCAAATTTCTACTTCTAACTGAAGGTATTAGTACCAACCCGCAACTTAAGTCACATGTATACATTCCTGATTCAATTGAATCCGAAAAATATAACTTGTAACCAAAGTCTATTATAGTATTATCTCTATTCGATTCATTTTTTTTCATTCCGGAGTGATAAACTGCAGTAGTTACGTCAGCCTCGCACACAGAATTAATAACTTTACATCAAACCGTATATAGGAGGCACATTTATATATTTTATTTGAATTTCTATAGTTACAATAAATATACATAGTACAATAAATTATATATTTATTATATAGGTAGGTACCTATGTATCGTTAACACTGCAGAGTTCAAGTCTTATTGGAGTTTTATTATTTATATATATTATATACTATATAGTATATATATATTTTATTGTCAATATTAGTCATTATCAAAATGGTCTTTTTATTTTAATTTTTAACTCGATATTTAGTGAATTAAATTTTTTTATAATATATATATATATATATAGGTACATCAGCTAAAGATCAATTAATACTATGTTTATTACGACAACTTTATATAAGTATAGGTATAATTATGCCACTTTCACGACGCATATTATATACGTGTATAGTGTATACCCACGTTTTGTAATACGCTATATAGATACCTAGGTGCACGTGTATATTTGAATGTTTTTTTAAATTTTACAAAATAAATCTACTTTCTCTGACTCACAATAATAATAATTAAAATGAACGAAAAAATCAAATGATCGTGTACTTCTAAAATACATAATGAATAACTATATACCAATCCACGTATAATAGTTAGGTATATAATTGTATACCTATATATTCTATGTACCTATAGTAGAATATGTTATGTATGAATATTTTATGAAAATTGTTTTAATAAAACCTTGTTAAACGCATATTATAATTGCAACACTTACAAAACTCTTTTATACGAACATATACACATGCATAATATATTATAGGTATGTACCTACATATTATTCTGCACAGTACACTTTTATATATAGGTATAGGTACCTCATACGCGTGCTCTCATTACTAGTTCTCAACACGTTTCTGTGTTATAGGTAAACGAGAGCATAACGAGCGTAGCAAAAACATCTCGATTTGACTTAATTAGTTTACACGCTGTTAATAATTTTTAATACTTTGCGTGCCCGTGATCATATTATATAGTCTGAATCTAATTAGAGCCGGTCAGCCGGCGTATTATTTTTCACAACCGTTTTGTATGGGCCGACAGGGTAACTGTGCGTACCTATATATATATAAATTATACAGAATGTATAAAATATTGTCGGTGTGACACACATATTATAATATTAATATGATAACTCCTACCGGTTGAAGTTCGGGGTAGTAACTTTTTTCGGTGTTTATATATTGTGTCATTGGCCTATAATTGTTATGAGTAGAAAAATTCATGGTTTTTTTTTTATAAAAATCGACTAATTTAATTAAAATTTTATATACCTCAACCTAACCTAGCCTATAGGTAATGTATAGGTATATATATTATATATTATATACAGGGCGAGACATTGCGGTTTTCTTTTCTCCCGCAGCGTGTAAACGCACATATAAATGCAGGAGCGCTCGCCCTGTATATAAATATTCACGCATTTATATAGGTAGGAATTTATATATATAAAATTACGATTTTCTTAACGCAATTTATCGTTACACATTTCAAAACGATAAAACAAAACACAAGTTTCTTCCCACTCTTCGTTCTGATTGTATATAATCCAATCAGAGTAATGGCCGTGTACTTAGTTTTGAAGCCGTGACTAATTATTCTAGACGTGGGTTCTATAAAACGTAATTTTCTTTTAATGATCGCAGTTACGGTATAGTTAAATATTAACACCTTAGAACTTCATCACTGCTGTTGTATTAATTTCCTTTATTCGCGCATATTGTTTAACTACGTTATTTAAGAAAAAAAAATAGTCCACTGCCCTCATACTGCACCCTGAAAGTTATCATATTAATTATTAACGAGTTTTAATAGTCTCAAGCTTTGGCTTTTTTTTCTCCAATTTTTAAGTGAAGGCTGTAATGATTATAAACCTTTAAATACGATTTCGCCGTTAATAATTTAATTCCAGGCATATTTCCAAAACGAAATATTGTTTTCTGTTTAAGGCAACGCCTGGCTATTTAGTTGACATGCATGCATCTACATATTTTATGTTCATTTTAAACACTGTACCGACGTAGGTACAACTATTACATTCATATATAATTAAATTTACCATACTTGAATACGGGCGTGTATATTTAGTTTAATTATATTTATACTGTTTTGAGCATTTACCCTGTTACTGCAGGCATTTGAAATCTCTCGTCATTGCTCTAGCTGCAGGCGCACGTGCTGCAGCTGCGGTGCAGTAGCGATACATGCTCTGCAATGTAACACAATTTTTTCGTTGTCGTAACTGGCCTAAACTTTAGACACATTATAGCGTGGTTTTGTCTGACACCTGTATACATACATACGTTATAATAAAATACAGTAAAAACACAATTTTACCATCATACGTATAATATAAATTATTATATTCGGATCGAGAGTAGGTATATGAGTTGATATATAGTACGTTGAATGATATACAATATAATATGTTTGTGCGTCTGCATATAGCTGCAGTATACTATACTTATTGAAATGTTTGTACTATTATTTAACATTCGTGTTACTTTCGTTGGCATATTATAATATAAGTATGTATACCAACACATACCTATGTACATATGTATAAAACACGTTTTCAGCGTTTAGCAGTGCCGCTAAAAGTCATTTACGCTAAAAAAAAACCTGCCACGTATAATTACCATATACGGCTGCAGCTATAATATCTTCTATTTGTAAATAATATACCTAATGTAGGTTTTAAATATTAATTTCTTAGTTTTTTTTTATATAATTCCCTAGAAGTGGTCTGGTTAATCAACGTAAACTGTGAGTTTAGAATGAAACAAAGTGTCAATAATATTTTTTTCACTTATATGCGTTAATAACTAATATATAGGTACTTATGTATATGAAATACCGACTGCCATAGTTTTTCGTATTTGGCTTCTGAGTTCTGATCAATCGTCAGTAGTTATGCACACCTATTAACTCATATTTTAGTATAAATTTAAGTCTAGAAATATTGTTTTTTAAATATTTTTTATGTTATTTTATTCATTAGTCATTAATCATTTAACTTAACTTATAATATAATATATATTACATGTGTATATAAATATAGCCATATGGGAATAGAATTTTATTAGTTATTATTAAGTATTAATTTATGTCCAAACATCGAAACTACGAGTTGCAGCTAACAAGTACTTATTATATAAATGCGTATATGTATATAATATTATATATATAAATAAAATCGTTTTGGATCATAAGTAGGTAGTAGGTACCTATATATATATATAGTTTTTTTAAAACTGGCTCAAAAAACGCTTCGAGGATGATCGCGTGTTTGACTACCGAATTACTCGACAAACGGAATTCCGAGTAACATCGGTAAATGTATAAACGCATGTGTATATTTTATATATAGTCTACTGTCTATACAGTTTGAAAATAATTACAAGGCAATCTTTCTCTGATAGACAGGCCAACAAATCTAAAATACGATTCTCCCTGTCTGAATGTATAATTTACACATAATATGATGTAGGTACAGCGACACACTCGCTGCGTATATAAGAATACAAACATTATTTTATAATATATTAGTATATTAAATTTGTAATTTTATAAATATATCCATTTTGTACGAAAGAAAAAAATTATACATCGCCTTGAATCGTTTTGGTTATTATAAGGTGTAATCGTTCTGCAGTTTCTATACATATATTATTTCATTTAAAAATAATCATTTCATATCAAACGAATATTATTATACCTGCCAGTATGTATGTATGACGTATAATATAGGGTTCGTTGCAACCGCGTTATATTATATACGTTTCAAAGATGTCGGTAAATCTATTTCGATTGCATGTACATATTAGGCACCTATACATATATATGTGCGGTCTACAGGTAATTGACACACTATTTGTACGGCTATACCTATAATATACTAAATTAATTATTTATCGAAAAGGAAAAAAATCAAGGGGATTGGAAGCGGTGATTTTCTATGTCTTTGTCTGTCACCGCGTGGAACATAGGAATTTGACGTGTTTTCATTATAAGGTACCGATTGAGCTAGTGAAGCGATAAAAATTCTAAAAACACATTTTAATTCATATTCGTCTATTTGTCTTTACTAATTGAGATCGACTTTCCCGCATTTTGGATTTTATCCCCCTAAATCTTAAAAAAATTCGTACTGAAAAAAAACGGTGTATTAAAATTTACGGAGAAGTTAAAATCAAAAAATTAAAAATCTAGGAAAGCCGATCTCAAGTAAACTTGACGATAAATTCAAATCTGTTTTTAGAATCATTTCATAAGATCAATTGGTACATTGGAATGAAAACACGTCTACATTTCTATGTTCCACGTGTGTTAGACAAAAACAGAAAATCAACACTACCAATCCTCTTAGCCATTCATTATCCACGTAATTGAAATAGGTGCCTAATAAAATAAACAGCAGACATTGTTTAAATTGTTTGTTTTTTTAAGATTAATTTTGATTCTTTTTTTGAAACGGGATCGTACATTATAAGTGACATTGATGAGTACATTTTTACTTATTTAGACCTAAATTGTCTATTGTTTCAGATGACAGAAAATAAATATCTTAATAAAAAAAAACATTAGTTTGTTTTTTTGTTATAGAGTTTTAAAATACTTTTTTCGTACAATTATTGATCTTTTTATTAACATTGGATACTTTGTGTTTTAGTCATTTTTGTTTCGTGGGTATGGTAATCAGCAGTGACTTATAAGACGCAATAAATTTCATACAATATCTAAAAACAACCTAACGACCGAAATATTATAAATTATAAAATATAATATTAAATATTTAAATGTATACACATTTATATAGATTTACATTTAAATGTCCATAATATATACGTACCATCATTAAATATGTTTATTATTTACCGTTACCTATTGATAATTCATTTGCGGGCGCTGCAGCAGTTATAATTTAATGGCATATAATAGGTATGTTATAATATAGCAATCATTTAAAGTCATCGATTAGTGCAAATTTAAATTCAACGATTATTATGTCCCGTCGACAATTAACACCATGCCCGGTTTGCCGTGTTATTTGGTATAGTTTTGCATTATTTTTTTTTCTTCTTTTCCGACGCGTACCAATAATTTATGCGCGAGTCGCTGTAGCGACGATTACCGAAACGCCGCCGTTACCATACACATTTATCCGTATTCTGATGGTATATACATTTACTTACATATGCGTGTGTGTGGTACATCGACTGTATCTATTTTTTATGAAAAAAAAATAATGTAAATTGAACGTATTTCGCGTGCGTCCAACGGTCCGCGAGTAGGATCTCGTCGTCGTTTCTGCACCTGCCCCGCGGGGAACGACCTAAAAAAATGTACGGTCACAACAAGACGCGTGCGAGTCAGTTGTTTGTTCGCACGTTACCAAATATTCCGATTTACACACACACACACACACACACACACACACACACACGTGCACGCATACGCAGTGTCAATTATTATTACATTAATCGATTATTAATTAGCTTGTGAAGAAATATAAAAAAAAAAAACATCTGCGAAAATATGTAGTTATATAGTAAACTCGCGACTATCGACATGACCGCGAATAAAAATTGTATATGCGTTACCTAACCGACTATAGAAACCTGCAGACTTATCAATTCCGTGCGGTTCTTTTGACAGTTATCATTTTTAAAAATGTTAAGTTTTGGATAATTTTCTTCTCGGATAGCTCCAGATATATTACAATTCATACAATTCACATGTAGGTATATTATAGTTATATGTATTTAATATTTATTTCCCCCTCACGAGACAACAGTCCACTTTTAATTTTTTTTACGGTCACTCATTTATTGGTTTGCTATTTTATACACGTTAAACATCAAATATAAAAAGACATGTTTCGTTGTTACTGCTGATAAAAGAAGTGAAGTGTAACGGGATATAACCCGCAAAATGTTTAATGCTGCACCATTTAAAAATAACAATAAAAATAATCCGTTCCAGCGAGAGAACTCTCCGTGACCCGATGAAAATATGTTATTCTGCGCATCCCCACATGACACTTTACCATAATGGAACCGGTTTCGATGGCAGGGTTTCGATTTGAGATGCGCAGAATCGACGTGTTCTCTCGCTGGATAGATAGTAAACACTTAGGTATTTATATGTGTAGAATACATTATAATATGTATATTCTAATCATAGTTTAAAAAAAAAACTTTAAAGATAGGTGATTGCCAAATCAAAATTGTTCACCAAAATATTTAATGAAGAAAATTACGAGGGCAATGTAATGATATAAAAAATTGCTCTTAGGTCCAAATCTTAAACTTTTCCAAAAAACAAAATTCGGTTGAAAATCAAGGCTTCTCTTGAAAATGATAGTGTTTGCTATTATAAGAATCACTCTGTATGTTTTTATGTGTATACTGTATACATATAGTTTGTACATTTTATGTGGTGGCTAAACATTTTCTATAATCCGTGTTTAGAATACTCAAGCAGACGCGTTATACAGAGCTCATGGTGAACTTTGTGTCGACTATGCGTGTGTGTGTGTGTGTTTAGGCTATAATATATACACCGTGTGTATAATATTATACTCTCCATTATTATAGGCGAGGCGTCTTTCTATCTGTCTCTATACATATAATATACTTGTATATATGTATAGGCACAGTATAAACCTGTCCGGTTTGCCACTCGAAACGCATCCATCAACTTCGGTTCGCCCGAATATAACCGTTTATAACCGTTGTTTACGACGGTTTAAAAATGATATTTCAGTATTATGCGCACTTTTCGCCGTTTATATATTATATACTCGTTTTATATGTATAAAAGGACGTGGGGTATTTTATTTTATTTTTTATTTTATCGACGTTTTATACGTACCTGCGAATCCGAGAAGTGTGACTTTGAGCGCAACCACGCGGTGAAGCTGCAGTATAGCATTTATAATTTATATATATCGTCGTTACTCGTTACCCACATCCCTTTCTCATAAACATACAGTATATATATATATTATATACTATATACATAATAAATATTTACCGTATCCAAAACACGTATAAAATCAAAAATATATACCTTTTCCGACTGGCAATTTAAACGTTGTGGTTTAAACGATCTACAGAATGTGGAATGTATAACTATCTATATATAAATATGTTCGTACATTCAGTAATAGAATGTAAATCATATAAATATATAGATCATAATATTATATATGGCACTCATATTTCGTTCGATAAATATAGACGCAGCTTATTGAACATATTTATGCGAGTATACGCATATTATGTTCGAAACCCTTTTCGTGTTTTAAAATACAAACATCACGGTGCATCGAAGTCCTGTAAATAGTTGACCAAATATCTGCAGTGATTCCATATTTCCACATTATTATATTATACATTTCAAAACGAAAACATTAAATACATTTTTTTATTTTAGAATATTTTGAGGTTTCATAGTGCCTAAAATATTTTAGGTCGGATTTATTAAAAATAAAAACTAACAAATATTTCAATAAAATAAATTAAACTAATTATAAACATACCTTAAACTTGAACTATTATAATAAGTGCATCACAGTTGTAGTGCATACGAATAACGGACAATGACCTTATTAATATAACTGTATAAGACACACATTTGTAGAGGGAAAAGTGCCACTTATAAATCATAAAATAAACACTATTATATAATAGGGTAATATTTTTGATTCACTTTGCTACATCGAAAAATAAGAATAACTAAAACCGCTGAAATAATAAACGTTATCAAACAATATCATATTTTTGTAATTTGACTGTCTGGTCAGGACAACAGCGTCATGGTGGATGACATATTCGTACACATATTTCGCAGTTAGGTTAGTATTACTCTTAGACTTATAGGGTAGAATAGATCATTTTATATGTAGATATAGTATATCAAAATAAAATGAAAAATATGATATTATTGCACACACACATATTATATCTATATGCAGTACCTATTGTTATTATAATTTATATATTTTATACCTATATAAAAAATAATATGAAAACAATTTCCGATGATCAAAATACACACTTTCAGGCATCACTGTTGAAATAAATTTTATTTGACTTTTGATTTATCTATACCCACGCGTTTTAAACATATTTCATCTGCGGTTTTCTCGGGAATCACTGCCAAGATTTCTTTTAAGGTGATGGATGGGACATAAACTGCAGTTCAAACACTATATATTATATAAATATATATATAGCGTACGTGATGTGAAAAAAATAAAAGCAACGCGTTTTCGGCGCAGAATATTATGAACCCTGCTGTACACTAGCCCGTTTATTCTAGCGGAGAAGCTTTTTCCCTTTCTTCTTTTATCGAACGTTTACTAAACATTTTTGGGAGTCGGTAAAACATACACTGCATTATACTTTTACCCGTATAGGTATATTTCATCATAATGATTTTGGGCGTTCCGTTATCCGTATTTATAACAGTATAATATTAAAGGTAGGTACAATATTATTTACGCAAGCTTAACCACGATATCTATTTAATTCGAGTGTATTATAATATTATAATGAAATAACGACGGTATGTTTATTTCGTTTAAGTATAATATAATCAATAAATGAAATTAAAAAACAAAAAAACCAATAAAAAATATATTTTAAGTATGATTGATTTTTTACGAGTAACAGGTACCAATATGACACGAATACGTGATTGTACAATACGTACACATTCGAATACGTGTCTAAAATATTTTAATATTATGGCAATATTTCAATACTCGATAAATACATAATAAAATGGCCATGAACCATAATAGTACATATATATTATACACTCGTATAGGCATTTATATTATAGGTACCGTTAATACAATGTCTGTACCTATATATCTCGGGTTCATCGGTATATATGCGTATCATGGTACGTGTAAATATAATATTGTGTGCACCTATGGAACGATGAATTGAAAAATGTGTTATTACATCACGAAATTATTATTATAGTCGTAATATAAACACAAAATGTACTCATTTCGTTTAAAAATATGACGAGAAAGCAAAAACAAGCACGTTTAAAATTGTATAGAAAACGTGCAACGGTAATTTTATTCAAGGAGAATTGTGTATTATATTTATAATAAATAATAATATTATACCTAGGTATATAAAATAATATTATAATAGGTACACATTATATCGTGTCTTTCGGTATTATTACTTTGCTATAATATAATATACATAATAGAGGTATCTACGTTTTTTTTTAAATTGTTAAAAGTATTTTGTATGCTCATTCGAAATGATATTCGACCGAATAAAATGTTTTACATTTATATTTTATACGACAATGTAATAAAGCATTAAATGTTTGTATTAAAATTAAATTATAATATTCGTCGGGAAGGAGAGAGGTACCTTAAATAAATTATATACAAAAAACATAATCCGGGGGGAAGGGAAGACTGTTACTAAACGCAGTCAGGGAAAAAAATTAAAATATAGGTACCTTAACTTCCAACCTTATAAATATTTGTAGTAACCATTTAGTTATAATAGTCTACAATATAAACATCATAGTTGGCCGACCGGACTAAGGCGTCGGCTGCGACGCAGTCGACCCGAGTTCGATTCCTCGGCCATGGGCGGCATTTTTTCTTCAGACAAGTCACGGTGTCCAGAGAACAAGTGTCGCCAATCCCCCCCCCCCCCCCAATCAAAAATTCTGCCAAACAAAACACACACGTGTTCCTCCCTTTACCGACTTAATAACCTACAGTAAACTAAAAATAGCTAATAGCCTAAGCTGCCGGGCTCAAGATCAATTAAAACAAAAAAAACAAAAAAAACAAAAAAAAACATCATAGTATAAATTCCATATACAAATTATTGCAATCCCATCGTATAATATTCATAAACGCAGTAATATGTTGTATTTTTTTTAGTCCGAAGGTTGTAAAAAGGGGTTAATTACTTGATCCCGGAGAATTACTTGAGCTTCTAGAAATTATTTAATGATTTTTTAGAACAAGAGCAAAGGCTAGAAATATTTTATTAAAATATATATATAACCTAATTAAAACCTACCGATGTAAAACCGTTCCCGCTCACCATCCATGAAACAATAACCCTAATATAATCAATTTAATTCTCAACGCTAAGGCTATTTTTAATATAACTAAAAATAATGATGCTATTAATCAATTTATATTAATCGATCTTAATCTATTCATGTTATTTCCCTCATATTATATTCATACATTTTTCGGATAAATTTTTAGTGGAAAATTATTATTTTTATTTTTATAAAAACCTATTAACGTTAAACTAAATTACCTAATCTCAAGCATGGGAACTAGGTAGATAACAATAATGTTTATAATTAAATTGTGGTCCCTCGTGGCCATTGGTGATGTCTATTTCATTTTCACCGAGAAAAGCCATTGGTGATGTCTATTTCATTTTCACCGAGAAAACATAAAAATAATTAAATAATGAAAAATAAATAGTTACCTAAATATTTTATAATCGAGGATTTGCATTGGTTCATCATTGATCCCGGTTTAATTTAATTATTTTAATTCAATGCCACCCTGCCCCCACGACGGCCCTACCCATAACTCCTGTTTCTGTTTTTTTTTATTATTAATTTAGTTTTTAACTAATTGACATAAGTCTTTTAAAGAAAATCAATTAGCGAATCTAAATATTGTAAACATGGGGATTAAAAAAACAGTAATTAGGTATTATAGTGATTAAAAAAACTAACTTAATTTATGTGACGTGCCGATGAAATATAATCTAATAAAATCATTCTTATTGTGAAATGAAAAGGTAGTTACTTTATTTTGTAATACATCATTAAATATTACTCCATAGCTGTTTGAAATCGATATATCGATGTCTAAATATATTGTACCTATACAATTACAGTATGGTAATTGGGTAGTTATAATTCATATAATATAGTTATTTTTCAATGTTTTTCAATCACGGTTATATTTATATATATATACGGTTATCATAGGTAACACGTTCCTAGGTCCTATTATGTGCGGCATTTGATTAAAATATGTTTGATATTGATTGTTCTCGAAGATCGTGCATACATAGGCGGACGTCTTCGTTTGTCATTAAGTATAGCTGCTTATGATATTTTAGTGCGGCAAATTCCGAGGTTTAGTCATGTATTATATATTTTTATAAGAATTGTTTGTACAATAATACATGTTTAATATAAATGTCATGGATGCACATAGTATAGCTGTGGTAGCTGTGATTAACGGTCCGGGTCGGTTATTTCTTGAAATGAGATTTAAATAATATAATATTTCCTATATAAATATGTAATAACTAATAACCGAGGTTGGTGGATAAAAAGCATTTTGAAGTCAAAGGCCAAACAAATATGGAGAAAAACTCACGCTCTTTTGTTCGCGACGCAAATGGTATAGAAGTAGGGAGGGGAGGAGGGTGATACATGAACATTATATTATACATATTATAATATAGCGCGGGCAACTCATTTCCACAAATTACGTGGTGGCAGCAGCGGCTGGTATAAAATGAAAGTTTTTGGCGTTGTCGTCGTCGTCGTCGTTATAAATGCGAAACGCTTTATCGAATACTGTGCACGTGAAGAAGAAACGCGAGCTGTAGAGGGAGTGTCCGTAGTCCATCACCTTGCACCGCCCGGCCCCATAATCGCGCCCGACAAACGACCACGTCGAAATTTAAGCAAAGTATTAAAACTGCAAAGTGATGGCCTTCGGCGCACGAGCCCTCTTCTCGGTATATACTTCAGCGTAGTCATATTACATCTGCAGCAGAGGCGCTGCGTCTCTCCCTTCTGTACCACACGAATCCCGCCACACCGACACTTTCCCGGCAGCCCGACGAGATCAAGACGGATACGTCTTCTCTCCCTCATCCGCACTATCCACGGCAGGGTATATGTCGGTCGCAGGGGGATTTCACCTCCATATTCTCACTTAGGGTTGGGTTAAGCGATCTATGCACGTATATACGCTGCATAAATGTATGTATGGGTACGCATATTATATATTATTTCGCAACAGGCCCTTAATTTAAAACCGTGTATGCGTCATATTATGACGGTACATATTTGTTCAAATATTATACGACTAACTAACAGGGCGTATATCCACCTTATCGCGAAAATTTGATACATATTTTAAATGTTATTTCAATGTAATATAATCAGATATTCCTGATACACTCGGATGTAGGTACTCTATATTATTTTATAAAGGTACTTCATATATCCACTGCACCGTAGATCATAATTTATAATATTGTATCCTCGTAGTTTCCTCAGTTTCCTGGACATTTCATTGCAAAAAACAGTGTTGTACATTTAATGTTGAGTCACAAAATTTTACAATGATTTCAATATATTTAGATGACCCTGTGACTTGTATGTAATACGCATCAGAATGCAGTCACTGAAACAGATAATGCGTTCACAGGTAAAGGTTTTGGCTATCTTTGGCGTTAGAAATCTCTCGAAATTATTTCTCTAATATATTACAATGTAAAATTTATTTTATTTTATAATATACCTAAATTTATATATTTATTTAGTTTTTTATGTATTTCCTTTATTATGTTGAGATTTGTAACAATTAAAACGTTATTAGTCAACTTTCAAATTAAAAACAACTTATAGGTAACTATACATATAACTTTATAATAATATATTTTGGTTTTTATTTCTGCAATCAGTCAATCATATTGGTGGACGCACGGGTGGTGGTCGAGTGGACTATGGCCTACACTGTGAGCTGTACCATACTTTTTATAGATGGAGACTTAAATCATATACATAGTATTATTCTCTTATTTTGTGATCTAATCTAAAGTTCAATCTTCCGTAGTACATGAATCATCATTCGGTATTTGCCATAAAATATTATTACACTTATATAACACCTTTATCTTATTGAAATATGTAATCTTATTTTTGGGTATCCGAAAGTGAAATGTGTGGTATTCCATATATATATATATTTTAGACAATGTGCTGAAGAATAATCTCAAACAGAATGTTTGAACAACGTTTTGAAAACCTCGTGTACAGTGTACACATTATGCTATGTGTAGAAATCTTTTTCCCCGCATATATTATGTATTTGTATAACGATAGCTGGAAGGATCTGCCTAAATAAGCTCGCCCTATCCACCGCTCGCTGCCGTAGAGCGAGTGACAAACGCCCAAACCGCGGCGGTATAGTTTTGGAGTTATTAAATTTTTACGCAGATTTTGCGCATGCTGTAGTGAATTTACCGTGCGGGACCGTCGCGGTCGTGTTATTTATATGTAATAAGGGCATGCTTGTAATATACAAATATAATTATTATATGTTGTATCGTATATACAGATACCTATACTCCGCGAGTGAGCTAAAGTCGGGTGGTAGTGAGGGGTATAGGAGCGGGTCATGATTTTCGCATTGTGTACGCGTACCGTTTTTATTACGCACCCCCTGAGATGATAACTATATTTATACGTATACGCAGTGCATGTAAGTACGCAGTGGGTATATATATATAATATTATCGTGGCGGTGGTGTATATAAATTATTATATATATATAATATATAATATACCGTTTGAATTATAATAATATCGTTCCGCCGCAACAACCGCCATCACAGCCGCCGCCGTTGTTTATCGATCCCGCGCGCACAAAAACATGGCCGGAAACTTTGTGTAATAATATTATTATTATATATTATTAAACAGAACGCGCTTATACGTATATTATATTGACGACACACACCAAAATGGCTTTACATATTATTATTATAAGTTATAACACGGGAACTCATTATATTATTAAGGCGCGTGTATTATATTATACACCACCGCCACCGCACCGGTGCAGTATATAATAATATTATTATGGTGTATAGCGATATTACGATATAAACGCTCTTCAGCCCCTCCCCACCCCATGACGTCTTACCACGGTGGATGTTGAAATTAGACGATTTATTTTTAAATTAACGTAATAATTTTACTCGTGTTTTTTTATTATTATTTTTATCCTCCTTTCTTTAAACTCGTGTAATGGCCGTCGTTAATCCGCCCCCCCCTACGTTCGGTGATAGGGTGCACGCGCGAATATACATGTATAATAGTATAACCGAGCAATTACATTAAGGAGGGCTGCGGGAAATGCGAAAAACGTTTTTATTAAAACCGGTAAAAAAAATAATACGAAACGTCTTAAAAATATGAAACGGTGTAATGACCAATTAAAATTAAGTAGGCAAAGTATACAAAGTATATATATATATATACCTACGCATTTAATACCACGCTGTGGATTATGTTGTTTTTTTCCCTTCAGCACGTGAAAGGGCCTTTCGCAGCAAACATTAAATGCTGCTGTATAATATTAGTATATAGTCAACAAATTATATTACTTAGATATTATATAGTTTCACGTATCGTAAATAAAACGTATATTACGCACCTAAGAGAACCGAATAATGATGATAATAATAATAATAATAATAGTAAAACTCTTGTCCACAAATACCTACCTACGCTGCCGCCGTGGTATTGTTTACGGTCGCATATAATAATGTATAATAATTAATAATAATAATATATAGCGGCGGCGGGTCGTATCATCATTTTACCATCCATCAGCGGATTTATTATGGTCGTGACGTGAAAGCGGTTTTGACGTCAAACGCTCGCGGGAAATTAATGATTCGCGAAAACCGACCGGAACTTGATCAATGGACTGGGCCAACCAATATACGTCGAGTCGCGCTGTTTCAGTATATATATATATATATAGATTACACGCCACACAGACGGTACTTATACCTCTGTAAAGGTATACATATAGTGCCTGTATTATTTTATATCCGACGTAAGCAAATCTTATTACGTTACCTACCTACCTATATATATATATATTGTTGTAATGAATTGTTCTGTTAAATGTGTACAACGTTCAAAACATCGCTTTGGTATTATTTGCATGAGCGAGGCCGTCCAAACGTTGTGTCGTATTATAACACTATAGGCGCCTAATATTATACATGCCGTTGAGCGTCCTCTTAAGGCCCGGAGTTGACAATAAAATAATATTATTTAGATCTATATACGTACCTAACGACCTATGCGGTCCATGCCGATTGCGTAAAGTAAAATGTGGATAGCCAATAGCTCCAGCAGAAATATAAACCAAAAGGGAAGGGGGGGGGGGGGTTACCAGTGATGAAAATATCAGCTAAAACAGCGAGGGGGGCATTGCCTCCCCGGATTTCACTGCGGGCGCCCTTGCGGATTGTATTAATATACTATAGAACTAGGCAGAAGTAGGTATACATTAATTCAGTCTTATACCCAGACCTATTACATTTTTCGAATCGTTTAACAGGTACTTATCTACTATAATCTAATGATCATTTGATGTTTCCGATGCCCAGCACGACCTTCCGTGAGTAGTATCCTATGTATAGCTATGTGTGTCTGCGCGGTGCAATTGCTATAGGTAGTGCATCACATTTATATTTTTAACCGGTCTATATATTTATGTAATTTATTACGCTTAAAAATAATTGTAAGACTATAATATGTACAATCTTCGTCATCGTGTACACACGTGCAGTAGTAGCAGTAGAAATATATATATAATATTGTATATTAAAGAGGTAGGTATTACATAATGACATAGGGATGAATCGCGTGCGCACGCAATCACGAAGACTTTGTAGTTATGGTGGGTATACCTATATAATAAGTAATAATATAATAGTAACAAAAAAACGCGTCCGAAAAATAATAAATCCTATTATTTTTCGTGTCACCGCGTGGTCGAATTATAACGTTTCCGGCTACCGTCGCGCACTACCTACATATTATACTTACACAGAAGTTATAATATAGGTGTATCGCGTATATTCGTGTATATAAAATAACATCATTACGCGTGCGAGGTGGATACCTTACGTATACCTGCGTAATATGAGCGCATACCCTAGACACACACACACACACACACACACACACACATATAGACATATAGTATATAGGGTACCTATAGTGTAGGGCGTATCGGATTATTCATTTCGTGGCGCCAAAGATAATTTTTTTTCTCACTCATCCGTCTCAAAGTTATCGAAATAATTATACGGAAATTGTACATCATAATATGTATACATAGGTACGTTTTGGTACGATACGCAGTCGCCACATAATAATACGATGGTACAATAATAATAATAATATATACTAATTTATAACGAATTGTCGTCGTCGTCGTCGTAGTCGTTTTCGTTAACTATACATCGTTTAATTAGTCAAGCGCCGCGTATACGACCAATTATAATAATATATCTACGCAGATACATATACATTATATAAGTTATAGATCGTGACGTAAAGAAATTACCTATGTGCGGCATAATATACGCTCGTACTGTGTACAAGTATATGCCGAATGGAGGTATTTTTTTTAAGCATGAACCACTTACTATCTTATTATCTGTCGAGGTCAATTAGTGATTAATTTTGTCGTCAAAAAAAAAAAATAATAGTTTTGACTGCATAGTCTGAGTATAATTTATTATAACGTTATTTTTTTTTATTTTTTTTTATTTTTCAATGACAATAATATTTTCCATGATTTTATGATGGACATGGACGTATATAATAAAATATAATAATACATAAAATGTTGAACAAATAGTTTTTTTTTTTTTTATTAATATTACGTCATATCTCTAATGCTCGATTGTTAATTTACAAAGTGATTTACAAGTGGTCCCAAACTCCCTAAAATACCGACATCAGTTTGTTGCGTGATTATACGAGATGTGTTAACATTCCCACTGTATAATATATGTATGCTTATTGTATATATATCATGCTTGTATGAAATAATGTATAAACGACGATAACGTCCACGTGATAACTGTGAAGTTAAACAAACAGAGCCACAAAAAAAACCTTTATAAATATTTATGTGGATAAGGTATACCTATTTCATAATATTATAAGCATTTTAATATCCGGCGAACCTATATGTTCTACTCTAATTGATCGACGTACATTATATACGTGCGGCCGTTATCGAATAAATGAATAATTAATTTCAAAAAGGACCGTTTACGCTGTAGACATCACTCATCCTATTAAGCACATAATATTTTATTAATTTGGTATATTTTCAAGAAAATATAAAAAATAAACGTTTAATCTCTTATTTTTACAACGGCATTTTAAATTTTGCATGAAATATGCAGGTTAGGTTTTCATCTTTCCGAAATTCATCAACAATTAATAATTATTATTTATTTATTATAATATGGACAGTTTTTTATATTAATTATAACATTTATTTACAACAATGTATACAATATTAAACGGTAACATAGCAAAAACAAAAGTAAGGCGAATCTCAATTGACAGATAAAGTTATAATAATATTGGTCAGATAGTCAGAGGAAGATAGAGGAATATAAAAAGAGTAGTGTTTCTGTTTGGATGTGAAGGGACTCTGAAGCTAATTTGCGTTAAGAAGAGGAATCAATAGAATTAGAAAGGACATATTTTTTCTTCGAACCCAAGTCGTCCCGGTATAACTGTTTCTGTATGTTCCAACAATTATTTTAATCTTTGTTGTTTTAAAATATTATATAATATGTACCTTGAATATATTAGTTATTATAATATATTACACTATTATTATTACATATTATTATGTAGGTATTACTAAAATTGTATATAGATATTATAGTATTATATGTATATAATATACGCATAGTGATTAATGTATATTTTAATCACACATGAACTACAATTACAACGAAATACGTTAAACGCAAACACAATTGTAATAATTACTTTAGACATTATTGTATGAGCGTATGTGTGTGTGCGTGCGTACCTTTAAATGTATTGTGTATAGTACTTACTATAGTTATGTCTTCATTCGTTCGTTCAACGTGTAATACGCTTGTAAATCTGTTTCCTCGTTTAAAATGTAAATGTGATCAGGTAAATCAAGACGGACGCGTGCGCGTTTTGGTATGGATTTTTTGAGATTGAAAACGAATAAAAAGTGTAAAACGATACAAAATATATAGTTTGATGTCTCAGAATATATATAATAATATATTTATATGCATCGACAAGCCGCACTCTGCTGCAGGTATATCCTATATATATATTGTGTGTGTGTGTGTGTGTTTGAATTTTTTATATGTACCAACGAGATTATGCATTTATGTACACGTCAGTCTATAGTGCGTATATTATAGGTATGCATTGAACGATACTATGTTAATAGTTTAAAAATATAGAAATTAAATCGAGTTCACAATATAAAATATATATCTAAAGATTAAAGATAACTTAGTCTTAATTTTCTATATTTTAATTCACCTATATAGAGAGATAGTTATAATGTATTCCAATTAATTTTATACAGCTACAAAACGTACTATTAAATGTCATTGGCGAATAATTGATTTTATTACTATACTTAGTATATATTATTCAGTACTATTAATACATTTAAACATTTTACATTTAGGTACTTTAAAATTGTTTTTTTTAAATTAATAAATCACTTATAGTAATGAATAATACACTATATCATATAACTTGTGAGTAGTTTTGTAAGAACTTCTTTAGTTCTTTATAAAGTTTTTAAAATGTACCTGCCTGCTATCTACTTATAACTCTAATATTACAGAAATTATTTAAAAATAATTGGGCATTATATCAAACTGTCACATTCCAAAAGTATGAAATAGCACGACGTATGCTATAATTATTTTTAAAATATATGCGATAATATTATATTAATTGTGTTAAACTATTCTAGATTAAATTATTTCAAACGATATGAAAGTCACTCATTTTTACGATAGATAGTGTTCTATTTCGTTAACGCCATGCAATTTTTCCGTCGCCTCAAATCAGCCTGCAGGTATTTGCTATATCTTCACCAAATTTGCAATAAAAAAATTAATTAACGAGGCGGCATTATAGGACTTGTGAAACGAATCGGTTATCGAAATATATATATACCATCTATATATTATATTATAATTTATAATGTATTTATAGTGCGTGGATGGATAGCCAAGGGTTTTGATTCGAAGTGTCAGGCTGACGTAACAGTTATATATATATATATATATATATATAGTATACGCGTATATAAATTAAGTGTGGCGGCGGTGGCGAATCCGTCGAATAACTTGATTCCAGCGGACGAAGGCGAACATTTAATTTTTCAAAGCCAATTAACAACGTTTTTCGCGATGTTTTATTAAGGGACTCGGCGGCGAGGAACTGCTTTCAGAGTTGTGTGGGTGCGTGTGTGTGGGTCAGATAAAGAGTGAAAGAGAGGAGAAAAGACAGCGAGCAGCGGGTAACTCGGTGCTGCAACAGCCGGATGTGTTTAATCCGTTTAGCTCCGGAATAATTAATCACCCGGCGCGCAGCCTCAGTACCGGAAAAAGTCCTATTTATATAATATATTGTATACGACGAGCGCGTAATTCTTAACGCCCGCACCGCCGCCGCCGCTCCGGCGGGCCTCCCCGACGGGTTTTGTTGCCCCGCCGGCCGGAAGTTAATTCGTTACCGGACGAATTTCCAAAACGATTTGACGGCCGCCGCCATCCTCCCCCCTCCCCGCCCCTCACGTGTCACGCCGCCGCACCTTACCACTCACCTCTGCCGGAAGATCATCGGTTTTGCGGGACGTTGCACGTCGCACCGCGTTTATATATCATTATTTAAAACGCGAGTGCTAGAGACGAAAATGGAGAGAGAGAGAGAGAGAGAGAGAGCGCGCGCGCGTTGTATATTATATATTATATATAATTCGATTAAGCTCTCGTCGCCGTCGCGCCATCGTCGTCGCAGTCGTTTCCGCAACATCTATGACCGATATTGTATATAAGATACGCATATTGTTGTATACGACTTTGAGCAAATAAATAGGACGGAGATGACGAGGCGTGGGTGGTATATATATACACGTCGGTGGAGTCAGCGCGGCGGCGGAGAGGCTTTTCGTTGGCCGCGTCGGATAAATTAACCGAAAACTTCACCCTCACCTTGTCCACCCCCCCCCCCCCCCCACCAATATAGCTGCGTGTTAAAATATTATATAATAATAATAATAATTAGTTGGTAATTTTAATGGGTTTCACCATGGCGGGCGCATAATATACGGCCTCGGATTTCCATTATTATAACGTCCGCCCGTCTTGCTCCCGCTGCAGCAGCTCGTCCTCCGTCGTCGTATAGTTTCTCGCCCCTCTCCTCCCTCTACACCCTAAATCACCCCTACATGACTTTCCCGCCCCTCGTGCCATCGCTATATATAAATATTGTAATACTGTGCACAAACGCCTCTGACGCCCGACCCTGTTTATCGTTTCGTTTTGTAATATGGTTGCGGACGGCGTCGCGTCGAAAACGATATTATACCATTAGGCATGCAGTTACAAAACGCACATTTTTCCTCTCTTCGATCGTTCGACGAGAGCAGTAGATGAATTTCATTATTTCGATAATACGAGTTCGACTGGACACGTATGTTATACATATATTGGTCAATATTACAATTATTATTATTATTATTATTATTATTATTGTATGGGTAACATTATTTACGCACGCGCCTGCAGGTAGGTGAACTCTTGAACGTCATTTCTTTATGCTAAATTACGCGCGACCGACAAAAGTGAACGTGCTTGTGGTTTATATGATAATTAGTAATAACTAATAACATACCTAATAATATTATATACGAGTACGCACGCAGGACGCAGAAGTCGTACATTATCATTATTTACTCATCAAATACGTATTTTATGTATATCTATTATAATTATGTTAGTAATTGATATTATAGGCTTATCACGTATATTATAATATTATAGCTGATTAGTGTGTTATCGCAAATTATTATATCAGCTTAAACAACGCGTGTAGGCATATGTATATGTGCCACTGCACGTTGCCAAAAACCATTTATAGTTATTCAATTAAAGTTGTATTATTTTTATATAGCAATAGCTTATTTTAATAACTGATGATAGAACACTAATAATCGATGGTAATATTATTTATATTAAATACAGGCGTACGACGATACCTACATTTACCTAATATTAATACATTTATAAAATAAACCTACATATAACGGCCGCAGTGTATTAATTTTCTGAGAAATGAGAGCTTATAGTTTTTCAGAAGAGTTTTCATAATTAGTAATTACCTATATCATATATTTTGTACTTATCGTATATAAAATGTATCGTTTCGTTACGAATCATACGGAATACTTTGTATGGATATCGAGATTAACAATAATTACATGTATACTTTATTAGTTATATTAAAGGTAATATTATAATGTATAATGTATATGTAGTATATTGTATATATATTATATACATATAATATAATATACGATAGTTATACTGATAACATATATTATTACAAGTGACAAATCACACCAATTACTAATATCAGTAACTTCTTACCAGGACGTTGTTTTTTTAAATGTATGTATCCCCGCGTACCTACTCATAAATAATATATTTTTTCATTGACTTGTTACAAATTTGTAAATATTCGTGGAAATTCTGATTATAATATCTCTTCTGTAGAAAACCAGTAGGTACAAAGAAAATATTATTTCATTTCGAAATGTGTTTCTTCAGATCGATCAATAATCGTTCGTCTGTACTCTATATTTCATTTTTCTGATGGGTTTTAAATTATAATTTATGTTGTACCTATATAGGTACCACATGCAATATGTGGGTGTTTGAGGTTACGACACGTCAAGGCTAAATTTGTTTTTATTTTTTCGAGCGATCATTACAAATTGTATTTGCTATTATGACTAACTTGGTTTTTAATTTCATCACGTTTGAAATTCATTAAAAACTATTCGAGTTTTGTCTGAAATATATACGCTGAGCATAATATTATACAATATTGTGTGCAGTATAAACACTATAAACCTATTATAATAAGTATTACCTAAATAAAATAAGGATAGAGTTCAATGTTTGATCTAGTAATATCTAAATATTATTATATACTACCAGTCAAGGATTTTCATTGTACCTATCAACATTTCAAGTATTAGGTACTTCATCAACACGGTGAGTACGACACGATCGATTACAATATTATTTATACGATAGTCACCATGTAGGTACGTAAAACCGTATAGGTAACTCGTAATGTATTCAATATTCAGCTCGCGGGAGTGTTTCATAAACTGTCAAATGAAATATCAACCCATATTATATGTATCTATATAATATGTATCTAAACACATCGATAAGCTGCATGGACGTATACATATTTTATAATAATTATAAAAACAGCGAATAAATCCGTGGGATATATTATTATAGTTTGTAAGAACGCCCCGCAGAACTTATGATATGAACACGACATCACATAACCACGGTAATGGAATTATTGTGCAGTGTGCTGCAGTGACGAAGAAAGGTTTGGTTTGGACTATATTATACTATATTTTACAATATCATGTTGTTTCCAGCAATTTTTCGACGATTTTGATGAAATAAATTTGAAATGCCTGTTGTGGAATATATTGTGCATTGTGCATTCACCGTAAGTTTAGTCGTCGTAACGCTATGTATATAATGTAAGCATAGTATAACCATTGCCCATTAACCATCGCACTCTGACTCTTCCTAAACCGCACCTATGTATAGGTTATATATAACGTGTGAAAATTATAGTTTCTCTACTTTGTTTTTAAGTTTAGACATTTACATCGTATTTACCTAGTATATATCTAACGCATGTTATTGAATGAAAAATAATGCATAACGTCATATTATAAAAATATATAACATTATCATCAATTTATTATTATAATATATGCTACAAATAGTCTATTAAACCAAGTGGTGGCGATTATGAATAATATTGTCGTGACGCGGAGTTGGAAACAATGCGGATCGTGATTGAGACGACCCTGCTCTATCTCATCCCAACACAATATATAATAATATAATAATATAATAAAAACCTCGACCCGCTCGACCTCATCCAGCTACAACAGTATTCTAATAGTCCCGTGGACGAATATACAGGAAGATTGATGTGACGATGGTGTATATTACTATGTTGTATACGTGGAAAATCATATTAACTTCAGTCATCTATACATTTTATATATCCGCATACTGCAGTATACTATAGTGTATCGTATATTTCTATGTTCTTCTATTACCTTCGCCAAGTCTCTCTCGTCATCACTATATAATATACTTGCGCGGTCACCGTATTATTCCGCATAGGTATAATTCAGTCTATAAGTATATAATACGTATTACAATATAGCACCTATTTATATTATAATAATATAGTTGTCAGTTGAACAATATTAATGTCGTTATTATAATAATAATATTATATGTACGAGGCGCGCGCGTGTTTATTGGTGTTGGAGTGCGAGTGTCGAGTGGTGATGAACGGGGGGGGAGGGGGAGTTCAGCGCCATTGTTTTTTTTCATGGATTTCAGTTCATGACTAGAGGGGGAGGGGACACGTACTTACACAATCTAATATGATCCATCATGCGCACGGTGTTATTATAAAAATCATTTTATACTCGCGTATAAAACCAAGCCGCGACATAAAGATCAAAAGAACACGAGTCGGACGAGATGTATACAATCAAAACATAAATAGATACGAAATAGTAGACACGAAGGTCGTTGCAGCAGTGGTTGTCCATTGAGGAGGACATAATATTATTGTCTCTACGAATTGGTTGTTCGGAAATTATTGTTGCGCGCGTGACGCTGCACGGAGATGCCACGCGTCTTGTAACGTCCAAAGTTCGCGAAATTAGTACTTTTCGTGCATTTATTGAGACACGAAAGAGACTTACTGCAGGTTCTCACTCTCTCTCTCTCTTTACTTATCTCTCTGCGCTATTTTTCCTATAGAGGTCTATATTAGGTTAGGTTAGACCAGTAGGTAGACCAGGTCGTGTGAAAACCCTTTTATTTTATGTAACATAAAACTATTGCCTATTGGTAAGTATATTGTGGTATCGATACTCGTCGTTCGTGTCACTGTCGAGTTAATTTCCCATATAAATATATACTATAAATTATAATAAGCACATTTTGTAGGTATAGTTAGTCAGTTTTTATTGTTATGGAGTGGAAACCATCGCCTTTCACAAAAAAAAATCTGAGGTGGAACATGAATGACGAGCTTTTTTTGTATCTGAAGCGTGTCGAATGAAAAACTGTGATTAATTATTTTTGACCGGCGTGACACAAAAAAAAAACAATGAATAAAAACACATCTTGCTTATATTATATATTATATAATCCACCTACTCCAACAAAAATATCCGAATAATACAGATATTTAGTAGGCAAACTTATCTAAAACATGATCTAGGTATATATTATTTTTGAAATTCGTTGATGTATAAATAAATAAGATGATTTACTCTTGAAATGTGTTTAAACTAATTCCAATGTTTACATAATATGCAGTTGAGGAAGCTCGCAGTGTATAAGTTTCTCTATCGTTTCAGATTTAACGCTATAGTTGTATCCAGATTTACATAATATTATTTGTGCTACTTACATAATAATATTCGTATGATATTATTATAATACATATTCTATCTTAATATATACCTATACTATAAAATATTCTACTCATCATACCTATGTGTTTACGTATCATATACCAATAAAAGTCCGTGCGAAGACGACTATGGTATAGCAATCTCCTCCCCTCGCGCGTCGCAACCACTCCAACCACATCATCATCACCAACAACAACCTACCCCTCGGTCGAGGAGCCATGTCCGCCGGCATAATAATACAATTATTATTACTATAATACGTATAATGTGTGTACGTCATGGTAATAATAATTATTATGTGTGTCGTGGGTCGCGGCCGTCGTCCTAGGCGGGGTCGGCGGAGTCCGCCCCTCGGGCACTCGCGCGGTACGTCAAAGCCGTTCGTGGTCCTACGGTCGCGTTGCCCCGCCTCCCCCATCCCACCGTTCGTGCGATCGTGCACGTGACCGATTTTTTTTTTGTTCTTTACAAGCACACAACGACTTCACTGTATGCGAGGTATTATATAGATAGGCAGGTACCTACGGCCCATACCGTTATATCCATCATGCACACGGCCACGGCGACTCTTCCAAGTCCTCTAACCGGCTTGCGACAGTCGTCTAACTTCGTCGTCTCATCGATAAAATATGTTTGTGTTTGTGTGTTTTTTTTTTCAATAAAACAACAAGCGCGCGTCAATTTAGTCAACCCAAATATGCGTGTAGGTATAGATATCTTATTTTCGCAATTGTTTTATGGCTGTAATTTTTTCTGGTCTGGATTTTATATTTTTTTTTCATCCGAAGCAATTATTTTTTATCAACATTTATTAATGTGCATATTACATATATTATGTGCTTAAACGCAGAATGTATATTATATTAGATGTCTATTGTATATATAAATTATACTTATAAATGTTTTTCTTTATAAGCATTTAATTACATTTGCTGTGAAGTGCAGGTATATATACCTGAAAACGATATTTGTTTAATATTGATACTATTACCTACTTATATATGGCTATATGTACTGCAACGTATAGTTCGGGAAAAATTAACGACAATATTGTCAATAACCGTATGGGGGACCTTCATTGAGGGTATATAGGGTATATCCATGTATAATGTATATACGCATATAGTGTAAGATACCTATATAAGTACCTACTGTAAAAACAATGTATAAAAATGAGCTCGAAAAAAAAAAGAAAATACAATGCGCTAATTGAATCGCTCTATATGCGTTTCTAATCCTATTATACTCGTATATATGTATATATTATGTAGGGATGGATAATATAAATCATCTGTTTTTGATAATAATACATATATATCTGTCGTTACATTTCATATATGATATATGTACCTACAGATATTTATATAAACATTTAACAGCTCGGCATCTCGGCTGTCTGCAGGCACACGTCTGCTACAAGTGCGGTGCGTTTATAGTATTACTAAATAAATATATAATGTATAAATCGTGCGAATAAAGAAAAACGCAACCCCGTGTATATGTAATATTGCCACTGGTCAAAATATTTTGCGCTCAAATGTCATATACTAATAGTGCCCCGATGACGATTTCGAGCTTGATTTGGTCGAATATGCTGCAGGATATAATATATCTGCAGTGCTCGGCTCAGGGTATAGGGCAGTATACCTACCCTACACTGTGTGCGTGTTTCTATATTTATATATATACGCATACAAACATACACTATTACATAACATATATAACATATATACTTTTTATACTATTCATATTTAAGTGCACACACACATATATATATGTATAGCTAAGTATAAATGGGATCGCGTATAATATATTATGTACCTATATATATATATATATATTACATGCAAAGGCGGTCGCCTGCGTATATAATGCAGCGCCGCGTGCGCGTAAAAACTATGGTTTACGATTTTTTGCGCGAGGAGGGGCCAAACGGCGAGTTATTTAAATGCGACGGGCGCTCGTAAAAACCGCAACCGATTCTCCCAATATCGCGCAAACGTCGTATAATACCCACGTGTAGTACATATATATACCTACATAATATTATACACACGCAGTGGCAGTATATAGTCAGAGTAGTAGTCTATATTATTATATACTGCACCCGTATACCCGTGTAAATATATTTGTATTTTATATACCGGACTATATATACCTATATACAATATTATAGTCTAAATATACCACCGCGATTATATAATATGTATTTTATACATTATATAGGTACGTCGTGCATATATTATTGTTGTTACGATTATTATACGCACACATATTTTATTCGACACTATTTTCGCAGTGACGGTTGGGAGGGGGGGTGGAATCCCATGTATGTACACTTCTGCTTATGTACATTGTACATGTATTCTATATAGGTAGGTATACGCCAATATGCCATAATATAATATGCGAAAAATAAACTCTTTATATAAGTTTTACTCTTATTCGTGAGGTTTATGTACATGACTATATGAGGTACACACATTTTTATGGTCATAAGGGCTCCTGCGGCTGGAATTGATATATTAGATAGTATGTGTGTGTGTATATGATAACATGTCCCTATATATATTGTGTATCTCTTTCCTGCCACCAATGCACTAGCATATATACAGCACCGTCAACGCAGAGGTGGCACAAAGTCACCATGTATATAGGTACCTATCTGTAAATACGCGTCAAGTATATTATGTATACCTTATACATATAATATTTAAGAACTTCATAATATATTATATAGTATGTAGGCACTACAGTGCGACGATATAATATATTATTATAACTTCGAGCTGTGGGGTTGGATTCAGATTACATAATAGTATAAATGCCACGCTAAATCTAACTTTTATATAATATATATAGGTATATTGATAGGTACGTGTGTTGATTTTGCAACCGAGGTCTGAGTATAGGATGTTAACAGACTGCTGGTGACTTGGTTTTTTTGTGTAATATAGAAGTTCATTTAGGTATACCACCGCGTATAGGTTAGTATAATATGTGTAATATCGTATACGATGTTTTAAAATATTCAATTTTTGGAACAAGTTTTTTTGATAGAAAGACACCTAATACATAATGGGGTTTCTGGAGTTTTTAAATGTCACGTCGTAATACATTTCAAAATGTGTGTATCAAACGATTTAATTTATAATGTTGTTACTTATTAAAATATTATGACATTATTGATAAACCATTGTTTTTTATAGTAGATATCTATTTCTATTATAATTTATAATATTATATATAGCTTATATGTATGAAACTAAATAGACCCCGCGTTAAGTAAACTTAAATATGCTCATAGTGTCATTAATTGAGAAGTAACAATTTCATAGCATTTGAGAGGAATAGTCTTTATAGGAGCATAAAATATTTGGTTTTGTTAAATGTAAAGACAACGGCGTGGGATACGCCATAGCTTTAAAGTTCCCCTAGTTCATTGTACCGTTCTAAGTTTAACCCATTATCAGATTTATGTACTTTCTAATTAAAACCCTATAATTCTACGTACTATACTACGTGAGTACTATACATATACGTATTGGTTATTACCTTACGATAACTATAATTTTATGTTTATCCTATTATGTAGGTATATCGCATACGACATACATTAAAAACAGTGTAATTTATTAATATTTATTATGATATATTATTATGTGTTATTTTTGTATTAAAAATACATATGGTCATTGTTGTTTTCTATATAATATTATGGGTGTATACTGCGTGTACATACACTATGTGTCTATATTATGTATAGTTTATATGTCATATTTTATAATATTAGCTAGGTACGTCCAGTAAAAAAAAAATAATGGCTGCGTTTAATGTTCAAACTGGTTCCCAGCTGGCAGTAGTTTAATCACAGTGTATCAGATATATCCGAGTTTGCAGTTCCGACTGTAATAGTATGCATTATATAAAATCGTGACTCGTGAGAATTTGTATATAAGTACATATTATATTATATTTTTATATTTGCTAGCTATATATTCGTTGGACCATCGAACTTTTTTGTTTCACATTTAATATTATATTATATTGGTTCCTATTCCGTCGAGACACATTTTATCGTGACTATTAACAATTATATATTTTGTGCCTAAACGTTTTTGTCGTAAACATTTCATCGGTAATCGATGATATAAAAATAACTTCTCGCCCAAAACATAATGAACATAATATATTATATGTATATTTAATGGCTAATAAGTAATAATCGTTCAAATTCGATTGGTACAATAATTGGTTTCTAATGTCATTGAAACTATATTATATACATAATGATGCTATAAAAAAAAACCTGTTTTTCGATAACAAATAACAAAAACTTATAGGTATCTATATTATTCATATACATAGGTAGGTACACTTATTATAATAATATAATACATAAAATATTACTTACCTAATTCGTTTTATACTCTATATAATATATCATTATCTTTCACGTATATAATAATAATATGTAATATTAATTAATTAAGAAAATAACCTTGGACAGTTGTATATTATTATTTATATTTGAGCATTTCTACGTTAACAAACATTTTTTTTTTTAATTGCATTGTACCTATGTGGTATGCGGATACTATCCTAGCGCCTATCTATGCCTAAGAAAATATAAAGTATATAAGCACCACTAGAGACATTGTTCGACTTAGGATCATTATTTGGGTTTTCGTTATTATTGTTATGGTCCATTAACACATTTTGAAAACATAAAATACATTATAATGACGTGTACTTAATACTTATGGTAGAAGGTACATTTAAAATTATTAAGAAATCATGCAAACTGGTATAATTTATCGAATAAAAATAAATTTAATTTTGATCATCAATAAACACATGTTTAATCGAGTGTTCTATATCAAAATTAAAAGATATTATTTTATAATATTGTATAACATAAAAATACTAGTATTTGTCAAGTATTGGTATACCTAAATACGATGGTATAGGTACGATTATTATTACCACTATACATTCATAGAAATAAAAGAATTTTAACCGTTAAAATTACATAATATAGCTGATAACATACATTGGATAATTAATTAATAATATAATTGTATTATGTCAAGTGCTTAGCATACTAATGAATAATGACCATAATATTTGTATACTCTAGTACCTACCCATAACATGCAGTAATAGGTACTTATGGTATATAGATATATTATATATTCTCTATACTTAATAATAATAATGACGTACGTGTAAGACTTTTTCTTTTTTTATATAATTACCGATATATTATGCGTTTATAATATGTACCCACCTATACCCTATTTTTTTGTTTGCCGGGACATTTTATAAACCCGATATAATATACCCGGAAATCTCCACGGGATTGCAACCATCGTTTTAGTTTTTCCCCCATCGCGGTGTATACAAGCACGGTAAAGTTGAGTAATTTATCAAGTTTTGAACACAACTTAAATATAATGAATGAAAAAAAAAAAATCGAAATTCTCGAAGAAAGAAATAAGCATTTTACGAGATTAAATGTCACACGAGCTTACAAAGTTTCTACGATGACGGCGGATGTATGGTGGGGCTGCAGCAGAAGGGCGCGCGCCGGCGATACTAGGAAAACGAACTGCGATAATCATAATAATATGATCGCGTACATCCCCTACAGACCCAAATACCCAATATATATTTTATAATATTGTGAATTGTAATAATATACTGTCTTAACACGGTTTTGACAACGTTGTCGTAATAACATGTGTAGGTATGACACAAATACTGTTGGATATGCAGACGGATCAATGTTAATAGTATACTATATAGGTTATTACGCCATTATCGGTACCTGTATACCTATACCATATACCATGATACCTACACCAAATTATAATAATATATTTACCGTTCTTTTTCTCCTAAAATACAAACATATTGTAACAAGAAATATAAATCGATAATGCTTTCCGAACATAATTTCATTCCTTTGCGATGGTATCGTATATCTTCAGTATGCTGTCATTAGGTATATATGGTTTGAGAGGCTCTGGCGCACTGCAATAGGATTATATACTTATTTTTAAACATTTTATTTCGGAAAGCGAAGTGATCGGTTTTTGTACCTGCACCCATTCACACGGCATAAAAATATAGTGATATTATATTATGTGAAATATAATGACGCAGCTGACCTGCAGCATGATGATGTTACAATACGCATTTGTCCGTATAATTTAATTATTTAAACAATAGTTTGTATTCCACTCTGGTCTATTGTTGTAATGATTGCGTTATAACTCAGAGATTTATTAGGTAATATTATATTATTCTGTAATTATTATTATTCAGCTTATGTCGATAGAATTATGTTACTGGAATGTTACTGGAATGCTGGTTGTATATCGATCTAGATAGTAGATATACATACACCGTAATATTATAACTCTCACTAATAATTTTTTTTTTTAAATTATCAGTATCAGATCACTGGCTGACTGGTTCCATATTTATATGTTGTATACATATATATTTTTATAGGGTAACTACCTTCACTATGTTTTAAAAATTTCAAATAGTAAATTTACTGCGAGTAATTAGTTATTACTTATTAGTAAGTACCTAATTAGTTTTTTCCATGAAAGTTATTAAATATGTATAAATTAAACATATTCATAAATTTATGCATTTTAAAATGTGAAATATAATTATATTAGAGTGATATTAGAGTGTTATTAAACAAAATTGCATTGCGAACATGTAAATATATAAACTATTATTATTATAATAATATGTATGATAATATACACGTTTGATATTGATTTGACTTTGAATTTAGTTTTTAGCCACGACCCATATCTCATTCGCTATATTATTCTGCAGTCTTTTTTCGTTTATTCTCTATATTGTTTCAAAATGTTGTTGTTTACAAATTGTTAAATATTTAACATACACTACATTGTTTAGTTGGTACGTTATTCAGCCTATTTAGCATCTACTGTATTAAAATAAAATAAACTGAAATAGGACAATGTTGTTGAGGTGACGGGCGTGTAAAAAAATTAATAATGAACTTATATCACTTGTGTGTCGCATAATATAGGTTGTGCTGGCGGACTTTTGGGCACCCGACGCATTGGACATCCGTACCAGAACCGGACGCCACCCAAGAGGAAAAAGCCACGCACGTCGTTCACGCGCAGTCAGATTTCACAGCTCGAGGAGAAGTTCAACAAGCACAGATATCTGTCATCCGTTGACCGAGCGGCCCTGGCAAAAGCGCTCAAGATGACCGACGCGCAGGTCAAAACGTGGTTCCAGAACAGACGCACCAAATGGAGGTAAGAATAGAAGTTTTGTTGATTATTCCATAACACATAGACATATTATTATGTTATGGCACCGCGGTCGTTCGTATATCCAACGTGTGGATCACATTTGGGAAACATTCATGTTTTACCGCGGGCGCACAAATATATTCTTATAGATAGTTTTGTAAATTAAAAAACACATTACTTTGGTGTTTCGTATGGTTAAATCTTTTTTGCAGCAAAAATCTAAATGTTTATCATTTTTAATAAATGTCACCCTGTATACAAAAAAAACAATTAATGTAACAATATTATAGGTAATACATAGTTTACTGGGGTAGAATAATATACCAGCTAATATTAATTATTACTATTCAGTGTAACGATTTGACCGAAACAGTATGATACGTCATGTTTCGAATCGCGTGTCGTTTTTACAACAATATATTCATACCTACACAGTAATACACAATATATACGCATGTGCAAGAAAAAAAATCGCCAACAATAAATCGAATAATAATAAATTGTCCGCGCCGATCGATGATGCTGCATGTGCAGGGCGTTGACTTTTTATCATTTTTAAATTTTGGTATTGTTACGTAGGTACATATTATATTTTATGTTCACTGGGTAAATATTTCGGTGCCGTGAGATCAAAAGTAGTTAAACGCCGACCATACCTAGATTTATACAGGTACGTATGCGATATAAAACAATAATTTGTCGTTCATTAACAACTCCATTATACACATATAATAATAATAAATAGGTCCATTACGACTCGTAAAACGTACATAATATCGTTATAAAATCGAGACGGCGGCTTCGAAAAGCATACCTACTTTTATATTATAATAATATATTTATATATAGACACGGGCGACTTAAAAGTACACGTTCGCGCGTATTACTCGCACTGATAAATAATACAAGACCAGTTTATCGCTTCCACGTCCACGAGCGTAAAATAATAATAATAATAATAATAATAATGATATTATGATGTGAATTCTCCCCCGTGCACTGCTGCTTGCGCTGTCAACGACCCCTTTTCCGATATTATAATATATAAACGCGTTCGATCGACAGTCCTCCTAACCGTTATACATATATATGTATAGAGCATTATGTTACACAACACGCGTATAGCGCACGACATCATAACATAATGGTAATAAGAATAATAAACTAAATTATATTATCGCACCCGACGTGTCCCTATATAAAATTAATTTATAATAATATAATAATATAACAACTATCGCCGCTGCCGTGACGGTTGCGCGCACTCGGACAATGATGACGGCGAAAACAAAACTCGATTTTTCTATGCATACAATATTGGTTTTTGATTATTTTTTCTAACGTGCAGGGTTTGATGAGACGGGAGACCAAACAAAAATTCGTATGATATACCTAAGTATATATCATCGATACAGCCGTTTTAAATGTATTTTTAACATAATATATTATAATAATATTGTGCCGTTCGTTTGATTTCGATGTCGACGGAGAAATTAACTGTATAATATTATTATTACGTTCCGGTATAATAATATAATACAATATATGATATAGTAATATGTATATATTATTATTGTGACAAATCGGTCGGCGTCGCGCCAAACAAAACGTTATAATATAATTCAGTCGGCGACAAAACGCGATAAAAACGACGACGGGAGAGGTAAAACGAGAATGAAAAAAAAAAAACAACAACCAAGTCCATTAGAAGCTTTTAAAATTCCTGTCACCTTTTCGGGCCACTATTAAGTGGTTTTAATATACCATTTCTACTTCTTCTTCTTCTTCTTCTTTCCTTCGTCTCTGTTTGTGTTCTTTTTTTTTTTTTTTAATTACACGTGTTATCCGAGCCGACACGGTTAATGCATATTCCGTGTAATCGGTGGCGCCCCCAGTGGATATCACGGGCGAACCAGTTGCCCCGCGCTCGCCCGTGTATATATAGGTACCTATATTATTCTTCTGCGTGTACATATTATATACATATAATATACCTACCCACCTATATATATATATATATATATATATACAGTCGTATTGCGTACACGCATTTCGTATGTATATAATATTATATTATTGTGGGACGCCGCTCGAGGTAAATACTTAGGTACGATAATAATAATATATAATATTACGGTCGGTGTGCGTATACATTTACCGCCGTTTTTACTACCGCCGCCGCGCTACAAGAGTAAACAGACAAATGGACGTGTTTGTTTGTTTTGCCTCCCTCGAGCAAGCGCGCGCGCGCGCGATCGCCCACCACTGCCAAGATATTATTATTATCGTACTGCAGCCGTCATCAGCAGCGGCGCAATAAAACAAACGCTCGGACGACGACTGCAGCAGCAGCAGTGGTGCATCGGTGAGAGGAGATGGGGCGACGGGGACACTGTCTTTTCCGTCGATTGAGCCGATTGTGTGCTCAAGTCTTCGGCCGCTGCTGCTGCAGTAGTGCAGCACCGTTTAAAGAAGTCGGACTTATATAGAACGAAAACGCGTGACGTGTCCATTTGTCGTTCTAAGTAATAATAATTGTTTAATGATAACCATCACTGATGATTGATATGTACAACATGATATGTCATATCGACGAAACATGACTATACGGCAAACTATAGACATTGTTTTTAAATATTAGATATCTTTTATGCGTAGCTGGTGATAGGCGATAGACTATACTATTGTTGTCTACTGTTATTATTGCTGACGAACAATAATAAAATCGTAAGCAGTTTGAATATTAATTAATAACTGTTTCGCAGATTTTTTTTCACTCTACGCTCTGTCTTTGATTAGGGGTGGGCGGTATGATCTTGAGGTGTGTAAAATACCACCACCCTTTATTCGACAACTCCATTTGCACTTCAGATCTGAATAGAAAATTCCTATTTTTTTAAAATCGGTTCGTCCGCGCGCGTTCGACTGAATACTGTTATATTATTACGATTTGGGAATATACTGTAACGTCTCCACTTCACCTGGGGCTCTTACTATAAAGTAATACCTACCTAATCTTTTACGTCGCCAGTGATTAGATTTATTTAATTTTGAATTTTTTTTTATTGAAATCCTGCATTTTGTTTTTGCGATTTATTTTGCGGGGGAACAATTACATTTTTTTCGGTCGTCTCCTGTGCGTTATTCGGAACTGTGCGACGCAAACGCGCGCTGTCGTTATACCCATCACGCGACGACTGGCGCATCGCCTACATAATTATTATACCCCATTGTCCGAGTACAAACAAACGCTATTCATTTAAGAGGTAAACAAATAATTTACGACGCAATCGTATAATAATATAACCGTACACGGCACGTGTATAATTGTTATTATAATATACCTACCTGTACGCGGTCCTGTTTATTGTGCGTGCAGTGGTGTCGGTTCGGGAGGAGTCGAACCTGTTTTTTTTTTCTCGCTAGAAAAAGGGCCGACAGTGGCGAGACGTGTGTGCGATAAGCGCGGACGGCGGCGCCACACGACGGGACGACGAAATCCGACGTAGCGCCACCGGACCGCTTCCCGCGCCACCATCCGTCCGCAACCGTACAGTAACAGTCGCGGCGGCGTTGTTTTCTCTCACTCGCACACCCGTCTCCTCTCATCGCGTGGGGCGAAGAGCGAGACCAGCACTGACGGATTATAAGGACACACACTGAAAATTGGGCATTAACGCGCGTATTAAAATATAGTACCTACGTATATAGGTAATAATAATATAACGACGCGACACGGCGCGCGCTTATAAAACGCTATATATTCCATATAATTTCACGAAAACCCGGCGACGAAGATTCCAACGAAATACATTATGATAGTGTAATGTTATAAATAAAACCTAAATAGTGACGGATTAGTGGTCGTGTTTGTATATCATATTGGAATTTAGTGTGTTCAGCAGTAGATAATAATATGACGTAGGGATAAGCCCCTAGTTAGGTACACGTGTTATCGACCTATATATTTTAGACTTCAGAGCAAGTAATACAATATACAAACTGCAGCCGACGACTGGTGATTATAATATTATTATTGTGTGATACGTGATAATAGTTTCTCGATGGTCGCGCGTATGTAATATTATAATATTATTGTATTGTAATCGAAATAGAATTATCGTTAAGTATAATGCTGATTAAATTTTGGAGACGGAAAACTATTATGTACAAATTGTGTTAGTATACAATAAACAGTGTTGTGTATTTCCAATGACCATAGTGCATAATTCAGTGACTATTTAGTGCTAACGTCGATCAGCTAATATTATAATATAAGTTGAGTTGTAGTTACTACATTATTTACCGAGAGTTAAACATTTTTTTAAACATTAAATCAGAAATCGCGAATAAGTATGGTAAATAATTCACCTGACACTTTATTGCAATCGCTCGCCTTTTGAACAATCTTCAATTCATTTAATACGTATCTTTAAATATAGAAATCTTTGCAGAATTAAAAAAATTAAATAATAATTATATTATTGACAATTTTCATTGGTCATAATTCGTTAATCTTCATTCTTCCCATTTAAATTCTTCCCGTTCGATATTTTAGGTGAATACATCTCAAAAATATCACAATTGTACATTAAAACTACGTTTAAAAATTAGTGATCTTCGTGATAAACACTATAATATAATTTAATATAATATGTAGGTATTACAATATTTGTACAACGTAAGTGTGCTGTTTTAAGTTAAGTAGGTACTATAATATTATATAATAACCATACAATTGGGTAGGTAAATTTATTGTAGTTCGACGATTAATTTGCGTACACATGTGTTGTTCAATCAGTTTTAAATATTAGACTTACCGCGAGTTTGGAAGTAATAGCTACTTTTAAGTAAGAATTTAATGTCTTATAAGTTATAATATAATAGATTCTCTTATACAATCTTTACGATAATGGTTTAACTTAAACGCAAAACGAAAGAATATATTAATATAGGTAATAATAATTTGTGTAGGTACGATTATTTGTTTAATTAAATCACCTACACGTATAAAGAGGGATAGTTATTGCTGCTACTGAAACTACTAATAAGAATAATAATGCCTTGCGGGGTCGTATTATAAAGTGTTTCTGAAAAGTACTTACCGTAATTATTACCACCACGCTCTATACCGCGGTATTAGAACACGATAGGTATGCTCGCATATATATTATTATAATAATGATGTCGTTTTCGCCGTGAAACTGCAAATTCTCTTAGACCTTAGTTAATAATAATAATATGTGTAATCGCCGTCATCTGATCTGAGTTTATAATATACAAACCCTGTATGTATGTATATAAAATGTACATAATAATATATTATTAAACAATAACGCACGTCTCGTTTGAAAGTTTAACATCAGTTTAACATTTACCGAGATAAAAGTTTACTCGACGGAAAATGACAGCGTGCTAAAAGCGAATTTATAAACGATATATAGGTACCTATTTAGGAATCTATATATTATTATATAAGCACGTGCATTTAGTGGTTACGACTTACGGGAAACTTGCCCGGGGCAAGTATAAATTTGTGTACATTGTACGCAATACCCAATTTTAGCAGACAGTATAATTATATGACTAAATCTCAATAGCTAATGCTAATGCATCATAACATTATATTGTATTGCCTGGAAAATAATGTAATAACATTCACGTAAAACGTCATTATTATTTTTAAGTACTTATCGATTCTCAATAAATTCACGATATTATTGGAGTTTTTTTCGTCTTTGTTAGCCATACTCGAACCTTGGCTATGACTGCGATTATCGCGAATCTACCGAAATCTGTTCATTGAACACCTCTATATTATCTCGAAATGTATAATATTATACAACGTTTTTATAAATATTTTTTTGCAGCGAATTCATGTCACAATATCGATACACTCATAGCCCGGTGCAACATAATAATTATTATTATTATTGTGTGTATAGTTTGTGTGAAAGAGAACCCGGATTTCCGCGGCGCGTACCCATATACGTAATAACATGAAATGATCGATGTTTATTGCTATACGACGACTATAATATAATATAATATCGTAATACTCAATACAGTAATCGTCATTTTGAAACGTGAGGTTTATGTATGAACGGACGTTTCCGTTCGTACTCGTACACGATAATATACAAACATGCCGCCGACGCCTACGCCTGCACGCCGCACCGGTGTCGTATATAATATAATATCAAAAGATTATTTATTTTTTTCGTCGTCTTTCCTCCGTTTAACACGGCGGCGGCGGCGGCGTCTGTCGTTTGATAAAAAAAAAAAAAAAAAAAAAAAATGAGTAAATCGAATATTTACGGGATGTGCGAAAAACGTACCTACACGCGAACGTATATGGAAATGAAATCGTTTGTAATACCGTAAGACGCTTAATGATACGCCGCACGTATAATACACACGTGTTATAATATCGAGGAGACTCGAGCGAGAGACACGCGCAAACGATAGCTATTATAATATATTATTATGATTACGAGTGTAGGATTTTAATATTTATGTGTTTACTTAGGTACGTCAGTTCGGCGTCGATTGTATTTATATAATAATATAATAGTCGTTGTATTATAATATTTCTATTATAAACGCATCGACAATGTAATTTTGAATTTGTTTTTTTTTTACGTTTTTTCGTACTTATTATCATTATTATTATGATAATATATTATGTAGACATATTTACATCATTGGAAATAGTTTTTAAAAGCTCGGTATAGTCGCCAAACGGTTAAAAAAAAATGCACTTACCACACTTAAATTACAATATACTATACTAACAATTGGTGGGGTAAATGCGCGGTGTAAAATGTTATTGGTATTGTTTAAGAATCATTAATATAATGTCTTGCGGATTTATTCCAACAACCGCTAATGAATGTGAACTTTTAGATCCGGTTACCTATAGACCTACCTACCTATATACCTATCATATTATATTTCGTGCCGTGATAAACGTAACAATAGTCTTCGACTGTGCTGTGTAGGCATTATATACACGCGTATCATATTGTATAAGACCGTATGGTACCTATACGATATTATAACTCATTCACGAGTCTAATAAACACTTAAATACGTTTAATATAAATATAATATTATATAACACATTATAAAAGTATTGCGGGTGCGGAAATCTTGCACGCCGATGGGTCGCGGCCAAACGCGTTAAATATTTTATCGGACTCGAGGCGGCGGCGGCGCCATGTCCTGCGCCGCGCGGACCGTTGCAGAAATCCGCTTAAACTGCGTTTTAAAAACGGCTGAATTATTCAGACCGGCTTTTAAACTGTCAACTTTCGGCGCTCTCCGCACACACGCGTTTATATGCTCCCTTTTCGCGGAAACACTATATTATATAATAATATATACACTATACGCTGCGTGTATATATATATATATATATAAAATATAATATAATATGTACACGGAGCGTTATAGGCCAATATAGTGCAGATAGCGATTTCCACGGCTGTCAGTTGTGTCATCTGTTTGTCGACGCGACGGCCAACATAGAAACATCGTATATTATGTATATATAATACATATAATAGCAGTAGATATACCCCATACGGCGAGGTGGACCCGCACTCACTATACGGCAATACGGCAAGTCGCGACCTATACATTTGGGGGCTCGTATAGGTTTTCGATTATTCATGCACGGTGCACTTTACCGCAGCTTTATTATTATTCATGCAAAACAGATTTTATACCTATTTTGAGCGTAGTATACCTACGATACTTCTAGTTTAGGTTTGCTGAGTGAACACTGTATAATATTATACTATACCATATTTTAAAATACAATATGATTGTGTAATAATAATATTTATTTATTTAAAGTTTTAACGCCGTAAAGGGTTGATAAGTACAGTATTTATTAAACATAGTTTAAAAAAAAAATCATAAACTTTATAGATCTAAGTATATAATATTATTAGGTACTTAACTGTTAATCAGTATCTATATTTTGTACGATATATGTGATAAAATTCTCTAAAAATCATTCTGCACATTGAATAAACTATTTGTTTTGAGTTTCTGATTAAAGAGGCACTCGTCTGTGTCTGTAGTCACCGTATTAAATTGGGAATCAGACGTTCGAGCGTGTTTCGATAAATTCGATCCTATATATTATGTTCAGTTGAAGCATTTTTAGTGTCATTATACAAGTTTTTTATTTGTTTCGTAATGGAAGTGATCAAACATTTAGCAACAGGGAAAAGCGTTTAGTTTTTTATGGATCATGGATAAAAGTATCCATCGATTAGAACTCTTTAATAAATTATATATAAATAATACCTGTGGCCGTGCTCAAATAATAATAATAATAATAATATTGTTTATTGTAACCAACTAAACATGACAGTTAAAATACAAAAATGTTTACATGGTTTAATGGTTACACATCCCCTATGTACGCATTAGCTTGTAATGGGAATATTGAGTTCACCATTTATATAATATTAAAAAAATGTTCACTATATAATACAATATGAAATACATATACTGATATACATTCATAAGTGTAAAAAAATTTAAAACTAAGATGTATAGTAAAACAGGAAAATTAATTTTGTACACATAAATTTGCATTATAGTTTATATATAAGTTAAATGAAAGTAACGGTACAATTTAAAAAATAATATTTAGATACTTACAACGATTGACATGAAGTAAATTTTTTCGTCTAACCCCCTCCTTTTTTCATTTCTAGACTCGCGTCTATATGTACCTATATGCGTATAATGTGCGCCATTGCATCATTAATTATGTTCACAACAATAGCAGTACCTACCATTATACCTAATTTATAACTTCTACACCGTCAATAATGATACACAAAAAAACGTTTACCTTGAGAATGAATACCTATTATATTATACAATGATTGTATAATATTTGCAATTAATGACAATAATAATATTATATTATTATATAATAATGTTTTTTATTTTTCGTAGACGTCACATGATGGAGGAACGGGAAGCTCAGAGGCAGATGGCCACGAAAATGATGCAGTCCATGATGGACGACCGAGACGGCGGCGTACGTCTGGGCGCGCTGCAGGGCCTGCAGGCCTGGTCGCCGGCCGCCATGTCGCCCGGCGGCGGCGGGCCCGGAGGCGTCGGCGGCTCGCCGGTCGCGCCGCAACCGCCACCAGGACACTTTGCCCTGTCGCAGCCTCCGGTCGCTTCGCCCATGTGCTGAACGGACCATCGTCGGACCGCGCGCGGCGGTTTTTCGTTTTTCGTCGTCGTCGTCGCGATCACGTGTACTCAGATTCCTAAGTGCTCGCGGCACTCCCCGTACTAATATTGAATAATAATATTATTATGTTTTGACGAGGTCTATTACATTGTGACGCGCTACATATATAGTGCGTGTGTACCAAACGGCCGTACCGATATTGAGTTTGACGAATACGAATATTTACATGTTGAATAATATTTTACGTACAAGCGTGTGATAGTAATTTAGTCATTTTATTATCATTTTATCATAATATATTACCTATTAAGATCCTGTACAGAGATTCGTATTTTTATGACACTTTTTGATGACGATTATAATATTGTATGCGTATCGTGTTCTATATACAAAATAGTATAATTATTACGAGATGCTTTTATCGCGAATCACGATATCTTTGGAAATACAAGGAATTTTTAATTTTCAGAACGAACCCTGATTATTATACGATATAGAAAATGAAAAAATAGTTTGATCTCTACAAAAAAAAAAAAAAAATACATAATATTTAAAATTTAAATATACCTAAAAAAAAAATTCTTATATTTCCAGAGATGTGATAAAAATAATAATGACTCTGTATAAGTAAAATACCATAATATTATTATTTTTATATTATATTTTGAGTTAATGTGTGGATCGTATGTACACTGTACAGCCATCATTGTGCGTCGAACGAATAATCAACTGCACGTCTGCACATATGACGCAAAACCATAAATTTAACAATATTATATAATATTATGCATATTACATTCATATCATAATATAATGGTTCTAATCATACATATTATTTATATGTATGATATGTATGTGTATTTTATACAGAGTGTGTGATTGCAGATATATATTGAATTGTACATCGCGTTGATTCTTATTCTTATTCGTATTATTATTGTGTAGTGCACGTCGTGTATAGTTTATAGTCCTCATATTTAGGTATAGTGACGTATAATAATAGGTATAGGTAATACTATATATTATTATCGTTCTCTTTTCGTACATTATACGCCTTGTCCACGCCATTACATATTATGTATTTGTAAACGTAATTTTAATTTGAACATATCTGAAACTTTTATCGCGTTAAAATATAACATTTCATATCACATATTATTATTATTATTATTTCTCTTCGACGTTTCTCGAGTATACCTAATACTGTACAAAATATACATACTATTATTATTATTATTATTACTATTTGTATTATTAGTAGTATTTAGGTGTGATAATATGACGTTATAATTTACATGTGCATCTCGAAAGTGTGGTAACCTTCCATTAGCCATGCTGTCAGTGAAAGTGTTCGTGATTAGGGGGAGGGTGGCATGATAGACCACTTGCGAAGATTTAAAATCGATTTAACAATGACATAATAATATTATCCACATTTACGTGTAAATATCCTGTTACCTGTACATCATCTCCTCTAACCGTATGGTGCGTGATTCCGGCCGCTACGTCATAGAGTTGGGGGGGGGGGGGTGGGTTTAAGGCGTTCGGGCCAGAGCGCATATCTTTATGTATACATAACAAAGTGGTAATAGTGTTGATACATTTCGGAAAGGAATGCTGGAGGGAATACGTGCAATCTACCACCGATTTACCAATAATTTTGAATTGAAAACACGAAACTATCATATGCGTTTAAGGGACCAACGCCGATCCCAATATATATATATCCCATAATATGGACGGTTATTCCAAACATTCGCGAGCTACTCCGTAGTCCGTGTACAAGAGATGGGCGAATAAATATTATCTACTTGACTATTCAAATTGTATGTTATTTAGATAACATTTTATTCGAATAATGTAGGAGGTATACTTATGCCGCGTCAGTCACATAGCTAGTGCAATGATAATATAATAATAATAATAATGGTATGCACGTTTGGGTAATTTTTCGGGAAATTGGCAATGCATATGATATTATATATTGTAATCAAATTATTTTTATTTTGTACAGATAGCCGCATTACATCATAATACACACAATATATTATGACGCATAAACGTATCACTCATTATTATAATTGTATTATTATTATTATCGGTAACTTATAATATTAATGATTGCACTATATGTATTTGTATATTATATATATATATGTAATAATATTATTATTTATGTAAATTGTACATTTTTATTTGTAATTTGTACTCGTGCAATGTTAGATATTATAATTTATATTATAGAGTTATATTATTTATAGCGAATAAATGTGGCATTACGCTAATAGATATATTATATTATGTTTCGTTTTATTTATTAAATGGATTTCATTTTCGTTTTTAAGGCGTTTCCACGCTGTGCATATAAATATAAATCATGTACATAGATGATAAACGCGTATATATATAGATAAATTAGTTTAGATACGCGATGAATGAACGAAAACATATGAAATAAAACAAAATTTAAATATTGTTTGACTAATTACCTACTCTTAATTTGCCATTGGACCAGATCATTGTATGTTTTTCGTTTGCATAAAATAATAATAAAAAAAAAAATGTTTCCAAATAATAATATATTATCGTGTCATAGTAATATAGTACTATATTATATATCATGTAATATCGCTTGATCAATATTCATTAAGTACACAATATTATACATTATAATATTATATACCTAAACATACGTAGATATATTAATGACTTGTAATAATAATCGTCATCGATGAATCGTGAGTGTATTATATTTTATATATGTAGCCATATTATAATAATATTATGTTCGAGGTGGTGCAGTGTTTCGTTTTTAAAGTTATTAAGTAGGTAGATATATAGGTATATTATATAGGATTAGTCATATTTTATTATATATTATTATTATTATCATTTATATATATACATATAGGTATATGAGCTGTACCTATATATACATTTCGTGCTGAATATGTCATTTATTAGTATAATATTATTGATACTATTATTACATATTTATAATATAATATAATAATTGTTGTACATGTTACATACTACTTTTTTTTTTTTTTTTGTAAAAGACCGTCGCGCATAATATAATATATTGATTTGTACATTTTTATTGTCTCGGAATACTATATAATATATTGTATTCTATATATTATATAACCATATTGATTGTGCTTAATAAACTATATAATATATATACGTATAATATATTATATGTACAATGTATATATTCATATATAACATTAAAGATTGTTTTTTGATATCACGCGTATGAACTATACATGCGCCAACGTAGGTATACTTTCGGTATGGGATGCTGCACGTTTACGGTTTAATATTACGAGTAGGTAACTACTTACATGTAATATTCTATTCTATAATATAATCATATGACGCATCTACAGAAAGCTTATTCCGACTGCGAGTGCTCCGTGTGTGAGTGGTAGATTTTTGGTTTGTTATTTGACTTCATGTTGACCCATGTTAACAAAACGACCATTTGCTTGCAAATAATGATTTTTGAGATTTTTTTACATTCAAAGTAGAATATTTTTCTGAAAACATGATCAAGCACCCACACATCGAAATAATAATGACATAAGTTAGTATCATGTCCAATATTGTAGGTAGATACCTACCCATTGCAGTGTATATGCTTTTATTATTGACGATCATTAATTGTAAAAATCAACTTATGTCATAATTTATAATATACGACATAGGCAGTCTGTGATCTCGACAGAAAATATTTGCGAATACGTTTCAATGATGTATCAAGGTAAAAAGTATAACATTCTACATTCTACGAGAGTATAAACATTTCAATGATCTCATTAATTCGAGTTTAGGTAAATCAAGAATTAAAAATACTTTTATTTATATTATTATAATCCTGAATGTATTATCAATTCGATAATAATTGTAATTGATTATAGGTATTAAAAAAAAAAAACATTGACAGCTAATTGTCTTATGAATATAATACTATGCGATCCCACCCGTATATAACCGAACGTTTAAGTCTCTTGGACGCACGAAATTCACGCACGACCATATAATTTAAATAGTTTTAAAACGAATATAATATTAATAACAGGACGGTAAAACTTATCGTTAGTTTAATATTGTAAAGTAACCCTGAACTAAGTGTTATAAGGACATTAATGAATGATAAAACAGGTAGTTTTTACTATTTTTTAATTATCGCCATGTCCCAGGACATCTATAGCTGTATACAGCTGCATCAGGCTACCTGCAGGGCACACGATAAAAAAAACAGGGTAATTCTGTATAAGCGTACTTCGGGTCCGGGGAAGTCGAATTGCACTTTTTACCTAAATTAGAAAGTGGAATTGCACTTGGATTGAAAAAAGGGTTTTCAACAAACATTTTCAAAAAATTAATTTAATTTAATAATTTTGAAAATAATAAAATTTCCCTTCCTGCTTAAAATGTAATCATTGGCATACTAGTTAATATTTTATACAATTTATAATTTTAAATATATGGCGTATGTATATAATACATAATAATATATTATATCATATTTAAAGAAATACAAATAAATATTATTTTTTGTAAAATTATAAGAAAGTGAATTATGACATAATTTTATAAATAAAACTGTAGACACATAATATAAGGATATGTTTAAAATAAAAAAAATGAAATGGATTAGGTTTAATATTTAGGTACATCAAATTTATAACGTTTTTGTTAAAACATGTTTTTTGATCCCAAGTGCAGTTCGACCATTACCTGCTTGAAATAAGTTCAATTCAACCTTTCCCTTCGGCCCACTTAGAAGATATTCTATATTATACTTTATATAATATTATGACACGATTATACGAACAGGGTCACGTCTTTTTAAAAGCGTTTATATTTTAAAATCAGAATTGTTCAGTCAGACTTAAATTGTTCGTTAATACCTGCAACTACGACGGGTGGCTCGGCGTATTAACGTAATATTATAATATTTATAATAAACGATCGAGTTAACTGCGGCGTGCATAAGTATTTATATATTAAAAATTCGTCGTAAAGCAGCTCGGAGTGTCATCGACGGTCGAGACGGAATAACGACGACAAGAAATTAAAATAGAAAACGGTCCGATGTAGTTGTAGCTTATTAACGAGTCGAATGATATTCGGTCAGACCTTAGGCGCGACGTGGATGGATCGATAAATCATCGTCAACCTTCACGAGATAAGTATATAGTAATAGTACTAAGTAGGTACACATTATATAAACATATATGTATAGAAACGTATATAAAACAGTAGTAGTTACCAACTATATCGTAAATACATATACTTAATATTATAATGTATCATATGGACAGTGACTTAACTTTGAAACGGGTACCTCTATATTTTGTTTTTTTTTTTCACGTTTTTTAATTCTTCGAAATTCGTTAATCCTCTGCTCGACGTGGCAAGGCGTGGCGGCGGGATAATGCGTCGAGTGACGACGACCACCACCACCGGGCGGTGTTATTAAATATTAAAATATAATATTATTCTACGTTTGACACGATATTAATTCGACGACGGGGACATTCGACACCGCGGTCTCGTGAATAATAATAATATTATTATGTATAGGTATTTGAATGATTACACGCGTACGGGAGCTGCGATCTGCGGCGGCCGTGTGTATAAATACGAGTAGGTATACGACGGATTAACCCATAACCAGTCATATTACTAAGGTATATTATTTATTATATTATGTGCGAGAGGATTATCATATTATCATTATATTATGCGAAGCGGTAGTCGTTTACAGGGCGTTCAAAAGAATATTCGGAAGCTGATGATACACCCGCGACCAATGTACGCGTATGCGTGGTACGACTTGTTGCGCGTTTCCAGTAAACCTTCGCGGACGGCGAACACTCTGTATGCATGGCTCGGTACACCTGCAGCTCATTTCGTACGATATAATATTTTATCATCATGTCGAGTATTATTATTATATTAGTTATAATTATTGTTATTAATAATACTGTGGGCAGGTATTATAATATATTATAATGACGTGGGTTCTACGACGGTGCCGCCGGTGTTACGCGCGGCCGGTGGACTCGGTCATCCGGCCACGGTGGTGGCGGTGGAGGCTGCTGCTGTTTGCTTGATCTGACGCTCAACAGGTCTCCGGCCGAGAATATAATAATTAATACCATTATGAGCCGGTATTATTTATCATTAATATTATACGAGGTCCTTGCGCGGGGCCATCTGCACTCGAAAACGAACGTGTATACTATGTATACGTGCTGCAGCAATCGTTTATATAGCACCTTTTTTTGTTTTTCCAACACACAGTTTGTGTTTGTTTGATACGTGTAATGAAAGCAGCAATTATTTAGTCGTAAAATCTGTTTCAATCGAGTACGTGTTGAATGTTGATATAATATTGCAACTATCCTTCCACCTGTCTCACCATCAGTGTCTTCATAAGTTTGGTGTAATTTTCGTTATTTTTCCGATTTTGGAATCAATTCATTCATGGTGATTTCTCACCATTTTTTTAACTGATAACCGGATGCAACTTTCTACCTATATAACTGCATGTTAAAAGTTTTAAATTCCTATATTCTCATCGTAATCCCGCGGTTCTTTAATAGTATAAAATATCAAAACAATAAATGCTATAGGTTGATCATAATATCTATACTACCCCCTTTCACAATATTATTATCGAGTACCTATGTGCAGATGTCGGCGTCCTACTTCGAGAAATACTTAAGTTCTTAGCACAAGATCATGATGACGTATTATTATATAAGTATAGGTACACAGTATCGTTGATGGCGTGCTCAGCCGGTTGGCCTACATGTTATTTTTTTTAAGTATATTAATAATTATTGTGTTGTCAGGTGGCGCCGCTGAAAGCCTCATTATTTTGACCATAAATGTTATTAATCTAAACTATTAAAGTTACTTATTGTACTAAGGTACTATATTGTATAATACATTTTTCCTTAACAATTTTTTTTTTTTTTTAGTTTTTCAATCCGGAGATTGGTTTTTAACAAATTTTATTTTCACAACACATGTCTTCTCCGCATCTTTCCCTATCACTCGCCATGTCTCTGAGCTTCCTGTAAGTAGTGACTCCTGCATCTTGCATTATTTGGCTGATGTATTTTGTTCTTGGTCTTTCTCTCGATCGTATTCCTTCTATCATTCCTTCAATTATTAAACTGTGTAATTTATCTCAATGTCTTTAACAATACAAAAAGTATATTTTACTGTAGTTGTTCAATCCCTACCTATTAAAATAAAATGTTGAGAATTCAATTTCTAACGACTATTCAGCTAGATTGTAATGTACCTATTGTAATGTAAGTGTGTTCGGTATTATAGTTTAAAATCTGACGCACAACCAGTTTTTTGCTAAACATTAATTTTCAAAGTCGTAAAATATGTGATAAATACCTTAATAAATATTTCAACGATAAAAAGAATACTTGAGTAATTTATTATGATCATTTTAACTAATCGTATGATAAAAAATTATATTACTTAATTGTAGATAATTTGTTATTGCTTATTAGTATTAGGTGTATTGAGTGGATCTAAAAAATATAAAAATCTCCATTAAAAATTGTTATAAAAATTATATATTATTATGAACGAGCCGGCTCTACATTTATATTTTATATGTTGTACTATGTAGTGTTAAAACTTAAAGCTGATAATTATACTATGACTAATGTATAAGTGTATATCATATTATTAACATTTAACATACTGTATATTATGTTACCGTATATATCGTTAAGTTAGACATTATTGAAAATGGCTAGTCAAATAATATAATGCCTGAATGCGGATTATGGTCATTATCTATTAATATATTTTAAGCCACGCTTATTGGAGGGGTATTATTACATCTTATTATTTGTATATTATTTTAAAGGAAAATAAATATATTTTTATCATAATAAATTTATAACGTTGGCTTGATTAATCAGACAATGTTGTAGTTTGATACGTTGGGGCTACCTATATAGTAATTTCAGAAAAACAACGATTGCCCATAATATATTGCTGGGTGCAACAGGATTATATTATGGTCCCAAAGATTCCAATGAAATAAAAATTAAATGCAAATCTAATAAAAAAATATACTTGGCTAAGACTTTGCACTTCAAAATGCCATAGGTATAGCAGCTACCGTGCGAAATTATGTTCGAATATATTACGATATAATAATAATATAAATGCTAGAATTACTGCAGTAGTATATTTCTTATATGGGCAGTATAGGCACAGTAGTTAATTATCTTTAAATTATAATTTATCATGAAATATTTTTTGCTTAAGGTAGGCACCTACCTAATTAGTGCGTTTACAGCCATAATATTAATTTTGTCTTTGGCTACTGCATGGGCTTAGTCAACAGTAATATATGACAACGGCCGGTCAATCGCAAAAATTATTATTTTTATTTAAGTGTTTGCCGTGACATTGTCTGCCGGCTGCCATCATAGTATAATAGCCGGCATTCACCAAACCGACTAGCCATTTTTAATAACTTCCGAATATTATATTAATACCATCATTGACGGTATCAAATTATAATATTATATGAACGATCCAGACAGAGGCACTTTAGTGGTCGCGTGCAGTGCATTGTATACATTTGCGCCAATACAATAGTATTATACTATATATACACGCACATATAATAGGGCGTGTAGACGGCCGGACAATGCAAACACGGCGTATACATGTATGTATTATATTATGTATAATTATGTACATAAAACGATACAATACCATCACGTTATCACTATGTGTATATTATTATTATTATTATTTGTTATATAACAAGTGTGTTTATATAGCGCATAATATTATTATGATATACACTTATAATATAGAGGTAGCGGCGAAGAAACAGAAAGAGACGAGAAACCAAAGAGAGGTAGCCGCGCGCGCCGACAGTTTTACGACGGCGCTGCGTGGCGTCTACGCCGTCGTAAAATGATAAAAATATAAAATTGGAGAGAAAAAAAAAATCACGCGACTTCGGAGAGGGGGCGACGACGAATTAGAGATTGACCGGCAATAAAGACAAAAAAAAAATAAATAACCGTACAGGCGACTCTCGGTGTCGGTATATATATAAGTACTTACGAGTTACGACGTTTACGATGGCGCGGCACCTATATCAGAATTCGAGGGGAATGAAAAGGAAAACAAATCAGTAACCAAGTTCGGTTATCCACAGGTTGTAGCCGCGGTTGATTACCCGAGTCACTATTGAGGCGCCTTTACACTGCGGTATGTCTGCGGTATATATCGTGTCGCGTCTACGATTGGTTGACTGTTGTGTTGTTCGGTCAAATCTCTTCAGTAGACGTTACGTTTAGAACTGGCGAGTTAGAGCTTATTTTAAACATTTTATCGGTAGTAAAGGTTGATGACCACTACGCAGTAACCTCACGTCGACAAATTTGACAAACTATACGTGGTAACGCATGGTAACATATTATATTATGCGGTATAATATGAAAAATATAACCACAGCGTTCGGCCGAACACTGCGATTTTTATGCTACGTGTTAAATTTTGGACGAAGCGATAGAGTGTGTACAATGTGCATATACTTTTATAGCTTATAGTTTTATACAACCAAATTTTTCGTTATGAAATTATTAGTGGTGACTACCTATTATATTGTTATTTATTATTATTAACAGTAAATGCGCGATCCCCACAGATTTTTTTATGGACGACTCTGTGGAGTATTTTCGTATATTTTCTGGTGATTACTTACTATTCCGTGGTAACTGCATGCAAGTAGACATTTTAAAAAATCCAAAATCTTTCGCCATCATCGTCACATTTTACTCATATTCATAGTTATGGCGATTTATATTTTATTTAACATTCTCTGAACTCGTCCGATGTATAGAATACATATTTAGGAAGTCAAATCATTATACCTATGCCTAATTCAATTTCGGTATACAATTTTAAAATATATTTATTGTTTATATACACGTATAATATAATATGCACTATGCATAATAGTATTACTAGAGCTGCGGCTGTTCGTATTGTTCAATAATATAATATAATTACATTGAACGCAAAAAATCGACCTCAAAACTGAGTCTTACGATGAAAATAAAAATGTATAACATTCAAATCCTCGCGCAGATATACACTGCAGTATTATACCTATGTGTAGAATACTCCAGACGGGCCTCAACAGCGGTGGTAATAATACATAATAGATTAGGTTATTATTGCACATGCCGGTAACCCGTTTATAATAATATTATAATTATTGAGTTATTTTACTACTGATGTATTGTTGTTTTCGTTTATATACCGCTAGCATTAAATTGAGTGCGGGACGGGAATCGCAGAGAATCAAAAAAAAAAATAATATATAATATACCAGCTATGCGTACGAATATATACGATCAGCAGCTAAGTACGAACACGGCCGCTATTAAATCGTTTTACCACCTTATACCTATATATACAGCTGCTGTCGTGTCGCCGCACCCGTTGTTTTCGTAGCATAATAGTATGTACGATACTACAACGTAACCGTATTGTTGTATATTTGTTATCTCAATGGAATTACACCCCCGCAGCAGCATTGTACACGTAGTCGGAATACGAGACGCGTCTAACTTCGCCGATAATAATATTGTATTATGTACCTACTGCGCACAGTTCACGAACATGTATGTATGTATTGTGTCTCGAAATGTACCCTTTTGCTTTTATTGTACAATTTAATCGTGCGAAATATTATAATATAGTATAGGCATACTTTGGCAGTTCGGCTATTGCCGGGCGATTTTCGAACACCGAGCGACTATATCGATAATAATATGCTGGTCTACGTTTTTATCACTCATATAATATGATTAGTTTTTACGAATGCGTCTACCTCGAAATTTGTCATTCAAGATGATTTTTAACGAAATTTCAGGAGCCACAGAACTGCTGTAGGTAACTGTGTACTTGTACTCAAATCTGCGCAAATATATCCGGCACCAAACACCAACGCTGCTAGCATGCTAAGCATGGGTTTATTTGCATACCTATAATTATTTGCACATAAATAATACAGTATTATAATATTCCTACCTATATAATATATTATAATATATTGATCGAAGAAGTTTCGTGGAGAGTCTGCTGGATTTGTTCCTAAATATATTGTAATATTATTATTTTCATTTATATTTTTTTAATCGTATGTTTATGGTACCAGATGCCGCCCATCATTGTGCAAACAATTTAGCACGAGTTATACCTATAATATTATATAGGTAGTCGTCATCAACACTGAAACAAAATTATCACACCGCATCCGAGTACATATAGTTTGGAAAATATTTAACCTACTCGCATTGGGTTATAAACAATAGTCTGTTGATTATTATTATACGTCTTGTCTAGATGATAATATACCTACTCAGTGGTGGATCTAGGATTCTTTTATGGTGGGCGCTATGCGTTGATAATAAAGCTTCTTAAGAACTTTGGGGTAAAAACAAATTTAACCTATTTTTTGATAGTAGTCGATGTAGTTAACACTTTAAGTTCTACAAGTTCTAGTGCCATGCCAAAATTCATTGGCAGCCCCAGGGAAATAATATTTTGCACCCCTATTGAACATACATATTAAACATTTGCCGCCCTTTAAAATGTTATGACTTTTGTAAGCCTAGGGCACTTTTCTCATCCGCCAACCAAAAAAAAAATATTAACGGAATCATCGAAATATTTAATATAAGTGTACATTACCTATGTAATAATAATAAAATATATTTTACAAACCGTAAATATATTATTATGTATAAAGTAGGTGATCGGTGTGATGTCGGGTACTATTTAATTTAGTTAGTTAGGTACAGTATATTATATAAATGTATACGATATCGGTAAATCACTCAACGCGTCGTGATTCAATATTAACCGTTTGACACTTTCAAAGTACGTTGAAAACGTCACTAATTGAAAAACACTATATTCTAAGTTTTATTCATCGTTTAATACTACCCCACAGGGCCGCTGCGAACAGTTGAGTGACTTGAAAATTCGATTAAACACGCGGGTGTACTTATACAGAGTGACCTTACAGTTTTCTCGTAAGCCAATAGCAAAAAAAAAAACCGGAAAACACTATACAGGGAAAACCTACACAATGTCATACACTTTATGTACCTACTTATTATTGTATAGTTATTTAGTCTGCTATCTTAATTTAGTTTTATAATAACTACCCGGCCTCATGTGGGGCGGTGGTTGGCCACAGTCACTAATTTGAGGTCAAGAATCGTCCGGCGAGACTAGCTTCCGGATGGGTGACCGCCCGGGTTTTTAGTGACAAATCCTCAACACACATACACCTGTTCCACAACCAACCGTAGCCCCTACGAAAGACTAATGGCCATAGTTTCCGATGCTTAAGATAAATAAAAAATAATAATAATACCAATTACCTACTTATGAGTGATGATTATAATATTATACACAAGCAATCACATAATCATTTTGTTTCACTCCTAAACTACAATATTGTATTTAAGTTTTAAATTACATTTTTTTAACGGTGCACCATATTATAATAACCGTGATTTCTAGATCGAAACAGACGAAAAAAAACTTTTTAATAATTTTAATATAAAACTATCAGGCATCAAATTAACAGATTTTAATTTACTATTAAATTCATAAATCGTTATTTTTTAATTTTTAATTTTTTTTTTGTGTAAATTACAAGTGGTTGGTTAACCATTTATCATTCAATTAATCTTAATATAATTTTCTCTTAAGATGGCGTGTGGAATTTCTAGGTAGTGGAGTTGGATTCAAGTTCAGCAATTAAAGGGTTAGAGTGAGTCTGTAATTCAGAGTGACATTTTTTATAACGTTTTGTAGCTAATTGATTTACTAGTTCTATTTTAAAGATATTTTGAAGTGTGGAATTGGATACATACTTTGGTCCCTGGTGCAGAAGATTATATAATGTGGAGAGTGATGGATTGGGAAGAAACTCTTAAATACGAATTTATGTAGATTATTACATAATATGTAAAAATTTACATTTCGTATGAAATCGTTTATTTAATTACGTTAATTAACGTTAATAATATGGGATGATATCGAGCTACGATTACTATATTATTTTAATTTCGTTGAAATACCGTTTATCTTTCTATTCCAAAATTACCAAAAGTGTTAATTCATGTCAACTATGTTGGTGCTCTAAACTTTTCGTATATTATTATGGGTAATGGGTATAGGTACGTATTATTACAATAAAATATCATCACATATTTCCATAATATTATGTACTTATCAAATGATATTTTAGAGACGTTATCTCGCCTATATATTATGTACATATTATCATATACTTACTCTAAAAGTCAGGGGGGAATATTTCTAATTGTATGGAAAAAAAATGACAACAGTAATAATAAACGCGTGTTGAGCACGCGTAAACAATACGTTTCATGATAATAATATAATATTATAATAGGATCGACTTGTGTTGATGGGCGTACCTATTGTCTGACTTTGTGGCTTATTGGAGTGGGCCCAAATATAATGACCAGTCGCTGTTTTTAATATAAAATATTTGTAAGTAGCTTATAGGTATACTACGCGTGACGCTATAGCAATCTATAATACTGTTGATACTTAGGATATCCTAAGTATCAATTGGTAACGGACCTTTAGGATCTCTACTTGTACGGATTTTAACATTTTCGGTATCAGTCGGTTAACTTAACAGTTATCAGTTCCTTTTATCTTATGACAGTGGCGTCATTTCAGTTTTTAATTGAGGGGGGGCAATCTTTTGCCAGCCCAAATAAGTAACTTAAAAAATGTTTGAACGGAATACAACCGAGCTACTTTTACAAACAGAGAGAAGCCCACCTTTCCCCCCCCCCCCCCACACACACCAAATGACGCCACTGCCTTATGAGTTATGATGTACTAGCGAGTCGTGAGTCGTTACGATGATATTAACATAAAAAGACAAAATTCTTGCCGTAAATATTGTTATACTGCTTTCTTATAATACGCTTGCATAAATAATATAATTAAATAAAATGGTGTTGACATGATAATACGCGTTGTCGAGAAAAATTAAGTGTAATGATCTGTTTGTATAATATAAAAATTACAAACCACTACGGCTTGCATAATTCCTAATCAACAGTGTTCCGACTTGGTTCTTGAATCGCGATCACTTCGCAATATACATTTTATCCGATATAATCGAACAGTTGGTTAAATGTAATTAAACGCGCGTCTTTAACTCGATTATATATAATAGCAATAATGACAGCGGCGATCGCCACGCGAGTTTCGTTGAAAGGAAATCGGCAATATCATACTGACGTTCGGCTATACCATAATAACACACACACACACACACACACACACACACACACACACACACACACACACACACACACACATAATATATATTATATACGATTGATAATTGGCTCTGTCACGATAGTTTAACGCGCCAAACGTAACAGCTAATATATATATTATATATATGTTCAGATGGAATTTGTGACGACCGATATATTATCTTCTGCGGCGTTGTATCGATTTTATCCGCGAAACCGTATTGTGCAAACCGACCGCAGCAGAAGCTGCAATTAGAAGCATATTACAGAGAACAGACCAACGACGCAATAGATAATCGAATCAACGACTCGTCCAATTGCGCACATCGTATTATATATTTTAAGCTGTTCGAATTACATCGTAGCTTTTATTTACTATTTCGACCAAATTGTTTGCGTGCTATCGGAATGCCTTCTTGAATACACACACATACAGTCTCACTCTCTCTCTCTCTCTCTTTTCCTCACACGCACACACAGAAAACCCTCACTCAATCACTCACCCACTCATTATTAGACATGATATTATTAGCTATGTATTACAACAATTTTGTTTTCATTAAGACAGTGTTATTGTGGATGAACATAATACTTATAGGTAATTAATAGCTATATTATGTAAAAATATTATGGAGTAGCTCATAGCTCATTTAGCAATAATAAAATCCACATTTTTTTGTCTTCTGATTGGGACTTGACTACTGGTGGTAGGTGGACCGTTGGCAGTTAAAATGAAAGATGTAAATTCTACACAAACATCTCCAATGTCTCCTATCCGAATGAATTACAAAGCAAAAATGAGTAGGTGTATAATTATATGTATAATTAAATAATGAGAAAACATGCGAAAGTTAACACGATAAATAAATTCTACCTAAGTATTTACTAAATGTATACTTTTCCCTGTAAATCAATAAAATATATATTTATTAAATTTACAAACATTGATAACCTACTGCTATATATATAAATATAAAATATAAAACTGATGTATAGGAAGTAGTTGTATCATATATTAATATGAATAAATATTCATTTTTCGGCCAGTGTACGTATGGACAATAGAACGTCAATGATTCAAATGAGTCAATTATGTATATTTGAAAATGTTTAGCTATAAAGGATAAACATGTTGACAGACCGATAACATCTCAATAATGCCTCAGACAGATGGCCAATGACGATAAACGAAATTGTATATAATATTATATACTTATACTACTTATTTTACAATGATTATTTATTTTCACATGCAAAGCTGTTATTAGGTAGGTACTTAAAAAAATTACGTTATCGATTTTGATCTTTTTACTTCTTCAATCAAATTGATAGGTACCTGTCGTAGTACCTACTGGGTTTAACTAGAATAATAATTAATAGACAGTATTTGTAATATGTATATCAATTATATCAATTATTTTTTTATAGTATTCTTGTATGCCTTGCCGCATTATATAATAGTTTTGATTACCACAGTACATTTTTCTCCTTATAATCTATAAATACATCCTTAATAGAACCTTTTTTAATCAAATAAACAAAAGAAGTTAAGTTAAGCCATCTTTTATGATGTCATAATATAAAATCCAGAATGTCCAGAAGAAACTAACTTCAATATTTTATACTATTTTAGCGGCTGTAACAGCTCAACGACAGTAAGTTTCGTGGCACAAAACGTGAAGATTCCACATCCTAAGTGTGTTATCCTCAGTTCAATATGTTTAGTAACTCAGAATTGCTCGTATCCTGAAAAATAGAAGTATAGTCATTTCTCATAAACAAATCTAAAAATCTATTCATCCACCTAGGTATATAGTCTATATCTAAAAAAGTCGACATTTCAATTTATGCACCAAAGGATAACAAATAGAGTGAGGGCATGCATCGCAAATCACTCCATTTATATTATAGTATACAGTAAAACAGGTCCATTTCAATGGCCCCCCCACTTTCGAAATTTGAACTTCTGACCACATCAAACGTTTGTGCATCGTTTGTGTAGAAATGTGCACCAAGTCCAATCTTTTGTGCACAAAAACTGAAAGCTCTATCCCTAAAACAAAATGGGGGGGCCATTGAAACGGTAGCCCCCCCACATTGAATATTTGGATTTTTGAATGTTCCAAACGTTTGTGCATCGTTTGTGCGGAAATGTGCACCAGGTCCCGACATTTGTGCACAAAAACTCCCAGCGCTATCCAAAAAATAAAGTGGGGGGGGCATTGAAATGATACAACCCCTTTTTGGAAAATTGAAATTTTTAAGGTGCCAAACGTTTGTGTATCGTTTGTGCAGAAATGTGCACCAGGTCCCGACGTTTGTGCACATAAACTCCCAGCGCTATCCAAAAAACAAAGAGGGGGGGCATTGAAACGAGACACCCTCTTTTTGGAAAATTGAAATTTTTAAGGTGCCAAACGTTTGTGCATCGTTTGTGCAGAAATGTGCACCAGGTCCCGAAGTTTTTGCACAAAAACTCCTAGCGCTATCCAAAAAACAAAGTGAGGGATATTAACACGATGGTCCCCCTTTTTTGAAATTTTAAATATTTGTCATATTAATAAATATAAATAAATAAATAATAAATAATATTACAGTGTCTTTGTCAAACAGTCAGCTGTACGAAGTTTCCGCTGTGCCACAAAACGGGTCGACGCCGGTCGCTGAACATGGGAAGTCCTCAAGTCCACCCAGCATCGTATTGATGAACCAACAATACATCTTACATCTATCATTGCAATCTTATAATTATTCGCCTGAATGCATGTAATCCTGAATGTACAGTTAATTTATTACTACCCATCTACAAAGTCAACACTGTATTAATAAAAGTATTTATGGTTAAAATAAAATTGAGTTCTATATTATTTGTAGGTAGGTACTTAAAAATTATTTGGGTATAAAGGAAACATACTTTAATCATACAAAATTAGATAAACTAAAAGACAAAAATAATAAGTAAATACGTCGTGTTAAAAATAGTTTTTAATTAATATAGGTAGGACAGGTACCTATTATGTAGGTAGGTACTTATCCAAAACTCGTTTATCAGGAATTAAATAAAAAGGGAGGTCAATTAAAAAAAGGTGGGTAAGTGGATGTCACTCTGCTGTACAGTAGGTTACAAGTGGGTCACTGTAATGGATGGTGTTAAATTTGAATTCAATGATCTAATATCATTGTATAAGAAAAACGATTCTGAGCGAAAACGGTCCGTCAGTCTATGATATTACCAAGTATATTTGATGATATTATAGTGAATAAAGTAATTTATATATAACCTATTTACGTGGAACCTTGTTTTAAATTTTTAATCCTTAGCTACAAAAGTTGAACATTTTATAAATATATAACTACAAAATAATTATTAAATTATAAATTTGATAAATGTTGTCAAAAATTGAGCCTATGTATTTTTAATATTTTTTAACTGCTATTAGAACGATATATCAGCAGTCTTATATTAAATTTTCACGCTTTTTTACCCAACAAATAAAATTTTATTGATATTTATAGAAAAAAAAACTAAAATAATTGAAAACTGACTATGTCCGGAAACAGCTCAAAAAGAATCAAATTATTTTCAAAATTTTATCGTGTATAGAAAATGCTAATACCTATAAATATTCAGTGAAATTTTCAAGTATCTACAGTCATACGTTTTTTAATTACAACAAAATAAGAAAATCGTTACATGAGAAATCGAGTGAATATCAAATGTTGTAAAAATATGAATTTCAAACGTTCATAAAAATTTAATTTGACTTTCTTGTAGACATTTTTTTTTTTGATATAGGTAGGTAAACTTATGGATAATCTTGTATTACATTTTCGAATCTTAGATTGAAAAAGAAAAATTTTTATGAATTCTCAACTCAATAAATAATTTGATAATTTTCGTGATTTTTCCGTATTTTGTCAATATTTGAACTTTAAATGCTTATAAATAAAAACCGTGACTAAGGATTTTTAATTTTTTTCATCTGGCTTTGAAACAATAACCTAGGAACCTTCTATTAAATTTTCAAGCTTTTTTAACCAACAAATAACATTTTATTGATATTTATAGAAAAAAAAACTAAAATAAAATGGAAACTGAAAATGTCCGTAAACAGCTCAAAATAAGTCAAAATATTTGGAAAATGTTATGGTGTATAGAAAATGATAATATAAGCATTCAGTCAAAATTTAATGTACCTACGGTCATTTGTTTTAGAGTTGCACCAAAAACCAAAATCGATTTTCTCGAAAACGTTCCCGTTTTTCCTTTGTTTTTTACGTCGCTTTTGAAAACTACTGGGAAAATTTTAATTTTGACCCCCCATAGTACCAACTAAATTCACTTTCCTATCAGAAAAGTTTCTGTTAAAGAAAATTCAAGCACTTTTACTGTCCTAAAAGGTGATGACAGACACAAAAAAAAAAAATAAAAAAAAAACACACATCATTGTAAAATCGATATATACATCGCTACCCTCAGAATCTAAAAAAAAAAATTGGAAGTGTCTCTGCTGAGTGCTGAACAGTAGGTTACAAGTGGGTGACTGTTATGGATAGTGTTAAATTTGATTCAATGATATAATATCATAGTATATGAAAAACGATTTTAAGTCGAGACGATTTGTCAGCCTAGGATATTGTATAACATATTTATATTGATATTATTATATATTATTAATACCATAGCCCTTTAAGTTGAATTATTATTACTTGTTTATTATCGTATTTGTATATGATAATATATTTTAGACGTTTCAATTACCCACGAATAATATTTTTAAAATAGGCATATGTATATATTACAAGTAACAACGAATTAAGAACGATATTGCAAAAAATAATTGCTGGAAATCATTAGTTTTTAACTGAAAACGACAGGGAAGTCTGAACTTGGCGGTCAGTCTTATTTTTAAGTTATATATATTATAACTAATTGAAATTTTTGGTATTTTCATATGTACCCGGTGTACCACACTGCGCTTGCTCGAACAATTAAAATCAAAAACATCCCTCGACTTGTTATGTAAAACCACCATGGTGGTGGGTGTCAGAATTATTTTTGCATCATCAATTTTAAAACGTTGATTTACTCAGATTAAAAAAAAAATTAATTTGTAATACTTAAGCTCGGTAAACTTTAAGCGTTGTACGGGTGCGTAAAACACCGAAAATCGTGAACTTCGTAAGGCTATACCATAAAACCAATGATTTGCAGGTAGTCGAATTTTGGACAAGTACCTACATAGGTAACTTATAATAATTCATATTGTAAATTAATTAGGTACCAAAAAAATATAACTTCTCAAACACTTTGTCTATTGGCACTGGCGGGAGAATGTATTAGAATGTCTATAAACTTGCGGACCAGTTTGTATAGTTAAATTTGGCATGCGAACTATAATTGAAATAGAAAACCAGAATTGGTGCATTGCAGATCACAAAGATTTCTGTAAAAAAACATACGATTTATAAATATACCGTATAGGTATACTGAGTACTTATATAATAATATATAAGTTCTTTGGATTTATCATAGTAAATAATATATTTTATGATATCTATGGCAATCGTCAATTGTCGAAATTCGTCGGCGACGGTTAACAATTCTATTAATTTCAGCAATACTATTGTATTATAAATATAATATATTGTATATTTTGATTTCAGTGAACAAAAAAATAATAGGCCACAAATAGGTATAAACGGACAGTTCGTTAAACCGGATAAGTTGTAACACAAACTCGCAAATTTCGTTTTTTTCATAAAATATTTCGATACTTTCAAGTTTCAGCTCATCGGAGTGAGATGATTAGATAAAGATGGATGAAGATAGCTGTTTCTTCGGCGATGGCGGCACTCTAGCTATACGTTTCACCGGAAGAGTAGATGTTTACGAGTAAGTTTGTTTTCATATTATTACCTACTATATTACATTTACTTTTTAGACTTAAATTAAATATTTATTGCCACGGACAATCTGTTAACTACGTGACGTAGAAGCATTTATAAGTTTAATCCCAATAGCGCAATGTATAAAATACGCGAGACCGTCTTCGTTTCACCACGCCAAGTTTAATACGCACCTTTTTGCATGTTATACTATACGCCGGGTATCACCTTAGGTTTGCGCGAAGTATTTAAAACAATATAATGTTATTAATCTTTATATTTTATATTTTTATATACATAAATACATTATACACCTCATATATTTTATTAGTATACTTACACCTTTTTTAGTGTAGTTTATACCCTAGATAGCTATAGATATAGGTATTAAATGTCTTGCAATTATATATTTTACTATAATTATCAATTTCATTATAATATAATATAACAATACACTCTAAATTAAATTAGTTGTTATCAAGACAGACAATCTTAAAACAAACTCTTTTCTGAACGTCTTCAAAACGTATTATGCTTAAAAAAAATTGCACAGTTGTCGTAGCAGTCAGTTGCTAGATCAACCCGTGTGACATCAAATAGGAATTATTCTTGTTTTTTTAAATAGTTTTTTCGAAAAATATATGTAACATGTATAGCTCATACAATTATGAATTTATAGTTAATGGAAACGCGGATGTTTATACTTCATAGATATTTTTTTAGTTAATAATCGTGTAAATAATTTGATTAAACAATAAGGTGCTTACCTACTCATCACTAGTATCAATTTTATTATATTACGTGTAAAATCACCAACACAAGGTGCAGACTGCGTTTAAAAAATTAAAAACATAAAATAAAATATAAAATAATGTTGTAGTAGAAGCTGGAAACTGTAGTTTATTTTAATTTATAATCCAATTAATGTAACCGAGAATGTAACTATTAAATTCAAAATTGAATGATTATTCAGAGATCACTTTGGGATAAATGTAAATTAAATTAAAAATAATTAAAAAACATTTTGTGAAAGGAACAAGATTACTGCTAATATTTAAGTCTTAATTATTATTAACAAATAAATACAAATAATAGATTTTTTAATAGCTTTTTACTATTAACATTCAGTGTAAATATAGTTTCTGATCGACTTACCAATATGTAATAAACCTATATGTAATAAAATAATTATTCATATCAAATATTCCTAACAATTTAATGCAAGGATTCTCATAAATTGATCAGCAGCCTTAAAACACCAAAAATACATTTGTACATCATTTACAAAATTTTAGTTCCCTATTATGGTGTAGGTATTAATACAAACAATAAATTGCTATTCGAAAACACAATTTCGTATACCTATTATTATTTACTAAATACCTACAATTAAATTAAACTAAAAATAAACATATGATTACAAACTGAGTGTCTATAATATAATATTATATATGAAAATTGAATCTTTATTACGAATACTTATCGTTTACACAGACCACAAGTAAAAATAAATAAAAATATTAAAAAAAGAAACACACATCATTGTAAAAATATAGTTGGTATTATAGTATTTGATGAATTTACTATTACGTTTAATTAAATTGATAAACGAAAATAATAATTTAAATAATACCTATATCATATTATTATAATTCAAATTCAAAATTATAAACTATTTTGGTTTATTGTCATATCAAATTTCAATGAACAAATTGGACCTTAACATAGAACTCTTTGATATAAAAAGTTGAATTATATTATATCCATGGATTCATCATATTGACGTACCTAGTATAATATCTATCATTTATTTATTTAATCTATGGCAAATCTCAAAGTCATTGCAGAAGACACAGTCGATTAAAAATTCTAAAATTTCAATAAGCAAAGAAGATATGAGCAAAAAACTTACTGCGTTTCGTATAATTTTATTTTTCATAAATCACAATATTCTAAGTTCTGGCTGTATTCTGGAGCGTTTGCTCATGGGCGTCGCAGTTCACACACGTCACGGATTCCGCCGAAGGAGTCGATAATTAAAGTAAGTTTGTTTTTATATTCTTTTGGGGCTTAAATTTACTTTTAAGACTTAAAACAAATATTTAATTTCACGAAAAATGTGCTATCCAAGTGTTGTAGGCGCATATTTTAGTTCCGGACTAGAAATGTATAAAATACGCGAGACATAAACGTCGTTGTCGTTTTCCCAGTCCCTGTTTGTAGAATATTTATAATTAATAGGTGCATACCTCTATACAGGGTACTTAATATAAATATTTAAATATTTTGGTTTAATTTATAGAAATATATGTTATGACTTATAACTGATAATAGTAATATGATACAATTTTAATTAATAACTGGTAATTTTTTTTCCAAATACAACGTTATAAGTTATAGGTAACTATTGTTCACCTAATATCTATATTCTATATCATAGGGATTAGGGATGTATAACCATGTACACATAAAAGTATATTCACGGAATGGTCAACTGCCTATCCTGACGTGTGCGCACTTATGAATAATATACCTACTCATATACTCGTATAGGTATATAAATATACCTATATAAATAGTGTAATACTATATACACGAATGTGTTACCTATTATGTCCCTAAAAGTTCAACAGTTATTATTATATTTATTTATTTTTTAAATATAGGTAGGTACATTACAAGACTCTAATTAAAATCACATTTTTTTTTTATTTTTTTGAACACAATGTTTTAAAAATTATTAATTAATATATAATTTATTGGTATAGTACTAAATAAATTAATGAAATAAAACAAACACAACTACTTTAATTATTAGTAATAATAATATATCCACGTATAAATTATTAAAATACAAAACGAACAAACGAAAAACGATTCTGAGCAAAGATATCGTTAACTAATAAATAATATTGAGATTAAAGTAATTTATTTTTTCGGTAGAAAATCGGTATAAATATGAATTATAAATATTTTTTTTATTTTCATACCATGACGCGTGTGTGAAAAATTGTTTATATTAAGTGTTTAAGATGTTAGATTTCGGTTCGGCTGATTGTCCACCCCCTCACTCTTCAGCATCAATGCATCAGAAATTATTATTTATAATATTTAAATATAAACTGCATTTTCTGAATTTTCTAAAACATTGCTTTCCAAGCAAAGAATTCGTTTCATATATTATCAACAAATTGAAAAATGAAATTAGAACATTTCGCACTGCTGAAAGAATAGTGACACAACTCAAAAAACACAACCGTTGGTAATCAATTATTTAAGGTTTACAAAAGACATAACAATTCATATTTGTATTAGTTTTTTATGATGTTTTTATAGAATAATGTTAACAACATTGTTTTTAATAATACTTAGTGGATGATAGTTTGGATGTATTATTATTGATGTTATCAACAAATGTTTGAAAACATTTTGACTTGTGTCACTATGACTGAAATAATCATTTTTTTCCATATATGTCTCTTTTGAGTAGTACATAAACATGTAAATTAAAATTAGAAATTATATTAATTACAATAAGGCCATTTTTAAAACTTAACCATGCATTTATGTTAGGTAATTAAAAAATAAATTAACAACAGTAATACAGTTAACATATTGTTTTATTTAAACAGTATCATTAAATAAAATAAACATTTATAAACTCATAATAGAATCAAATAAAAATAATAACATACCTATTATAATATAAAGAAGGCAACTTGCAATAAGACAATTTAATTTTCTGGTTAAAGAATGATTATTAAGAAATAAAGTTAAGACTGTAAGCTATTATAAAAATCATGGTATATGTTTGGTATGTAGTTATCGTCACACAGTGACATCAGATCCCGTTTCTTATTGACTGAAATTTTGTTTTTTTGTGTATAAGCTTGTTTTAATGTGTAATTAGCAAGTGATGGGTTTCTGCCACGAGTTCCACTATGGTATAAATTAATTTTTTTGAATTCTGTATCCGAATAACTGGTTTTGTATACAATTGTATTTGGTTGTGCTTTTTCTACTCTCAACACTTTGATATCATTCCAAATTACTTTTTCTCCATCATAATTTATAGAAAAATTTTTCTTATTATATTCTGTAATGTTTTTTATATCATAAAAATCAGAATACCCTAATTCTTTAACCTTAAATGGGTTTCCTGATTTTTTGGCAGTTTGAATTAATGATACATATTGTGTTGGCAAGTAAATAGGCCCAGATTTTAAGGATTTTTTAATTTGTTTCTCTATGACAGAATGTGCTGTGTCTCCTTCATTTTGAGTATGTCCAACTACTAAAAACTTGTGAGTAATCAAATTAATATCCATATTTGTAGTGGCGTACAAGTATAATGATGTTATAAATTTATTTTTGTTTTGCCCAGCACAGTTATCCGAGTAAAAAATTACTTCAGTTTTTCCATTGTTACATTCAGATTTTAAGAATTTTATTATAGATGTTCCAATTTCATTAACTCCTTTTTTTGCTTCACCTTCATTCCAAACATAACAAAATGATTGTTTTCTCGCAATATCAGATATAGTAAAATTGTAAGTGGATAATTTAGATTTATAATAAAATAAAGATACTTCACCTCTAGGGGTTGGAAGTACAGCCTGAAGGTCATAGCATGCTAATAATATGTTACTTCTAATTATATCATTTAAAGCCAGCCAACTGTTTATCATTTTCTTTTTCTGTTCTACTTAGATTTTTTTCTGACAAATGTAGCTGATAATTTTCATCTTAAAGTACTTTTTCAACGTCATCCGCATTTTTGTATGATTCACAATGAGAACATTGGTTTTTTTTTTGGGAACAAAAAAAGAAATATTAAACTCTGTATTAAAAATTCTTGAGTACATGGTTAAATTAGCTATTTTTTCTTGAGGATATTGTTCTTCTTTCCTGAGAGATGAATAATCTCTATGTAAGTCAGCCAAAGATTTTCCACCTTCAATATACTCTTACTAGTTGTTTGTGCTCTTAAATAATGGCTTTCAATACGAGGTATAGAGTTTATGTGGTCTTAAACACTTTGTTTAATTGCAAAGTCAAGTTTTTTTTATGGTTTTTATGTTTTCCACGTTTATCTTCCTTAATAAATCCATAGTTGTTTAGTCTTGAAATAACTGTTCGAATTGGTCTATCACTAATAGCAAGTGTATTTTTGAAAAATAATTTACAGACTCTATGTTTAATATTATTTATACAAAAGTTATATGAATAATTTAAGTCTCTAGTTACTGTATGAGGATACCTATATTTAGGTACATTGCCAGGTTCAATGCATTTAGATAAAAAATCTCTTTGTCTATCTACATTTCCTAACTGCCAGTAAGAATTGAATAGTTGTTGTCTACTTATTTCACTTATAGACAATGAGCATTTTAGTCTTCAGATATTTCCACAAGCTAATTGTATTTCTTTAGCATTTATTAATTTTTTTTTATTAGCTGTATGATACGACTGGCCCATATTTCTCTTTTTTTTTTATGCTTCTTTTAGTGAACCAAAACTTTTCCTTTTTTTACTTTTAAGAAGTACAACTTCATTTTCAATTTGATCAGAATTAGAATTATGATGTAGAATATTATTTTCAATAATATTAGTAAACTCAGGTGTTTGATCAGCAATGTTAGTTATCGAAGTTACTCCATCATTATTTGTTGCACTGTTGAATATAATAATGTTATCATTATTATGATTTTCAAAATGTTGAAATTCTTCAGAACATTGATTAGGAATATCATTTTGAAATACATTGCCGGATTCATAGTTGTCAATTTCCCCAATCAAAATATTATTATTTGAAGTTATTGAATTAATATTAATTTGACTTCCCGTGATATGATTTTCTATAACTCCATCATTAATTTGACCAAAAATTGTATTACCTTCATCTGAAATGTTCCATAGATCTGATTGATCTTTTCCCACTAATTTGCATGGAGTAAGTGTATGGTAAGATTTAGGTGATGAATCGCCCATATAAACATTTTGGGGGTCTTGTAACCATGCCTCTACCTTTTCAACCTAAAAGTAGTAAGATTTTTATTATTAATACCTACTCATATTATGTAATATTAACCATTATTTATTAAGTTTAAAATGTATTATTGGGAGAAGTCCCTCTCAAATAATAACCAGTCTCCTCAAATTTAAAAAACATTGCTGACAACCATGTAGGTACAGTAATGTATATGGTAGTTGTTTATCTTTTTAGATTTTTAAGAATTTTTTCTTTGCTCAAGTGACTTAAAGTTTTAGTATATACCTACCTACAGAGCCTTTATATATAACTATTGTAAAATTATTATCTAGGCTCTGTATACCTACATATTATATAATACATGTAAATAATTACATAATTTATATTTAGGTACATAAACACATGTTAATATGTTATTTATTTTAAATAAATTACATTTAAAATTGTACAAAAAACAGAAGAAGTATTTGAATATTGAATCTAACTTAATTTTTAAAAAATATAAGGGGCTCATAATAGTTTATTATAATACATAATTACATAAATAATAATTAATTGTATACATCAGAAAATGTACTTACAGTGTTTGGAAGCTCATAGTAATTATAAATTTATTTTTTGATGCTAATTTCTCTGATCGCATTTGTTTGACGTTGATACTATTATACTCCTGCAGATCAATTATAATTATAAAAATGTGTTACTTTTTGTATATTTAATTTAGTGAGTGATTAAAATAATATCATAGATATAACTTACTTGTTGGCTACTTTGTCCAAGTTTAACCATAAGTTTGGCTCTACTACTCTTCATGTTGAATTATGTAGTTAATATTAAAAGACTTATTAAATTACACAAAATATGTACTTCAATCAATGATCAAATAAATTATAATACAACAATACAACATAGACATTAAGACAAGCAAGCATATTATTATCAAAAATATAATGTTATTATACCTAATCGAACAACTGAAAATGTATGATACAATAGGTACCTACTAGACTTTTTATTTGCTGATATTTGTTACTGATAATATTATGTGTTTATAATTTTATACCACTATAATTATTAGTGGTTATAAATTGTATACATAGACCACAGTAAATAGATTATCAGATCAAGATGTTTATAAATGATAATACAAAATCTATGATAATATAAATTGAGTAATGTGAATTTAGCATGTTATATAATATTATTATCCCTCATAATATTATTGTAATAATAATAGTATATCTAATTTGTGCTATTTATATAATTTTAAAATTAAATTCTCTAATTGAAGATAAGGATACATATACGTCTAATACCTACTATATTATTATCCAAGTCACTAACCACTAGCTTCCACACTATAAAGGTTGAATAAAAATTGTAAAACTATAATACAATGTGTCGTTTTACTGTACATAATATTGTGTCAAATGAATCAGGAATAGTGTCACAACTCAAAAAATAAAAATGATTTTGAGTTGTGACACTATTCTTGCACGAAAGTAATGGAAAACGTTTGGCAAGAATAATGACATAGGTATTACAGTTTTTAAGTCAGTTCGAGTGAAATAACATATTTTAATCACATAAACTAAAATAAAGAGCGGAGCACTTTATATTAGAATCAATGAAAATCCGAAAATCAACAATTTTGAGTTGTGTCACTATTCTTTCAGCAATGCGATTTATATGGGATAAAGTCAATTTTATAAAAACTTATTAGAAAAAAATTAAATACAATTAAATAAAGGTAATTTTTTTTCTTATATTTCTATTTTTTTACGTACCCATTATGTTCGATACTATAACTTCAGTTATAGAAAACAACACTTGCCAATATGGAATTACCGTCGAATTTTTTTATTTTAAAATATTAAATAGCATCTGATCGACTGATGTGCTATAATGAAACTCAAAATATAACGAATACACTACCTATACACTTATCTAAATTCTATTTTATATTCGTTTAAATTGGACTTTTAATTTTTCTGGCCATTTTATTAAGCTTTGTAGTATAAGTGCATTAAATCGTATTTTTAAGGCATTTTTCTTATTTTTAATGCATTTAAATCCACGTCCTATTTATAATTTAACGTTATTTTGTATATACCAATCGATTAGTGTACACAATAAAAAATATAATATTATTGATGGGTTAATAGGTTGATAACTATTATGTAGGTAGGTACGGTTTTGTACGTTCAATGTATCGTTCTTAATTCATAAAGTAGCTAAATGAGTCAAATGATTTTGTCAAGGGGTGGGGGGGGATTTGACTGATTTTTTAACATGCACTATGTCAAGGGCTCTTAACCTAAGGGGCGCACCACTCTAAGGATGAGTGACACAATTTCGTAAGGGGGGGGGGGGGGGGGGACGTGAAAATGTTTAAAAAAAAACACGAATTTATTTAGTTATTTTGTTATTTAGGTAATACATATTAATTAATAGGTATTTCTTAAATTTTTTTTATTATCTTATTTGAAACATTATTTTTAAATATTGGGATCAATAAAACTATTTTTATATAATTACTATTTTATATCAATTAGAATTTGTTTATAAACCAAGTAATAAATAAATGGTTACCAAGTAAAGAAACCGTTATCTATATTATAAATTTGAATTCAATGTCACGATAGTTTTAGTTTTCGTTAAATGTGAAACATACATTTTCTATGCATACGGGATACGGGCATTAAATATTTGGGTTTTAAGAGAACACCTCAAACGTACATTTTATTTTGGGGGTTTTACGGAATATACCTATAGGAAATTTTCTTCAAATTTTCACATTTCACTATCTGATATTGTGATATTATTTGTACCTAGGTTATGTTTCTGTTTTAGAATCGATCGATATGTTACCTAGGTATATCACATTCTTTAATTTAAATTCTGGTAGTCGAGTATTGGACAAGTACCTACGTAACTTATAATTCGTATCGTAATTTAATTACTAAAGAAATATAATTTCCTAGTGTCTAGGGCCACCGGCAGCAGAATGCTTTATAGAATGTCTATAAACTTGTGGTCTAGTATATGGTTAAAATTGGCATGCGACCAACAACTGGGGGCTTGTTTTGGAAAATTTAAATGATCTAATAAAGGTTCATCTCATTATTTGAATTAAATTAATTTTTAAGCGATTGTTGTGTTACTCAATTTTTTAATTTATTTCATTCAACACACTCGTCTCAGTTTTCTAGTACCTCTAGATTTCTCACAAAATTCATATTGATCATCTCACAGCTTTCATATTCGAAACCAAAAAAATATGTATTTTTATCTTATTTCAATCTTTTTCATCGAACACCATTATATATTACAGATCATAAAGATACTAGTATTGTATACTAGATACGTTTCAATTAGCGAGATGTAGAGAGAGATGGAGATGGAGCTAGATGTAGACGGATGAAGATAGCTGTTTCTTCGACGACAGCGTGTGCTGCAGTACAGCTAGGTTTCACTGGAAGATTCGATGTTTATGCGTAAGTTTGTTTTTATATTATTTTGGTCTTACATTTACTTTTTAGACTTGAATTAAATATTTATTGTCGCGGAAAATCTGTTAACTAAGTAACGTAGAAGCATATACGTTTACTACTGCCTACCAAAGGCGCAATGTATAATAATAATAAATTATACGCCAGTCCGAACAATCCAAACGCTGTCTTACTCGTATTCGAGTTCTAGTTGATAACTGACTTGTGAATAAATGTAATTTTTGTTAGGTATAAAAATAAAACTAATAAATCCTTGAATACAACATTTAAAAATACAAACTCTGTGTAATAAAAATTAATATTAGGTATTTATTGGTAGGTTTATATAATATCTGTAGACTGTAACGCATAGGTAATTAGAATATTGTAGAACATTTTACTGCATAAGATGCTTGTTATTTCAGAAATGGCATTCGTCAGCGAACATTTTCAAACTGGGAATAATATATCATAAGCAGATTGAAATGTGTGAACGTTTCAGTGTTTCGAAGACTAAGTTTCGTAGCAGATTTTGATTCCATCACGGGGTATGTATTTTCTTATTTCTCAGTAGGTTTTTTTTTATTATAGTTAATTGATCAGGGGATGTATTGCCCAAAAATTTTCAATATTTGTATTGTTACTATACTGGTATAACACTATTCGGGCTATCAATAAAGTCGTGTTCAAAATTAGAAAATTGGTGAGGTATGATATTTTTTTAAGCAATTCATTCGAGTAGGGAATTCGCTCAATGATATTTAAATATTTTCACCGATAATCAAGTACGAAGACTTGTAGGTAACTAGAGACTGAGTGAATAGGAATTAGGAGGTGTGTGATATGGCGAAGATAAGGAAATGGGTCAACAGGATTTCAGAATGTTTGGTGTATGAAAGGGAAAGATGAAAAAGAAATGTAAGGTTAGGGTAGGTAAGTGGAGTGAGAGTAGCAGATATGAGAATAATAAGTAAGGTGTTAAGGTACAAAGGAGATAGAATAAGAAATTAATTAATTAAGGGTAGTGTAGGGTAGTGTACATATTATAGTGAGAACAAGAGAGAATAGGTTTAGGTGGTTCGGTCACTGTATGATAAGAGATAGTGTGAGTGGCTATAGAAGTTAATTTAACGGAGAAATGATGGGCGAGAAGACTGAAGAAGAGATGGATAGACAGAATACCGATCATATGGAGGTGTGGAATGAGAGTGGCTGAACCTGTATATAGCTGTGAGAGACGGGGGAAGAAAAAGTGTAAAGGTAGAATAGTTATGTTAACAATGCCGAATACGTAGGAAAAGATCTTGAATTGCAAAGGCCCTATTGACTCTATGGCTTCAACTAACCATAGGTTTACCTAACTAACCTTCTTATGACTCATTAGGACACTTTGAATAAAAAGATCCTGAGTTGCAACCTGCAAACTTAAGTGTTTGATTATCAAGTTGATCCTTTGATTTGCTGACACCTTAATCCATGCTATGGATGAAGCCCATAGATAATAAAGATATGGATAGTCCACAGGGGAAAGCAATTGAAGCTCCTTTATATTGATAGTCGATGGTCGATACTCGATTTAAGTATACTTTATTTGGCCTCAATTTATTGTTCCCCTCGAAGACCGCTGATAAGACCACGATATGATGGAGCCATACCCAGCTCACTCGTGTAAACTGGTTGCCGGTTGGGATGTCAGCGCACTATTTGTTTTCCATCTTTGACCCACGTGTAGCATACCAAATGTACGATTAAGAAAACACTAAAATGATTGGGTCAGAGAGAGAAATAAATAGTGCGCTAAAAATCTGACATCCTCTTAGTGCTATCAAGTTGAAGAAGCAGTTGATTGTTGACAGTTTGACATTTGAAGAGCGAATGTGTCAAACGTTCTATGTGCCAAAAACCAAAATGTTCAGGAAACACAAAAAACAATACAACATTCAATATAATATATTATAATATTGTGTAAAAATATATGTTATATATTAACATAACATTTATAGCCTAGTTAAGTTCAATTATTATAATTATCATTTAATATTAGTTAAAATTAAACATTTGCTAATGACAGTTCCAAGTGCCAAATCATATAATATTAAAACTCTAAGTGCCAAATGGTGTGATTATTGTTCCAAGTAACAATATTTTATTGGAAATAACAGAGAATTATTCTTTATTATATTAATATAACAAAATTACGACTTTAACGTAAAATAAACATATTTTCTTCATTAGGTCATTGAAAATTTAAGAAACATTATCTTTTTAAGTATTACATATTGATAAATAAAATAACAAACTGAATAAAAATTTAAAAAAAACTCTTGATTAAACTTTATATCGACTTGATACATTTTAGAACGTAAAATAAACATATTTCCTTCACTTCAGAATATAACAAATAATAGACATAATAAATTAACAAATCTAATTGAAATTTATGGGCACATAGAACATATTATGGCACAAGGCACATAGAACGCACATGTGACAATAGGCATACCACATGGAACGGACGCCATCTATGAACGCAATTTTAAACTAGTAATAAATCGAATTGGCACTTGGAACCCATACAGGATTATTGCCTTTGGCACATAGAACATAAATCAGACATAAAACAATTTTTCATTTTTTTGGCACATAGAACGTTGGACACATTTGCTCTTGTTAAATTTTAACATTAACTGTGGTAGGTATTATGATTGGAAGTAAAAGTAATTAGCAGGGCTGTGAATTTAATGCAATGAAAAAGTGTTAAATATTTGCCTGCATGTATGCACTAAAAACAGGCAAATATATGCACTGAAATATTAAAAAATATGCACTTAAAATTCAAAAAAATACGTTTTTATTAAAATTTTTTTAAATTAATAAATTATAATACAAATTGGTTTACAAAAAAAATTCTTTATTTACACACTTGGTAGGTAGGTATGTAGGTAGGTAACGGATGAACCGAAAATATAAAAACATTTTAAGAAAATAAGCTTAAATACGAAGAAATCATGAAAACATGCAATTATATTAACTAACCCAAAAAAAAACGCATATTGGTAACGGTGTTGTAATAATAGGGATCTTCCAAAAAAAATACGTACTAATAGTTCAAACAAATCATAAAAGCCAACTGTAATAAATATTAATTCATGAAAAAGTATATTAAAAAGCATTATTATTATTATAAATGAAACAAAACTATGAACTATGGACCGCGACATAATATAGGTATTTCTATATTTTTAGCTCCATAATTTCTGTTAAAATATTAGGAAAATGTATTAAGTACCGTATAAGTGCTAAATTTGAGCTATTACTTAAAATATTATATTCATAACAAATTATCATAGAAGGTTAGGTACTGTTATTCCACATACGTATTAGAGTTTAATATAACTACAACATTCTAGTAGAGTCGGATAAAATTTGGTTCCACGACTTTGATCATACAAACTTTAAATACTAAACTATGGGTCTGAAATTTAGTTTATATAGATCTAAATAATCCAAAACATATATTGCTTCAAAATATAAAAATAAAATGTCTTGTATTGTACTACGTAGGTAACTTTCCAAAAAAAAAACTAAAAAAAATCATACTTTAAATCTATGTAGGTATAATATACGTATATTGCAATAAATGTTCAAATGTTTACTATAGTACATTATAAAAAATTAACTTAAGTTCAATATAATACATTATAACAGGTGTTCAAATAAACATTTCATACCAAAAATTTTGTTAATTCACACAGTCTCTCTTCAATTTTAAATTTTTCTTCAAATTATCTACAAAATATAAATGTTTAGTAAATTGGTAGACTTGATTAAGTAATTAATCATTTATCTAAAAGAGATGTGCCGGGTCGCCACATTACTATATCGAGGGGCCATGGTGCAAGTGTCGTCCATAAATATCATAACATATATTGTATTAGTTACAAACTCTTGAATCAAGAGTTATGTTTGAGGATTTAATTAATTTCCTAAAAGGAAATGTTTCAAGGTTGCCTCAGTAAGTTGAGGAAATATAGAAGGTTCTTATATCATATAGTTTTATCAAAGTATGATTGGGTTAGCCACAGTCTTGTGTAAATTATATTGTCTTATGTTTTCCCAATCTAATAATACAAAATACCGAAAATTAATGAAATCACAAATATTAGTACAATAGAGAGACTGTGCATTGATTTACAAATTTGTCTTAAATTTACTTTTTGCATAGAGAATAATATGAAGGTGGGCTGGGCTTAGATGCTGATAAATCATCAATAGAGACTCGTTGATCGCTTTTATGTGCTTCAAATTGTTTACACGTAGGGTTCTAAAAATTCATGAAATTTATTTTTGTGAAATATTTCATTTTAATGAAAAATTAAATTAAATATTTTTTTTTTTAAATTGTAGTAAGAAATACAGTTAATTTTTACTTAGTAAGGTAGATATTTATTGCCTTTGTGTATAAGTATAATATACCTATATGGCTATACAATATGAATCTTAATGTATACATATAAGTATATAAGATATAAAATATTAAAATATATATACATTTATTATAATGTAATGTATATGAAATATGAATATATTGATATAATGATTATGATATATCCTTATCAGTATATCACTTAAAGTATTGTTTTTTGAGTTCAAATAAAAAACAAATTCATGAAATATAATAATTGGTATATAAATAATAAATAATAATTATAAAACTTTAAAAGTATTAACAAAAATAAACCTCTCTTTGGCAACTGTGTATGATTTAAAAATGAAAATAATAAATATAAAATTAAAATAAAACCTATAGTATATTAGATATAAATCAAAATATATAATAAAATAGGTATAAAACTAAAAGTTAATATTTTTGAGATTTAAAATTTTATTTTTAATTCGGATGATACCTCATTAAAAAAACTATCTATACCAGATCTTGATCCTTCATCATTTGAATCAATTGAATCTGTTTCTATTTCCAAATCACTAATTGAGTTTTTTGTTTTGTAATTTGTATTAAAATATTATTAATTATGGTATAGACTGTAGGCAGTAATTTTTTCCATAGTAATCAGAGGTAGGTTAGAAGATACCTATGGATGTATGATGTGAACAGTGGATATCATATAATTATTTTAATTGATAATATAATTATATTCATAGTTCAAAATATGCATTAAATAATAATTTTATATTTAAGTATATAAATATGTAACTAACCATGAGAAGATTTTTTCATTTGTAAAATGTTGCTTTTTACAGCCATAGGACACTTAACACAACTTCTAATGTGCTTTTTTTTGACGAGTTGCATTAAAACAGTTCCCCAATTGCAATAATTGCAAATGTTTTTTGTAACTTTTTTGTTTCCTTCATTCATTGTCACTTGACGAAAACATTTGTGAATTAAACTTTTAACTTAACCCAATTACCCATATTAAGTTATAAATTATAATATATTATATAACTATTAACTCATAAATTATAATAGATAATTTTTTTTTTTTTTTTTATTGATCTTGAGCCCGGCAACTGAGGCCATTAGCTAGTGGTTTGTTTGTGGGTTGTTAGTGTTGGTAGGGGAAGGAACACGTGTGTGTTGGGTTTGGCAGAATTTTTGATTGGGCACCCGTAGGTATCTTCCATGCCCGGGTGGGGGATGGCGGCACTTGTTCTCCGGACACCGTGACTTGCACGGAGAAAAATGTCGCCCGGTGGTCGAGGATCGAACTCGGACTGGCTGTGCCGAATCCGTCGCTCGGCCACCTCGTCCCCCAATAGATAATTTATTAACACGTTAATCGTAATAACTTTATATATTTATATTTTATACGTTTTGTAACGGTAACGTCGCTACTCGCTAGCACAAACACACACAAGTCACAAATACTGAAATACCCAATGGCCAATGGTGTTATTGAATATGCGGTAGCGGTATTTCTATTTCCGTTATTGGCGAAGAAAATGTAGATATTATCATGATTTTATTTATACAATATTCTATGTTTATACTTCATTAGCTGATATTGTCATATGGATGATAAATATGAAATCAGTGTGACCATATAATTATGACTTTATTATGGACATACCAAAAAACACAACATTTAAAAAAAAAAATATTTTTCAATGTTTCATTGAAATATTTCAAAGTGAAAATTTCATGTGAAATATTTCATACTCATAACCCTATTTACACGAATGAGCTGGGTATGGCTCCATCATAGATAATAAATATATAACATAATGGTCTTATCAGTGGTCATCGAGGGGAACAATTGAGGCCAAATAAAGTATACCTATATCGAGTATCGACTATCAATATAAAGGAGCCTCAATTGCCTTCCGCGGGAACGCGGCCTCAAATGTATTTAGGCGTGGACTATCCATATCTTTATTATCTATGGACTTCATCCATAGCACGGAATAAGGTGTCAACAATCTAAGGATCAACTTAATAATCAAACACTTAAGTTCAGCAACCTGCAAATCAGGATCTTTTTATTCAAAGTGTCCTAATAAGTCATAAGAAGGTTAGTTAGGTAAACCTATGGTTAGTTGAAGCTATGGTAATGATAGATGACTACCATCACCGGTCGTGAGCTTTGCGATGATCTTTTCCTACTAACTGTCAAGGTATTCGATATTGTAAACATAACAATGAAAGAAAATATTTAAATATTATTAATTTGGTTAGGTTAGGTTAGGTTAGGATAGGGCAGGAAATTAGATGTTAACTAATTATCATAGTTTTTAACACGGTCTTAAAGATTGTCAGCAAGAGTTGTACCAGTATAGTTATTAAAAACTTAAATACAGCCAACTTTAAATAATGATTTTTTTACCACAACAAATTATAAAATGTATTTTAAAATATAACAAAATATTATTTTATTAGGGTTTTATAAGGTTTTCAATACTTATGGGTTTTTGTAAATAGAAAACGTATAAAATCAATAGTTTTAATTTAATATATGGTTTTGTGTTTTAATATCCTATTGTCAAAGAATCCTCAGGGTTGCCTTTCCACATTTTTTTACATTGTACTAAATCTAACTTTTTTCCGCACATATTTACAAAGACTAAAACAGATATCTGACAATGTTTTTATTTGCATTTAGACTTTATAGTTTGTAATTTAATATTGACTGTAGACCCACCAAACACAATATTATTTTAAATTAAACATTTTATGTCCTTTATAAATTACAATCACATAGTAGAGTCCGTGCAGGACCTTTTATCATTTAATTTCTTTGCATCCTTTATAATTTACACTCATTTTTATACATTTTCTAATACATATATTACCATGATACACCTCTGATCATAATAACTGTTCGCATTATTATAATGTAAACAACACGTAGTTTTTGAATTGTAGTTAATATGTATTGCAGTATTTAGCTTCCAGCATATTCATTTGTTTAGTGTTATTTCACCCAGATATCTCAAACAATTTTTTTTCACATCAATGAACTCTAGTAGATTTTTTTGTATAAAAACTCTTCAAGATTAACCGGCTATACCTGGGAGTACGCTGAGTAACTGTGTACATAATATATAATTTGAAAAGAGACTGGCTAGATTCTCTCACGTTCCCCATTCAATTTATTTTTTTATATATTTCACTTTTTTTGATTCTTTTATATATATCATTTTTTAAAAAATTAACAACTTGGTGCCATATGATTTTTTTTAAATTTTTTATCTGCTTCTTAAAATGCGTTTGCCTGCGGAAACCCACGTTCCCCTTTCAATTTTTTATCATAAATTTAATTCAATTGATTTTTCATATGAATATTTTCAAATTTGTGAGTCTTCAGAGAATTTTTTTCTGTTATTTAATTCCTATCTAGATCTTTCTATATAGATTTTTTAAACACTGACAAGCCAGCGCCGAAACCCTCCTTCATATTTTTTTTTTGTAATGTAGCTCTACTTGAATATTTAGTATTGACGTTAAAATTTATAACTTGGTGCCTGTAAATAATCATTCTTTAATGAACTAAATATTTTAAATAGTTTTTTCTGTTTAATATTCTGGTCATTTTAGTTTGAACTTTGAAATGTATTTTTCTACTGTAAAATTTTTTCAAATTTTTTTTTTTGTTTTCTAAAATGCATTTGCCTGCGGGCGCCAACACCCTCCTTCAAATTTTTTTTTATGATTTAACCTCTAGCCAAATTTTTTAAACATTGACAATCGGGTACCCTTAAATAATCCTTATCTTTAATGAACTAAATATTTTAAATAGTTTTTTCTGTTTAATATTCTAGTCATTTTAGTTTGTACTTTAAAATGTATTTTTCTTCTGTAAAATTTTTTCAAATTATTTATTTTGTTTTCTAAATTGCATTTGCCTGCGGGCGCCAACACCCTCCTTCAATTTTTTTTTTTAGTAATGTAACTGTAGTTGAACATTTTGTATTGACTTGAAAATTGATAACTTGGTGCCCTATGAATAATCATTCTTTAATGAAATAAATATTTTAAATAGTTTTTTCTGTTTAATATTCTGGTCATTTTAGTTTGAACTTTGAAATGTATTTTTCTACTGTAAAATTTTTTCTAATTTTTTTTTTTGTTTTCTAAAATGCATTTGCCTGCGGGCGCCAACACCCTCCTTCAATTTTTTTTTTTAGTAATGTAACTGTAGTTGAACATTTTGTATTGACTTGAAAATTTATAACTTGGTGCCCTATGAATAATCATTCTTTAATGAAATAAATATTTTAAATAGTTTTTTCTGTTTAATATTCTGGTCATTGTAGTTTGAACTTTGAAATGTATTTTTCTAAATTAAATTTTTTCAAATTTTTTTTTTGTTTTCTAAAATGCATTTTCCTGCGGGCGCCAACACCCTCCTTCAAATTTTTTTTTATGATTTAACCTCTAGCCAAAATTTTTAAACATTGACAATCGGGTACCATTGAATAATCCTTATCTTTAATGAACTAAATATTTTAAATAGTTTTTTCTGTTTAATATTCTGGTCATTTTAGTTTGAACTTTGAAATGTATTTTTCTACTGTAAAATTTTTTCAAATTTTTTATTTTGTTTTCTAAAATGCATTTGCCTGCGGGCGCCAACACCCTCCTTCAAATTTTTTTTTAGTAATGTAACTGTAGTTGAACATTTTGTATTGACTTGAAAATTGATAACTTGGTGCCCTATGAATATTCATTCTTTAATGAAATAAATATTTTAAATAGTTTTTTCTGTTTAATATTCTGGTCATTGTAGTTTGAACTTTGAAATGTATTTTTCTACTGTAAAATTTTTTCAAATTTTTTTTTTTGTTTTCTAAAATGCATTTGCCTGCGGGCGCCAACACCCTCCTTCAATTTTTTTTTTTAGTAATGTAACTGTAGTTGAACATTTTGTATTGACTTGAAAATTGATAACTTGGTGCCCTATTAACAACCATTCTTTAATGAAATAAATATTTTAAATAGTTTTTTCTGTTTAATATTCTGGTCATTGTAGTTTGAACTTTGAAATGTATTTTTCTAAATTAAATTTTTTCAAATTTTTTTTTTGTTTTCTAAAATGCATTTGCCTGCGGGCGCCAACACCCTCCTTCAAATTTTTTTTTAGTAATGTAACTGTAGTTGAACATTTTGTATTGACTTGAAAATTGATAACTTGGTGCCCTATGAATATTCATTCTTTAATGAAATAAATATTTTAAATAGTTTTTTCTGTTTAATATTCTGGTCATTGTAGTTTGAACTTTGAAATGTATTTTTCTAAATTAAATTTTTTCAAATTTTTTTTTTGTTTTCTAAAATGCATTTGCCTGCGGGCGCCAACACCCTCCTTCAAATTTTTTTTTATGATTTAACCTCTAGCCAAAATTTTTAAACATTGACAATCGGGTACCATTGAATAATCCTTATCTTTAATGAACTAAATATTTTAAATAGTTTTTTCTGTTTAATATTCTGGTCATTTTAGTTTGAACTTTGAAATGTATTTTTCTACTGTAAAATTTTTTCAAATTTTTTATTTTGTTTTCTAAAATGCATTTGCCTGCGGGCGCCAACACCCTCCTTCAAATTTTTTTTTAGTAATGTAACTGTAGTTGAACATTTTGTATTGACTTGAAAATTGATAACTTGGTGCCCTATGAATATTCATTCTTTAATGAAATAAATATTTTAAATAGTTTTTTCTGTTTAATATTCTGGTCATTGTAGTTTGAACTTTGAAATGTATTTTTCTACTGTAAAATTTTTTCAAATTTTTTTTTTTGTTTTCTAAAATGCATTTGCCTGCGGGCGCCAACACCCTCCTTCAATTTTTTTTTTTAGTAATGTAACTGTAGTTGAACATTTTGTATTGACTTGAAAATTGATAACTTGGTGCCCTATTAACAACCATTCTTTAATGAAATAAATATTTTAAATAGTTTTTTCTGTTTAATATTCTGGTCATTGTAGTTTGAACTTTGAAATGTATTTTTCTAAATTAAATTTTTTCAAATTTTTTTTTTGTTTTCTAAAATGCATTTGCCTGCGGGCGCCAACACCCTCCTTCAAATTTTTTTTTAGTAATGTAACTGTAGTTGAACATTTTGTATTGACTTGAAAATTGATAACTTGGTGCCCTATGAATATTCATTCTTTAATGAAATAAATATTTTAAATAGTTTTTTCTGTTTAATATTCTGGTCATTGTAGTTTGAACTTTGAAATGTATTTTTCTAAATTAAATTTTTTCAAATTTTTTTTTTTGTTTTCTAAAATGCATTTGCCTGCGGGTGCCAACACCCCCTTTCAATTTTTTTTTTATGATTTAACCTCTAGCCAAATTTTTTAAACATTGACTATCGGGTGCCCTTAAATAATCCTTATCTTTAATGAACTAAATATTTTAAATAGTTTTTTTTGTTTAAGAATATGGGCATTTTAGTTTGTACATTAAAATGTATTTTTCTACAGTTAAATTTTTTCAAATTTTTTTTTGTTTCCTAAAATGCATTTGCCTGCAGGCGCCAACACCCTCCTTCAATTTTTTTTTTTAGTAATGTAACTGTAGTTGAATATCTTGTATTGACTTGAAAATTGATAACTTGGTGCCCTATTAACAATCATTCTTTAATGAAATAAATATTTTAAATAGTTTTTTCTGTTTAATATTCTGGTCATTTTAGTTTGAACTTTGAAATGTATTTTTCTAAATTAAATTTTTTCAAATTTTTTTTTTTGTTTTCTAAAATGCATTTGCCTGCGGGCGCCAACACCCTCCTTCAATTTTTTTTTTTAGTAATGTAACTGTAGTTGAACATTTTGTATTGACTTGAAAATTGATAACTTGGTGCCCTATTAACAACCATTCTTTAATGAAATAAATATTTTAAATAGTTTTTTCTGTTTAATATTCTGGTCATTGTAGTTTGAACTTTGAAATGTATTTTTCTAAATTAAATTTTTTCAAATTTTTTTTTTGTTTTCTAAAATGCATTTGCCTGCGGGCGCCAACACCCTCCTTCAAATTTTTTTTTAGTAATGTAACTGTAGTTGAACATTTTGTATTGACTTGAAAATTGATAACTTGGTGCCCTATGAATATTCATTCTTTAATGAAATAAATATTTTAAATAGTTTTTTCTGTTTAATATTCTGGTCATTGTAGTTTGAACTTTGAAATGTATTTTTCTAAATTAAATTTTTTCAAATTTTTTTTTTTGTTTTCTAAAATGCATTTGCCTGCGGGCGCCAACACCCCCTTTCAATTTTTTTTTTATGATTTAACCTCTAGCCAAATTTTTTAAACATTGACTATCGGGTGCCCTTAAATAATCCTTATCTTTAATGAACTAAATATTTTAAATAGTTTTTTCTGTTTAATATTCTGGTCATTTTAGTTTGAACTTTGAAATGTATTTTTCTAATGTAAAATTTTTTCAAATTTTTTTTTGTTTCCTAAAATGCATTTGCCTGCAGGCGCCAACACCCTCCTTCAATTTTTTTTTTTAGTAATGTAACTGTAGTTGAATATCTTGTATTGACTTGAAAATTGATAACTTGGTGCCCTATTAACAATCATTCTTTAATGAAATAAATATTTTAAATAGTTTTTTCTGTTTAATATTCTGGTCATTTTAGTTTGAACTTTGAAATGTATTTTTCTAAATTAAATTTTTTCAAATTTTTTTTTTTGTTTTCTAAAATGCATTTGCCTGCGGGCGCCAACACCCCCTTTCAATTTTTTTTTTATGATTTAACCTCTAGCCAAATTTTTTAAACATTGACTATCGGGTGCCCTTAAATAATCCTTATCTTTAATGAACTAAATATTTTAAATAGTTTTTTCTGTTTAATATTCTGGTCATTTTAGTTTGAACTTTGAAATGTATTTTTCTAATGTAAAATTTTTTCAAATTTTTTATTTTGTTTTCTAAAATGCATTTGCCTGCGGGCGCCAACACCCTCCTTCAATTTTTTTTTTATGATTTAACCTCTAGCCAAATTTTTTAAACATTGACAATCGGGTACCCTTGAATAATCCTCATTTTTAATGAACTAAATATTTTAAATAGTTTTTTTTGTTTAAGAATATGGGCATTTTAGTTTGTACATTAAAATGTATTTTTCTACAGTTAAATTTTTTCAAATTTTTTTTTGTTTCCTAAAATGCATTTGCCTGCAGGCGCCAACACCCTCCTTCAATTTTTTTTTTTAGTAATGTAACTGTAGTTGAATATCTTGTATTGACTTGAAAATTGATAACTTGGTGCCCTATTAACAATCATTCTTTAATGAAATAAATATTTTAAATAGTTTTTTCTGTTTAATATTCTGGTCATTTTAGTTTGAACTTTGAAATGTATTTTTCTACCGTAAAATTTTTTCAAATTTTTTATTTTGTTTTCTAAAATGCATTTGCCTGCGGGCGCCAACATTCTCCTTCAAATTTTTTTTTATGATTTTAACCTCTATCCAAATTATTTAAACATTGACTATCGGGTACCCTTGAATAATCCTCATCTTTAATGAACTAAATATTTAAAATAGTTTTTTTTGTTTAAGAATATGGGCATTTTAGTTTGTACTTTAAAATGTATTTTTCTACAGTTAAATTTTTTCAAATTTTTTTTGGTTTCCTAAAATGCAATTGCCTGCGGTCGCCAAAACCCTCCTTCAAATTTTTTTTTATGATTTAACCTCTATCCAAATTATTTAAAAATTGACAATCGGGTATCCTTGAATAATCCTTATCTTTAATGAACTAAATATTTTAAATAGTTTTTTTTTGTTTAAGAATATGGGCATTTTAGTTTGTACTTTGTAATGTGCATTTCTACAGTTAAATTTTTTCAAATATTTTTTGTTTTCTAAAATGCATTTGCCTGTGGGCGCCAACACCCCCTTTCAATTTTTTTTTTATGATTTAACCTCTAGCCAAATTTTTTAAACATTGACTATCGGGTACCCTTGAGCAATCCTCATCTTTAATGAACTAAATATTTTAAATAGTTTTTTTTGTTTAAGAATATGGGCATTTTAGTTTGTACTTTAAAATGTATTTTTCTTCTGTAAAATTTTTTCAAATTTTTTATTTTGTTTTCTAAAATGCATTTGCCTGCGGGCGCCAACACCCTCCTTCAAATTTTTTTTTAGTAATGTAACTGTAGTTGAACATTTTGTATTGACTTGAAAATTGATAAGTTGGTGCCCTATGAATAATCATTCTTTAATGAAATAAATATTTTAAATAGTTTTTTCTGTTTAATATTCTGGTCATTGTAGTTTGAACTTTGAAATGTATTTTTCTAAATTAAATTTTTTCAAATTTTTTTTTTGTTTTCTAAAATGCATTTGCCTGCGGGCCCCAACACCCTCCTTCAAATTTTTTTTTATGATTTAACCTCTAGCTAAATTTTTTAAACATTAATAATTGGGTACCCTTGAATAATCCTTATCTTTAATGAACTAAATATTTTAAATAGTTCTTTCTGTTTAATATTCTGGTCATTTTAGTTTGAACTTTGAAATGTATTTTTCTACTGTAAAATTTTTTCAAATTTTTTTTTGTTTTCTAAAATGCATTTGCCTGCGGGCGCCAACACCCTCCTTCAAATTTTTTTTTATGATTTAACCTCTAGCCAATTTTTTTAAACATCGACTATCGGATACCCTTGAATAATCCTCATCTTTAATGAACTAAATATTTTAAATAGTTTTTTTTTGTTTAAGAATATGGGCATTTTAGTTTGTACTTTGTAATGTGCATTTCTACAGTTAAATTTTTTCAAATTTTTTTTTGGTTTCCTAAAATGCATTTGCCTGCGTGCACCAACACCCTCCTTCAATTTTTTTTGGATGATTTAACCTCTAGCCAAATTTTTTAAACATTGACAATTGTGTACCCTTGAATAATCCTTATCTTTAATGAACTAAATATTTTAAATAGTTTTTTTTGTTTAATATTCTGGGCATTTTAGTTTGAACTTTGAAATGTATTTTTCTTCTGTAAAATGTTTTCCAAATTTTTTTTTGTTTTCTAAAATGCATTTGCCTGCGGGCGCCAACACCCTCCTTCAATTTTTTTTTTTTAGTAATGTAACTAGTTGAATATATTGTATTGACTTGAAAATTGATAACTTGGTGCCCTATGAATAATCATTCTTTAATGAACTAAATATTTGGAATAGTTTTTCTGTTTAAGATTCTGGGCACTTTAGTTTGTGATTTATAATGCGTATTCCTACAGTTAAATATATTTAAAATTTTTTTTTGGTTTCCTAAAAGGCAGTTGCCTTTATAAATGTTGAATATTAAATATTAATTTTGAACTTTTTTTTCATTTATTCAATAATATTTGAATATGGAAATAGAAATTTTTCATAGAATACCTACATAAATTAATTTTTATATTGTTATCGCCATTCGTATAATTAGTAGGGAATGTTGGTACAGTTGGTTGGGTTTTTAGATTTTTATTACATGATAAATTCAAAAATGTGTTCAAAATTTAAATTATTCAAAAATTAATTTGGCGGGAAATTTTCGTTTGTCAATCTTAATGTCGATACTTTTTTGAGAATATAAATTTGATTTCAAGGCTTGGCTGCGTTGAATCTTGAAGTTTTTAAGTCGATACGACCAATATTGAATGATTTACGTTTTCGATATAATACGAATTTGAAAAACATATCAAACAATTTAAAAGGCTTGACTGTGTTGTATCTTAAAGACTTCAAGTCGATAAGACTAATATTGATGAAGTTAGGATTTCAAGTATTTTTAAAAAAAACTATAAATCTAAAGTTCAATTTTTGGAACTCAGATCAGCTATGATAAATTCTCATTAAGTACCTACTTGAGCAAAAGTATTCAAATACTTTTTAATCACTTGAATACGCGTATTTTACATACTTTTCAAAACAGGTATCTGTATTTGAATACTCTTAAAAAGTATTTTTTCTAGTAAGTATTATATTAATTGTTAAACTAACATTCTAATAGATTATAGATTTAAATAATAATTTAACAACTGTGTTCCAGAATACAGAATATAATATATAGTGTATTATATATGGATACATTTACGACTTATGTTACACTTATAAGTTATAATATATTTACAAGACTTATATTTATTTATTTGATTTTTTATAGTCTACAAATAATACCTTTTGGATAAATTAGGTATTCACAGAATTAATTTGAAATTATGTTAATAAATCATAACCATTGTTATTACTTATTTGTTAACTGTTTTCAAAATTTACATTAACAGTAGTAATATTTAAAATAAAATTGTCAAAATTGTACTTCATTGTTAATGTAGTCGTTAAACGTCTGTGATAAAATATTTCCTTATTTATATGAAAAAAACATTATATAGCCAAATAGGTAGTATTATTTAAACATTGTTAATTAATCAAAAGTTCATATTATATAATATCCATTTATAACTTAGAATATAAATTTAAAACCATAGTACGTGCAGTGCGACTCTACCTATGTTGTGTTAAAATAAATTAAATTATTTATCTAAGTAATCACTGTAGCTTATGAAAAAAACAGTCTGTTGTGGCATTGTTCATGTACAAAATGTATCTGAACCACTCAGAACACCCTGAAAAAAAGTTCTAATGATGTGCCTCATAGTTATTAATATAGTATAGTGCAGTGGTCGGCAACCTTTTGAAGAAGGTAAAAAGAAAAAAATAACTGTTTAAAACTTTAAAATAATAGAGCATAAAAATTACAGTTTTTAATAATATAATAATTATAATATAAAAGTATGGAAATTACAACTGCTTTAGGCTTAATTTGATTTTTGTTGTTGGATATTGTTTATTATTTTTTAAATTTCCACATTACAATTTCTTGTGCTGGCTCGAAGTACATGGTGGAGATGGTCATTAATTAAACGTGAACGGTATGGATTTTTAATTTTTTTCATATGAGAAAAGGCCTGTTCACACACGTAAGTGGATCCAAACATACTGAAGTATTTTGCAGCTATATTTTTATTTTTTGAAAATGATGCCGGAAGTTCAACGAAAAAAAGTAAAGCAGATGCTTTGAATGAGTCTTTTAAGATATCTTGTGACTGCAAATCTATTATTTCCATTTGATGCTCAACATCAACATCTTCATAATCAATATTAAATGGATTGGCGAGTAGTTGAAAAACGCAACGTTTTACTTTACTGAACAGAATAGAAAATTAATATTATAATCCAAATACACTCGTCGTATCTACTCTACGTATCTTATCGGTAACTATCAAAGTATATTTACCATTATAAAATATGACTGATAGAAACGTTCAATTAAATATTTTATACAATATGATTTTTTTGATATAATATTCGATTAAATGTCGTTGTCGTAGAATATAAAGCGGGCCACCGGTTGCCGACCACTGGTATAGTGTGTACTGAAAGAATTCAGATTTGTTTGTTTAATTAATATAGTATTAAAACAATTTTGTTAATTTAACACAAGAAATCGATAATATTTTTAATATTTTTTAAAAAAATTAACTTAAATTATAAACTTGCTGTATATTTTATTGTGATTACTTCTAACAGTAATTCAAGAAAGATAATGTGTTTATTGGTGCAAATGTATGTTTTCTTGCCAATTATAAAAATATTGAGTGTTGAGTGGGTATAATATTACATATAAATAATAATGTTTATTTTAGTAACAGTAAAAAACTGTATGAGGGATACATTTTCAATTCAGAATTAAATTAAAAGTGTAAAATTAAATGTTATACCCAAAATACGTATTATAAGATGTAACAACTAATAGTTATTAGGTTAAGTTGCGTTCAGTTGTATATGACTTAAGCAATTTATTATTATATTAATTTATAACTTTTTATTTTTAAGTTAGTATTGCTAACCTGTGGTTATAATTTATAAGCGGTAGTTATGTTTTTAGATATTTTAAATTAAGATATTTGTATTTGTATTTCAGAAACGCTGGTATTTAATTTTTAAATAATCTAGGAATATTTAAAACATAATATTATTATATTATTCATATTATTATAATACAATATTTAAATATAATATATTATGAACCTACTGCACAACTATTTCTAGACGTTTACATGGCAATAGTAAAATTCTATTAAACCTATTAGGTACGTAAACAACATTTATTAATATGACAAATATTTAAAATTTCAAAAAAGGGGGACCCTCGTGTTAATACCCCTCACTTTGTTTTTTGGATAGCGCTGGGAGTTTTTGTGCACAAACGTCGGGACCTGGTGCACATTTCTGCACAAACGATGCACAAACGTTTGACACATTAAAAATTTAAATTTTCCGAAAAGAGGGTGTCTCGTTTCAATGGCCCCACCACTTTGTTTTTTGATAGCGCTGAGAGTTTTTGTGCACAAACGTCCGGACCTGGTGCACATTTCTGCACAAACGATGCACAAACGTTTGGCACATTAAAAATTTCAATTTTCCAAAAAGAGGGTGTCTCGTTTCAATGCCCCCCCCCTACTTTGTTTTTTGGATAGCGCTGGGAGTTTTTGCACAAACGTCGGGACCTGGCGCACATTTCTGCACAAGCGATGCACAAACGTTTGGCGTGGTCAGAAGTTCAAATTTCGAAAGTGGGGGGGGGGGGGGCATTAAAATGGACCTCAGTAAAACAGCGCTGTTAAATAATAAAACCGAAATCGAACTAGACGTTTCTCCGTGGGAGTCGGGGGCAGTTTCGTAGGTGATATCTGTCGTAAATCTCGTGCTTCGGCGGCGTTGGTGGTGGAGGGAGGAAACTATAATATATAGTTTACTACATACATAATAATGACAATATTATAACCGACGACAATAATATTGCAACAGCAGCAGTCGTAAACGTTTACAGGCCGCGGGGGGTCGCAAGCAAAATACCCTCCTGACGATCAGTTCACCATTTATACATAATATAATATATCTAATAATATTATAAGCAAACAATGTGATCCATATCGTCCTGCATATCTGCCGCCGCCCGTCGCCGCCGCTGCACTGCTGCAGTATTCGGATATTGTAATGCCAATAACGACAGCAACAACAGTGACAATGATAATAATAATAATAATAATAATAATGACACAGTCGCGTCGCCCCGTGTCGGCGGTGTGCAATGAACAATCAAAACAACACATATCGGACGACGGACTTTTGAAACCCAATAGCCGTGCGAGTGTGCGACCCTCGCTTTCTGCGCTCGACTCGAAAACATGACGCGAATATTACAAGTCGGACGCGGATGACGCGTTTTGGCGAGGGTTTTTATCGTTACAATATTTATACAACATTATCGTCATACGCCGTGTTCCGGCTACACACCATACTGTGTGTTCGATAACAATATTATGCCAATGGGTCGGAAGTAATCGCATTTCCGCGTTGTATGTAGTTTACCGGTCAGCCGACTGTAGGTATATATTACGTATATAATAATCGGCAAGTGATGAGCTATAAGCACAAATCGCTATATAGGCACCATTACGCGTACATAATATTTTTAAATCTTTCGATTTTTGCCGCCGTGGCGATTCGTATTTTGGTGCCGTTTTCACTTTTCCGTCGGTGCGTGTGCCGCATAAGTATTCGATTTTCTACAAAATCGAAACGGCGTTAAAGTGTGATGATAACAAAACCCGTGTAGGTTAACCTATACATTGCAATAGAGCTTATACATCAAATACAACACGCGCATCCGTCGGGAGACGAAAAGGTTTCGCGGCGTCTTTTGAAAATATCAATTTAAAAAATAATAATACCGCCCACGTAATATCGAATACTACCGAATTATATAATCCACTTTATATTATATACTCGTTCATTGTGTACGCGCTGAATCGATTCGATTTCAGATCGGCGAGATTATACGATTTCGGCGTTGTTATTTTTTTTTTAATACCACGCACTGTGTCCGTTCATGATCGTTATAGCCGATAATTGCAGGTATTGTGGGACCCGGTCGTTACAATGTATATTATATAGGTACATCGTACATAAACACCGACTACCGGTATTTTTACAAAAACTATATCGTGTGTTACGTGTGTGTGAGTCACCTTGTTCTGAGGTGGATCTCATGTATACCCGCTTCAATAATAATTATTGTCACGAGAGGACAGGAAGTGGATATAACATCGGCAGACATAATATTTTATTGGGTACCACATCCTTCAATCTTTGAAATTATTATTTTTTTATTATCAGCTCTCCGTAATTATTGACACATATTATTTCTCGCCGAATTGGCGAGTTTAAAATGTAATATAACACGATATGCCGAGAACAACACAATGCACCGCGTGTGTACGTTAAATTAAATGTGTTACATAATATTATTACAATATATAGGTTAGGCATTTATACCTAACTACCTACCTATAACTACGATGATGATATCTGCTTTATTGTTCATCACGAAGGTGCAGTTACATAACATAGGTAATATGTGACTTAATTACACTTTTGGTTTCGATCTGTGGCTGACGTGTTTAGTTGTATGCTGTAGCATTATATACCTAGTGGCTAGCTTATTCACACAGACTCGTCACAGAGTGATCCATTTAAGTGGCAATTTGAGCAATTTAATACCTATAATAGCTACAGGCGTTTTTAAAACTTTCGCCGAAAATTCTTTAAATGACTCAAAGTTAATGCAATAGATTTTTATATTGAAGATTTAATATTTTATAATTTAATAATATTTCAAATCGTTTAAAGTATCAATAACATCCTCAAACTATTCAATTTTTTTTTAAATTAAACCTTTTTTATGTATTATTATTTAATTTTTTTAATGCGAGTTAAACCCATATAACGTTAACACTTTTCAAATCATAATATATAATCCAATGTGTATCTTTTATGAACAATTCTCACGCATTATATGAAAACGCAAGATAATCAAAAAATACTTTTCTTGAGTACCTACAATGTTAATCTATTTTATTTTTCTCCAGAAACAGGTTATAGGTGTGATTATCCTATTTTTATGATTATCTATAGACTATCTATAGTTGTGCCTATAACTCAATTTTAGTTTAGGGTAGTTGTGTACCAATTGTACCCATTATATTTACAGTCAGTATACCAAATATTGCACTTGCATTCAAATTGTTCTGTGGTTAGGTAAACTTTGGTTTAGGTATAACCTAACCTTGTATACGCCACTGCATCCATCAACCCTAACATTTTTGTAGCGCAATTGGTCAATCAACCCCAAAAACAACAAAACGCAGTTGATCAATCGACATTAAAACTTTAAATCGCAATATTGGTATTTGAAAAGATAATTTTAAGTGCAAATAGTAAACTACCACCGATAATTATCACAAACAATTCTAGAATTATTTAATTACCTATAGTAGCTGGTATTGTAATTATTAGTACTATTTGTACACGTAACACAACAAAATTAAATTAGTTTGTTAAATTAGTTTTTATTTTGCACATAACATCTGAGATATTAAGTTAATGATCGATTCAAAGGTAAAATTAATTTTCTCGTTAAACTGTACGAAATTATATTATGTTGTTCGTAGCTTTTTTTAAAAACCATACCGGTATAACGTGTTTTACAATCTATCGTAATGATATTAATAATGAATTTATTTGACAGTTATTTCGAGTGGTCAAAATAATAAAATTCGTGTAAACCGACTAAACGTTTCTTAATATTACCGCAATTTACATTATTGTATATATATTCGCAATAACGATTTTATTACCTATACAATATATTATGAATATTGGTGGATGTCTTACCTTTTTATCGTTAAATGTGTTTATGATATTATGTACGCCTATAATCAGAAAACCAAAACACACGAAAACAATGTCATATATTATATACTATCATAATAATATAATAATATTAATGGGGGACGGAGTGGCCGACCCGAGTTCGATATCTCGGTCGTGGGTAGCATTTTTCTTTGGGCAAGTCACAGTGTCCGGAGAACAAGTGCCGCCATCCCCCACCCGGGCATGGCAGATACCTACAGGTGCCCAAATTAAAAATTCTGCCAAAACAAACACACACGTGTAAACAATTCTACAGTATACCCTCCCCTACAGTACCACAGGTTAATGATCTAGTAGTCGAACTTGGATTGTTTTAAGTTGTCTTACATCCTTACAAGCCACAACTAATAGTATACTTTTTGCTGAGCATACAATATATACCTTTATTTAGATCCGTTTAGTTTACCCTATTTAAAAACATGACATGTTTAAAAACGATTACAAATTAAAACTGCGTTATACCTATCTGTTATGATATTGTTATGTTTTGATTAAATATATACTATATATACTCTTATTTCCAGACGGCCCACCACTAATATAGACAGTTAAATTTTTTTGTACAAATAAGTTGAGTTGCTCAAAGTATGTTCAAATAACTCAGTAAATAGGCGAATCATCTGCACACATCTGCAGTGGGGTTATGAACGGATCATCCTGTATATAAATGTAATAGTATAAATATACAACTTCATATATATATATATATATATTATTATGTACCGGTTCCGAAACCACTTACCGACCGCTGTTGCCGCCGCTAATGTGTGGTGTAAGACAATAAAATTGATCATCAACGTAATGGCCGGCGTGCGCATAATAATATATATATGTATAGATAACATAATATTATAACATGTATGCGATTGTACCTGTAGTAGACATTTAAACGATTTTACCGCGGCGTCAGCGTCGTGGGCAATGAAGTTCCATCGAATTTCACCGAGGCGTTTGATTTTGTATATTATTATATTATACACATTTATATATATATTATATGTACAAAGTGATTTTTGTAACTCCGGACATTCGTTTATTCGGTAAACTTGTGTGCGTGTGTGTGTGTGTACTACTTGTATGGTTGTAGGTATATATATTCTTTAATTTAGAGTGCTCACGAAAGTACATTTTTTTTTGTCGTCTATAACAACGAGAAAAAAGGAATCCGAGTCAAGTTTGAGTCATTTCGTATGTAGGTATATACGATGAAACTTCTACCCGGCTAGATAGTTTTAAGTATATTATGTTGGATCTGTAATGAATATACCGTAATGCGGCGTGAGCATTAAATTAAAAGTCGAAACTCGTTTGATTTCGTCTACCCCTGATCCGAGACTCATCCACTAGACACGCAACAATATAATATAATATCATTATATATTACAGCACGGACGTACGAGCATCGCACGATATACTTATAATATAGTATCAAATGCGAGCCGATCGTGTAATTATTTCATACAATCATACGTAGATAAATAAATAAATATATACATTTATATATATATATATATTATACGTTTTGCGGCTTTCCATAACACTACTACACAGCTGTACCTACCTGCTTACTTGATATAACACACTACACAACAACGTATAGTATTATTATTATGGTATCGGGTATAACAAGGCGTGTTTGTTTTTTTTTTATATATATATTATGTGTATATTTATACCGCACGCACGCTATATGTACATATCACATAGGTAGCGGATTTCGCGTCTTGTGAGGTTGTTTTTTGCGCATCAAGTCGGAGATTTCGGCCTTTAATCAATGAATGGGGACGACCTCAACACACACACACACACACACACACACATCCACACGCAGTACCCTAAATACGAGAGGTCGAGAAGAAACTATACCCGTAGTACGTTGGGTTTCATTCATGCGCGATTGTTCCTCCGATATAATAGTAATAATATATACGCGGTTTACTATATATTATATGTTTATACCTACGTCACATCGCATCGAACGTTTTAAGTACATATATATATATGAATTGTATTATTGTTGTTTATTTTGTACAGCCGTACAGGCTATAGTAATACTACGTTCGTTCTTACTACGCGCCTTCTACAGTAAACTATAGATCTACTTAACGCCGGTTCCCACTTGTTTTCCAAGTAAATTTTCTTATTTTTAAAAAATATGTTCCAATACGCAATTAGAAAAAAATTATATCGTCATAAGTGGCACCGAAGTTTTTAAAATGTGGTAATTTTAAACAATTTAAATTTTTACTTATTTTTCCTATAGTTGCGCCTATATTTTTACGTTTTATACATTTCATACGCCAACTTGACCTAACATATGACTAGGTATACTTTTTTAAATTCATAATTTGAAGCAAAATGTTGATGTAAAAATACTTAATATTGAACAAATAATTTTGTTTTAATGTTTATTAATATTCGTTTAAAGTTTGGAAATGATAAAAAAGTTCATCGCAAAAGTTGTAGTTAATAAAAAATTATTTATTCGATGTTTGATATTTTACATTAACATTTTTAGAAAGGATATTGACTTCTGGTTAAGAAATAAAGTATCTAAAAACTACTGTGTTTAAACTTGGTAAAAAATAATATTGTTTTTTTTTGTGAAAAATTACATACAATTTATTTTTCTAAAATGTTAAAAAATATGATTTCTTAAACAGTGTATCCAGGTCAATGGATCACTCCGTATAGGAATATAGTATACTGTAAAATACATAAGTGTGTAGGTTCATTTATGTGTGTTATGACGCGCAAAGACCCGACGAGGGCCACACCTGACGAAGTCAATGACTAAGCCCGGCCGGACCATACTATTAACAGCAATTACCTTACCTTTTTTTTGCCATTATGATGGACGACAAATAGGTAAAACGCCGACAACTATACGAAGTGATCATCACCTCCCTCTATATGCCACTCACTTGCGCATATTGGAGTATTCACGTAAATATGAGTTACGTAAACTTATGACTTATACCATTGATTATAAATAGCAAATACTACAGTATATCAATGCTTATACTTTGTGTTTACATTGTATAATATACTGTGTATTGTATGCTTCACTTTGTGGGTATATTGTATTTAATGTGCGAATGTGTTATATAAAATAGAGATGTAGATACTGCAGAAGTATAGTTGCCAAATTAAAATCAAATTTTTGGATTCATATTTTAATCATTTATAAAAATATATTAAATAAACGCCTTCCTGCACTAAAGCCGTTTAAAAAGTTTATCTTAGATTCTACATATGCCGAATCGTATCTGTATATAGTTACCCGAACGTAGGGTGAAATATTTTTATTAAGATGCGAGAATTAAGTGCTAAAACACTTCTCAAAAATTAAAATTATGGCACTAAAAACATAGAAACGACTAAACAAACACGATAAAACGGTTTTAAAACAAATACAATTGTATTAATGTTAAAGTTTGAATTATTTCATAATAATTATATAATAGAATATCAATGAAAACATACATAATATAAAACCAGTGAATTTTTATTATTTGGAATTGAATTAATACATAGATTAGATAGGGTAGGTGAGATATTTTGTTTTAGAAACAGATTTTCACATAATTTCGTAAAAATTTTGATATATTAAGTATACATATTAAATTTTATTTTAATATTTTATCATAACAATTTGAAAAATATCATTACTTTAGGTGCACATTTTAAAGCTGATGGTGATGTGTCTCAAGAGGTGCATAAAAATTTGGAATTATTGGTTTTTGATTTAGAGCCGTATTATTGTGGAAAAATAACCTATTGGAATCATAGTTCAGGGCAGTTGTATAATAAAAGGCTATATTTTGTTGGAAAATAATATAATAATAATAATATAATAATTTAATTATCATAATATAGATCAGGAGTCACCAATCAATATTTTGTTGGGCCACTTTTGGAATTCAATAAATTTTCGGAACCCATAAAAATGTAATGTGCATAATGTTTATCCAAAAAAAAATAATATCAAAATTATAAAATAAAATGAAAATTAATGGAAACCTCATTAAATTCACCATCAATGAAAATAATTAAAAAATAAATGCCTTGTTTGTGGGTGGTCAGATAAAGTTGTAGTGACGAAGTGCGTCCGCCAAAAAATATCCGGATTATATTTTGTTACATAATATTACAAGTTGGTCTTAATCGTTTGTTTTCGAATTTCTTGCCGCCCTATATGTATGTAATAATATCATATTGCCGCGCTTTTAGCGGCTCCCGAACTACAAGATAATGTTATTTTTATATATATGTATCTATATAACATTATTGTATTGCTGTATGTGTGTGCAATGTGTGTATAAAGAGCAGGAGTCAGTGGCGTCGGCGGTCGTCCTGGGAATAAGTTTTAGTTAATGAAAATATAAGTGGATAAAGATTTAATCGAGGCACATGTCCCCCGTCGTTTCGTCTCTCCTCCACCCCCTCATTCATTTCCCCCCCTCTCTATAACACTCCGATCGGTCCATCCGCGTGTCTCTGCAGTCTGTCTCTTTATATAGCCGTCGTTTATAATGGGATTACCTACCCTCACCCCCTCGGTAGTCGATTGTCACGACTGTCGTCCGAGGGGTTTATAACACACATACGCACTGTTTCTCGGGAGTGCGCGTCTCTGGGGCAGTCCGGAGCGCGTGCTGCACTGCTGCTGCTACTGCGACCGCGGCCAATTTACGCTCTCGTTTTGTTTGTAGTTAACCCTTCTATTTTTCCCTCCCCCGATCGGTTAGGTACTGTATATGCGCACTTACTCAGGCGTGAACACTGCTACAACAATAATGTTATTGTAATAGTATGTGACATATCATTTGGCGCTGCAGCAGTACGCTATTATATTATTATACTTTTATTCCAAATCGATAAGATCGGCAAACTATTGCGTTCCATCTCGTCTTTTCTCTGATTGCGACTTACTATTGGCCTTCAATTATTTACACAGCCATAAACACTTATATAATTTTTTTATAAATAAATACGTTAATAAATATAAATAAAAATTTAATAGTAAAATGAAACAAAAGGTAATTTAAAATTGTTAAAAAAAAACTTTGTAAATTATGAACGTAATTTTTTATTTATAAGAACAAAAATGTTTATTAATAATTTAATGAATCAGTCGGTATTTATAAAATGTAATAATAATTAGTATAAGTGTTTGGCTGAGATTAAAACAGTAATGAATTGAAAATTATCTTATATGTTTCTTTGACTTTTAATGAATTTAATTTTGTCATTTTGGTCGTTAATATAACTTTATTTCAGTATTAATAGAAGAGGTATTCGTTTCAATATGAATTATGTTTTCTGATTTATTTTCATTAATTAACTGGATAATAGATCCTACTATACATATAACAATATAATACCTAATATGAACATATTTTCATATATTTTGTATAGTGTATCTAATATGTCCTTAAATGATATTGACTAAAGACGAATGAAATATCTACACCAATTTATGTTGTCGGCCAATTAAATAATATATAGATTCACCTCGTATTATGATGTTGTAAATCGTAACTTATATATTATATTATTAGACATTAACGCGCGTACCTAACTACAAATTTGTTTTAACAATTATACTGCGTTTATCGCATAAGAAGCTGTCATTTTGTTGGTACAGTATAGAAAAAACACGGCGTTATGATGACAACAATAATAATATTATTAGTGTATTATACGTACTCGTTTAAGTCTAATATAGATAATATTATATACTATAGACCAGACTAGAATCGAGTCGTCATTAGGTATTATATTATTATTATTATTATTATTATTATTATTATTATTATTGTATATTATGATATTACGAAAACGAAAGACAATGTACTCTGTGCGTAACCATTAGTATAATATATACTTGCCTATAGCTATATATAATATACCTTATACTACGTGTGTAAAACGCAGGCGTATATCCAATTTCCTCGTTTCCGGTCTCCGTGTGTAATAGGTATAAACCGCAATGGTATACACCTATATAATATATAATAACGATAATACGAGAAACGAACATCCCAAATTGGCGGTTTTGCCTCCGCGGGCCTGTTATTTCGTGTTAATGATACTGGCGACAAAGATCGGGCATATATTATTATATTGTATTATATATTATTATATTATATTATGTCTTTACGAGTCTGGTTCCTTGAGTTTCTCGACATGTGTATTATAATACATCAAATACGGAGTGATCCGTTTAGATTCGCTTGCATTAATATTCAATGTACATTTTTGTGTTTTTTAATGAAGACAAAATTCTGAGCACAAGTACCATTCATCAGGCGTATAACTACTAAACACACGTGCAATAAGAGATCTTATTTTTTCACATATTTCTATTATATAATAGTGACAATATATTCTTTAAACTCTTGCGAGGTGCCGAATTACTACGCTCGTTTGACTTTAAACTAAATTGAAAACAAGTGTACAGCCGTATTTGTTTATTGTGCATACGAAATGGATCATTCTGTACAATATTATAATATTAAATTCTATACAAATACAAGTACTCGAAATTTTTTTTAAAAATAAAACACATTGCACATTTATATACTATATGTATGTATTTCAGTATTATATATTATAACCATTAAAATATATATATATATGACCTGCCATACCTGTACCACGCCTGTACACCCGCAAAGCACCATTGGTAATTATTATTATTATTACACGTCCGCGGCCGCGCTCAGGTTTATTATACTACTATTATACTATATTGTGGCGTAGGTATATTGTGTATATAATATATAATATGAGATTATAAGATGTACAGACTCCCGCGGGAAGCGTTCACGGGGCCGTTGAAAATGTACAAACTTTTTAACGGAAAATTCGATTAGCCGCCAAACTTTTAAGTATATACCTATATTATACATTGCATGGTAAACGCGCTGTGCGTTATTATCTGTACAATATTACTGTTGACTTTACAACGTCACCGCGTCTGGTCGTATTTTATACCCGCTGAAGAAATAAGCAGGCCTTGTTCCGGGGTGGTTCGTAATGCACTGCGCGATCGTGTCGAGGAGCAACCTGAATAAGGGATATTATAATATCATCGAAATAAACCACGTTTCGAAAGACTAATATTGTATATTAAATTATTATCGTCATTGTTAATAATATTATAGTATTTTTTTTATGTCCGGTGCGTCGGAATACTTTTTTAAATAGTTTTTCTGGGACTCTATTTGCTGAATATTATATTATATATATAGCTGACAAAGTGGCAAACGAACCACGAGACAATATTAGTAGGTACTTACCCAACCGCACCGTTTCGGTTTTCAACGGAAGCCAAGGACATTATTTAATAATAATAATAATCATTTATAGTAGAAATTCGTGCATTGCGAATTGTACATTGTTAGCCCATATGGGTCATACGCACCCTTACCGGCGTAATACATTTTCGAGGTAATAGTCTTAAAATCTAAAATCTAAAATATCAAATTATGTAGAAAATAATCTGCAAACAACATAATATGATAATACTGTACATTTTCAACCTTTGATTAGGGTTTTGAAGTATAGTTCCTGCAGATAAATGCAGTTCAAATCAAATACGTTTCTATATCACCCACTGTGTCAATAGCCAATAGGTCATAAACTGTACATATATGCAGAATGCCGCAATTTATAATTTACACACCTACAATGGGCATAGTTTTTCCCGGATTTTCACTTTCTGTACCTATTTGTTTAAGTATTCAACCGTTCAGTTGGGTTTTACAACAGTCAACTATAATATATTGTCTTTAAATTTCGACTGTTGCGTATATAACCACTGCGGATAAGACTAGTTTCACACTTCACAGTATGGTTTTCCGTCGCTTTCTGTGCATGTTATATTATATTTTATTAAATTGTTTATTAGACGCGATGCTTCAGTATAACGTGCGCATCAAAAACGAGTTTATAAAAGTGCGTTGCAGATCTAAAATGTGTGTTGACGTTGGTTGGTGAGTGGTTTGAAAACTTAAACACGCAGCTAATTTAAACGTTACAGAAAACAGTGTTTTCGAGGACGTCAATCATCGTATTTTGTTTTATTATTCTTATTATCGTTTATTATATTATTATTATAGAGGATGTCTTACGGGGTCCGATATAGGCAATTTAAACGCATTGACATTTTTTAGTAAAATAAATGATGCATTTTTAAAAATAATTGTTTTTAAATATTATTATTATTAAATTATATTCTATTCTTAAATTAAAAAAAAAATATATTGAAAAATAAATTAAAATACTAAATTACTATTTTATTGGTGCAATAAAAATGCATTAAAAAGATTAGGTAGTATGAGTAAATATTTTTAAATTATATAATATTATATTAAATATAAAATATAAAATCTATTAACGAGTACAAACCAATAAGATTAATGAATTTTATTTTTTGAACGTCAAAAACATTGTTTTTAGATGAGTATAGGTTAGGTTAATAATAATAATACTATGCAAAATAATAATATGCATATTATAGTACATCAATTATATCTATTATAACTTATCGGCATAGTGCTTAAAACAACTCGCAGTAAATATAATTAAAGCTACGCATGTTACATAATATCATTGATTTTTATTATATATAGTAAAATAATATTATTACATATTATTCCAACTAGATTTAAGTTAAATACAAAATTATCGTAACAATCGCGTAAAATAAAATATTCTTAACTTAGTAGCAGCTGCTGTTTACTAGGTTTTACGTGTTTATAATCGTCTCCGCGATGTTCATGTTTTGTTCAAATTAGGTTAGTGACCTTATTAAACACGGTGACTGAGTAAAAGGGCTGAGAAAAAGTTGCAGTTATAAAAAATATATTAAACAGAGGTCCTTTAAAAACGTTAACAACCAAACTCGTATATGTATGTGTTTGAAAAACTAATAGTTATTTAACTATTTTTCAGTTAAGCAAAGTAAAAAACATAGAAGTTAACGATATAAATATATAATTTTAATTCCATATCAATAATAAACATTAAAGACAACGTTTGCATTTAAAGCTTTAATAATTCTATAGCAGAAAACCATTTGTGCCAAGCTACTCTGTGTTTGTATTCAACTTTTGCCGTTACTTAGCAACGCTATATATTAATATTTAATATAATATAATACCTACCTATATCATTATATTCTACGATTTTATTTTTCGTAAAAAAGACGGATACTTACGAATAGAGAGAACGTAAGCTATAGCCACGTAATTATATCAAATAATGAATTCATAATTTCAAGAATAGTTATATTTTAAATATTATATATTATGATTTACAATATTCGGCTCATAACTAAAGATGGTACATAACTATAACTATATATTATTATTTATTATCTTAAATATCAAAATATTTTATAACCGTATCACACTTATCGACATATTGAATATCTCGGCATTATGATTTACGAATAAAGATTTCGACATCATGATAGCACTAATGCAATTTATAGTATTTTTTGATTTACTAAAATTGCAATATAAAAAAATTTGAATGTTTGTTTTTATAGATTTGAACTATCAAATTCATACAACTGTATAAATAATATTAAATATTATAAAATGTACCTATGCAAGTATTTTAAAAACCAAATTTCTTATTACATTAAGTATTCTAATTTTAAATAGCAGTTAGACAGGAAACAATAGCTATAATGAATTTATGGTTGCAAAGTGTGCAGCTTTATTTTATATACATCTATAACCAGTGTTGGGAATAGATAACTAAAAAATTATCTAGATATGATAAGATAATTTTAACAAAATGTTATCTAGATAAAAATAAAGATACCATAAATGTAATTTATCTAGATAAAGATAAATACAACAATACATTTATCTATATAAATATCTAGATAAATATAATTTTTTTACACTTATTTTTATTGTGTTTTAGTATTTTTGTAATATTAGATTTATATCAATATAATGACATAATATTTATAATAACAACGAATTGAGCTTTTAAAATACAGTTCTACGAAGTTAATTTTAATTTATTTTTAAAATGGATGGGGAAATAAACCTATACCTAATTAATTTTAATATGCTTATTACGGGCATTTATGGCTAGTAGAGAACGATGCATAGTGCAAGCCCGCATGCAGGTTCTCGTATTATCGTAAATTTATCTAGATAAGCCCATTTTTTATCTAAGCTAAACATTAGATAAATCGTAACATAATTATCTAGATACTCTAAAACATAATTTATCTCAAAAAATCTTATCTAGATAATTCCCAACACTGTCTATAACGAGTCCACACTCGCCATGCGACTACTCTGTGTATTAGAACTTAGAAAGAAGTATACATTAGAAGTGCCATTGTAATTAGTAGGGTGCAAAGTTAGATAAGTGCGATTTTGTTTCTCATTGTCAATCAAACCCTATCCACGTGGTGTGCACATGCACGTACATTTTCCTACATTTGTTTTCTTCGTTTCTCGTGGATTGATGTAAAACTACACTATATTAGACAATATGTATGAGACGGTAAATTTAGTATTTAAAAATTATTCTAATACGATTATATATGCAGACTATACTATGTAGACATTTTTTAAAGTAAATAATACACAACAAAACGCGTAATAACGAAGTTTAGATTTAAAAAAATACCACCAAAACAAAAAAAAATTTTTGGAAAATATAAATTACAATTTTAGAATTAGATTCATTATTATATTCCAATATTATATGATTTTCATTTAACCCGCCTATATTTTATTGGACTAACCAAAAAATAAACTAATGCTAGTATAGTCCCTAATCCCACTAACAACAATGAAAATCGACCGGTACCCACTTCATTGCAGTGCTACAACAAATACCAGTACTTATGTTATATATTCTATATATTATAATATATAAGTGGTATATAATGTATATACAATACAAAACATATACATACATAATTCGATTACACGCCAATTTCGTTAAAAACCGACTTAGTATAAAGTCACACCCACACACACACAATAACGCGAATAACAATGGTGATAACTATGATCGTGGTCGTTACTATATGCAGTCTTGGAACAATTTAAACACAAAATACACACATACCTACTATATCGGAGGGCGGTCGGTTATCGAGTTAAACCGACCGTCGGTCGGGCGCGCGTCACTAAATTATTACGTCTCGTCGTCGTGTACTGTACAATAATTATAAGTATACGGTCGTGCCTAATAATAATTTAATATTAACAAAGATGTGTATATAATATTATGGAAACAGTTAGTCATAGCCATTGCCACCGCCGCCGCCGCCGCCGTCCGCTGGGATTGATCACGCGACGTCGTTATAATAAAAATAATAATATTGGCTCGTCGACGATTTTACCGATATCCCACCGGCGGCCGTCAAGTCTGTTATTATAAATAATAATATAAAGTCGCGGCGTTATATTATATGTTTATTTTTTTTTGGTTAATCACATTTATAAAGTTTATAAATGAAATAGTGTTTTTTTATTTTTCAAATAATCTATAGTTGTAATTTCATATCCAAGAGTAACAATACACTAATAATAATACACTCGACTTCAATGCTTTTTTAGAAATGTCAGTGATATGTACCTATAATAGAAATCAAATACCAAACGAATATATTTTAAAATTATTTTCATTTGTGAGCACTTACAGATTTTGTTGAGTTAGCTATATATCAAAAATCTGCGGTAATACTATGACTTCACTAAATATGTACCTATATTGTATAATGTATAAATATATATATCTATATATACAAATGGATCCCTGTTTCCCTTGGTCATCGCATCACGTGCATCAAACAGCTGGATCGATTTTGCTAATTATTTTTTTGTTGTGTTCGTAATTGTCTGGAGAAGGTTCTTATGAAACACAATTTTAGGAAAATCCACCGGAAAAGTAGAAAATTTGGATGTAAAAAAATACAACCGTGGCGCCATCTGTCATCTAGAAAAAAATAAACTAAATAATACAAAATTTAGTTGCAGATTAAAATAATAATAGTGTATTGTATATTGCTTGCTATTGGTTACGGGCATTTTTGTTGATTTGTATTATTATTTTCTGTCAGTATGTATATATATATCTTCTAACTATATAAATGTGAAATGAAAATTTTTGTACAGGGTAAACTCTGGCATAACTTATCAGATCTTCTTAATTTTTTTATTTTTGAACGAAAGAGTATACTACGGAGAAGGGTTCTATGAAAGAAAATTTTAGGAAAATCCACTGGAAAAGTAGGAAGTCTGGATGTTAAAAATACAGTGACGCAATAGGTTATGTTTGGATTTTGTATTGATTGATTATATTAATCCACCATAGGTATAATACGACAATCTTGGTATAACTTTGATACTTTAGAGTTAAGCCATACGTACAAACAGCACGGGGTTTGCGATCTACCACAGGTTGATTGCCTACCTGATAATATACTGCTTCGAATCAGAATTTTTATTCCAGGCAACGGAAAAGTTAAGATTAATTTTGAACACCATACACCGAATATTAAATAACGAGTTGAACAAAGTTTGAGTCATATACAGTTGGTACATTTAACGGGCAACGAAATTCACGGGTTCAGCTAGTTAAATATAAAAATACTATTCTTTCATTATTAATTCTATATTTCTATATATATTATTTAAAACATCAACATATAAAAATTTATTCTGATCGACTAGTAAATTATAGTTTACGACGAAATTAAAACTATATAAGAAATATAATAGCATATAGGTACCATTTGAAAACAGTTTTAAATAACCTAATTGGTTTTACGATAAAAAAAAACGTACAAAATAATATAGCTCTCTATATTAGCTAATATATATGCTATATTTAGCTATATTAATGAGTTGGAATAATGACATTTATTGAAACAATTTTTGTCGGGGCACAAATACACGAGCGAATGACACCTTATATAATATAATATGGGTGGTATCGTGTTGGGTTGAGAACGGGTGTATCTGAAACCAATTTTCCGTATGAAAATATATATATTTAAATTGAATCATATTTTATCCGATAACTGCTGCAGTAACTAGTGTAATATACGAAATACGAACGAACGCCAACACGACACGCATGCGTATGCTGCAGCCATATAATATTATATATTGTGCGTGCAGTATATTATTATTTATTATGACGTTCCCCACAGTATTCGAAAGTCACCCCTAATAGTCGTCGAAGCACAGTAGCGTAGTTGTAGTTTAATCGGTTGCACCGTAATAATAACCTAATATGATATAATATTCAAGTATATTGCATTATGCCTCGTTATAATTTCAACATCATTTTCAACAAATTATCACCACATCACACATACCTATGGGACGTCGAGCTTCTCAAGCTCTATTACCGGTTTATAGTTATATACCTATAACATAGAATAATAATGAAGTCTTCTGCTATATATTACTATAGGAATATTGTAACCGCAAGGTGTGAAAGTCTCGGTGGATGATCTCCTGGATGTATTCCATATGTCAGTGTTTTTCATACACTATAAAATATTTTTTTATACAAATTAGCGAAAAGTTTATCAGTAATTTACATTCACTAATTACCTACTGTGAGTTAGCAGAAAATTAATTCATGACAGTAGTGTACCTAATTAGTATATCTAAAACGCCGTATATGTGATTATTGTGATTATTATATTATATTGTGTAATGTATTGTTAACATTTGGCCAAAAAAAACGTTTAAAATGGACAAATAGACTAATTAGGCCAAATTTAAACACCTACGTGAATAACCTTTTTACCTGAAAATAAAAAATAGTAAAACAGTTATATAGGTACTCTATTTAGGATGTGATTGAACTACTCTCGTGCATCCAGACTTCACCGCCGAACGCCGTCGGGCCCTATATGGGACATCTAACTGACCTGTCATTGGTTGCAATCGTCGGTGACCTTCATGCACAGCTGTTGCATCACATCGAACTATACTTGTCGGTGTCGGCCCGAGTGGCTTACTCTTATCCTGAAAATGATTTAGTAATCTCTATATCATATAAAAAGTTTTGTATATTTTATCTTGCACGTATTTGATTTTTAAATATTATAAATTACAGATATTCAATTTAAAGATACAAAGGGGCGGGGAGAGAGTGGCCACCCTTGGGTCGTGGGTGTGAATCTTCCAACGGTAGTGCGTAAACACCCTGACTTAACCATCAAGGAGGTTTGCGATCAAGGGGCAGAGCACATAGTATTATTTAAAATAATATTTTTATACTTATTATGTAATACATATGTGATTTACATTCGGTTCAATTAAAAAATTAGTTAAAATTACTGTACTATTAGTACAAAAATGAATTACAAACAGCAATATAAATATGATGACATAATTTTATAAATTTTGGACCCATGAGCTTAATTATTAGTATAGGAATTAATCTATGAAACTAAGTGACCATAATAATATGTTCAAACAATGCATTTATAATAGAGTTTCGCAATATCGGTATGTCACAATTCAGTGATTGTACAGTTTGCAATTAGCTGAGAAGTGCCTATTTAGGTATTTAACAGTAATTATTAAATCCACACGACATCAAATTCACATATGTGTATTATTAATTATTATTATTTATTCAAACTTAAACAAACAATTTTTTACAGATGAACAAAAATATAATACGAACTATTATATTATATAGGACGTACGTAATATAAAATAGTTTAATATTTGTTATCGTAATATGAGTAAATAGATAAACCATAAAATCAACGTCAATACTAGCTTTTTGAGCGTATATAAAGGTTAAAAGTACAAATATTATCATCAATCTAGAATAAAATATTAATTAATACTATCGTGTACTTAGCTGTACAATAAAGAATCTATAAATTGTAATTATTGTATAAATAAAGCTGTTTAATACATTATATGTACATTTATTGATTTTACGATGTGTTTTTTTTTTGTATATGTATACATATAAGTACCCGATATGTAGACAAAATAATGCTTTGATTTTCAAATTTGAGAGTGGTTTCTGATTACAAAATTCGATCTAATTGGTACTTTAGAAAGGTAAAAATTAAAATGCCCCAGTACTATTCAAAAGCATTAGTAAACAAACCATTTGGTTTTTTTCGTGTAGGTAACTCAAAAATGAATAACTGTAGATAATGGAAATTTTCACCAAATGTTGATATGAGCATTTTCTGTGCATAATTCAATGTTGAAAATATTTTGACTCAATTGGAACTATTAATTTTATTTTTATTTTCAAATTTATTTTTATTTTTCATTCAAATAATGTTGATAAAAAAATGTTGTTGGATCAAAAAGCTGAAAATGTAATACAAGGTTCATGATAAGTGAACAATTTGTTTGACAAAACGCATCAAAATCAGTTAAATTGGCAAATTATTTTGTAATTAAAAATTTATGAAACGATCAACATTTATAGCTAAGGATTGAAATATAAAAACACAGTTTAATAGACATTTTAAGTTAAAATTCAGACAAAATTTTATATTTAATCGAAGTCTAACAATTTTAGTTATGTTATTGCAATTTAAAAATATTATTAGGGGGTATTTAAGACTTTTAACATAACCAACAGAATGAAATACAAGTGTAATAATTACAATTATTGTTGTTGTATTGAAATCCTAATCATTTTAGAGCTAGAGAAAGGTAGATCGGGACTCTCCGTTTGTATAGAATTGTCGGTACCTATCTATACTTCTCTAAATTCTCTTGATGAGTATTAATTTACAATATTAATTAACATAAAATTTAATTATTTCTGAAGAAATAATAATATACTTTCGAAGTATAATATACAGGATGATTCTTTTATCACGAAACACTTATTATTTCAAAAAGTATTAATGTTTTTGAAAATATTTTTTTACACAATTTCAAGTTGTTAAAAAAACAACCTTGTTGAAAAAAGAATCACCTTGTATATAGGTAGTAGTAAGATACAGTACAGTTTGATGAAAAGAACAGATCAAAGGTCCAATACAATAACCAGATTACTCCATTTTCATGAATTTTCAGGACAAGCAAAACAAAATTATTTTTCTCATTTACCACTATTGGCGGGAAATAATTAATTTAGAGATACATTTGGAAATAATAACGTGATTTTTCTTATTTTTATACCAAAGTAAAGATATTTCTTCCACGAAAAGCTCATTTTTAACAAAAGTGGAGTAACCTGGTTGTTGCATTGGACCATAGATAATAAAAGAATGGATAGGCCATTCCTATATTAATGTAAGAGGGGTTTGCGTGCCGGAATGTGGATGAGAGACAGACTGCTTTTATATGGTGCTTCTCACTCTAGCAAGGGGTTTTATCATTATTTTATTATGAGACCCCTTGTAACGTTCATGCACATGTGATAAGATGTCATGGTCTATCCATTATTTTATTATCTATGCATTGGACCCATGGAATAATATAGAATAGTAGCGCAAGTAGTGTATAATGTATAGCTTACATAAAATAAAATGTGTAAAAAGATAAATATTGTTATCTAGATAATGTACAACACTGCCGATGAGTAAATGCTGTTTTCAATATTATGACGCTGTGCAGATTGGTAATAAAATCGCTCTATAAATGTCAATTCATTTTTTATAATATAGTCAATAGTTATAACATTAGTTATAAATATGGCATACAAATACCGATCATCAGCATCAAAGACCATCCGCACTGCAATGAATCAAATTATTTACTTATAATTAATTTACTCATAAATACACAAACCGACCCGTAGAGGAAGAGTCATGTCAGAGGGGCCTAACCAGGATTTTTAATATTGATCAATATCCATACACCGGGTACTCGTTTGTAACGAAGTAACCAACGTCATCACGATTATTATTATACATGTATACGCATACCATTATTATATATATCCAGGTACCTAATTTCTTATGGTTGTACCTATATGTTTCTATACTTTCTGTACGAAAATATCGATTTAAGAGGACGTTACACAGATATTTGTTGTCTCCGTCTTACAAGTCCGTTAGTTTAAAAGTTAGAGTGAATCGACATATTATTAAACTTTATGGTAAGAACATTATCTGTGTGTGTATGTCAGTTTTTAATCGAGTTATGAGCATTTTTAATTTGTTTTATATTCTGCAGCGTAAAGTTACCTATACCACATATATTATAGACGCGGATTTGACACTGGGATGATATTGGAGCGATACGGGATTTTTAGGACACACTGTACGACGGAAGATCAATACAGCAAAGTTGGCCGCGATCGTTCCGCCGCCCATTACACGACCCTACCACATCTAAACCCGACCAATTACACGACGCCACGTTCGCGTACCCAGCAGCCGTCTGGATATAAAAACGCTATGTATACCGGTCGAGATTTTAGTGTCATTCCATCAGCGCAGAGACCAATTTGAATACATTCTGTACCTATATACTCTCCGTGGCAGCAATATATATATATATTCGTTGATTGAACTTCGAGTCGCTAACACCGAGGAGGCGCTGCGGAAATTTGAAAAACGACAACCACGACAGCAACATGTTTCTGTCGTACGCCGTCGTGCCCGTGTTGGTTTTCACGGTGTTGTTGAACTTCTTCTACCTGTACGCTCCCATCGACTCGCTGCAGTGCGGCCAGAACTACACGTGTTGCGAGGAGTGCCTGAACTCGACGTGCCACACCCAAATGAACAGGACGTGCACGATCAACCCGGACAACAGCACGTACTCGTGCTTCACGTGTGACCCCGACCCGAGCGGAAACCCTCAGTACTACTCCGAGGCGGAATGCAAGGCGACCTGCACGGACCCGGCCAAGATGTGCATCTGTGACGGAGCGTGTTGGTCGTGCATGGTAACGGAGGGCACCGATCTGGCCAAGTTTGTGTGCGCCATGCCCACCCAGGCGGTGGACGAGAAGTGCGCGGTAGTCCCGTACGGCAGCAACTGCAGCGCGCCCGCCACCTCCGGAGCATAGTTATATTATTATTATTATTATCGTCATTAATATTCGACAATATGATATTTGTTCTTAAAAAATAATGCCTCGTTATTGTATTATTACCATAAAGTATATATCTCGTGATATCCGCATCCGATCACCCCCTTGATGAATATTTCGCGTAATATTATTCTCACGGTTTTACGTACTCTGTGCGCAAAAAAAAAAAAACAATGAAAATACAAAAAATCTTCAAACTATATCATTGTTATTCGATATTATTCTTTACCTTGTTATCTATTGTATCATTATATTATTATTATATTATGTAATCGGTGCACCATACTTTGTATTATTTCATCAATATTAAACTATTACTCCATCACGTACTATATACTTTGTGATTTATTTATTTGTTGTTTAGATGCTCGGAACCCCATCGTATTCTAATTTTAAACTTTATGAAGCTGAATCTGGTCAATATAAAAGTCAATTATTAAAATAATATTATTTGCAGAGTTATTCACCCACTGCCTCTCTTCTTTAATAATGCAGTCATTCAAAATATGATTTTTGTAATATTGTTAAATAACATACCTAATTTAGACCGCATTTTCAAATTCTTGAGATTTATTGCACCTATTACTCAATGTTAAAAACTGTAAATTATTTATCGAACAAATTAAAATTCAAACGAGTAGTTTCTTAGTTAGGTATTTAGCTTTGTGAAGTCACTAAGAATAATAAGGACAATAAGGTCCATGGTGTTTGAGTTTGAAATATATGAGGCTATTGATTTAAACATTTTGGTAATTTATATAAATCTACCGACAATTATTACTATAATTTGTCAATATATTCAAAGTATAATAAATACTAGATCTAATATTATAACTTATTTTATATTTTTGTAAACATTTTTAAGGACTTTTATTCTTACCATTAACATTTTAATGAAAAGCTACTATTTCGAATTTTAAATTAGGTACATCCCAAAAACTCAAAATTTGAATGAATTCATTATTAAATGGAAAAAACGGAAGTGTGCATGCTTGGTGAATTACTCTACACACAGATATAATATTATATTATTACATAATTATCCTACCTTGTTAGTCCTTTAATACCAACTTTATAAAACTGTGCGAATATTGCGGAGGTTTAGTGCTTATTAGTAAAACCTCTTTTAAAACAAAGAAATGTTGGAAGCAAAATTAACTTAGAAATTAAACGATAGACTATAGATAATTATAAATTAATCCTCTGTCTCCGGTTTTCCATAGTATATAATATTATAGTGGAGTTATATAACGTCTAGTCCCTAAGCATAAAATTAAAAATACGCATAACATCGGATGAGCTGAATATATCTAAAGAACTATACATAGGTTTCTATAATATTATATCTAAGAAAAAAGAATTATATCGACGACGTTTGGAAAAAAGTCCACTAAAACCTTCAAAAGAGTAATAAGCTTCTTTTAATAGGTATGTTTAATACAGTCAAATATATTATGTACCTACCTAGGTATTAAATTGAAAGTTAACATCAAACTTTTACGGGTCCAGGTAAGCAGAGGAAAATTAATTATAAATTAACAAAATTGTTTGTATTAGGCATTAGTAGGTACCTACTAAGTACACTAGGTTAAATTAATTTTTTCCAAAAAAACTAAATTTTTAAAATGTCATTGTGTGTATAAAATATAATAATATTTTATAATTTAAAAGTTGCATATATCAACGAATAATATTTTTGAATTACAAAAAAATAACTAAAATCGTTATTATTGTTTTTAATATGTAATTTGGTCCAAATTTGAATTTAAAATGAAAGTAAAAAATAACTGTGTTATATATATTTTTTAGATTTTTTGATTACAGTATGAACTTGTAAGAATATTTGTTTAAAAATTTAACATTTTATAATTTTTTAATTACAAGAAAATCTAATTATTTTACTGCCCTAAAAGGTCATAATCATCATTCTAAAATAATCAGAATCTAAAATGTTATTAGAATTTCAATTTTGATTTGGAATTTGATTGATTTTGTAATTTACAATTACATAATTCTATGTGATCTGTAAATTTATATTGGGCCGATTTCGGCGTTAAAAAAAAATTAGTGCCTTACATTTTGATTTTGGGTAGACTGTTAAATTTGGAGCTAACAAACATTTCATGTTTACAAAATAAATTTGGCGACAGTATTTTAATTTACAGCGTAGGTAATGCCAGCTATTAATTTATGCCTTGTCATTATTTTACCAAACTACTGTTTCTACTGTTCAATTATAATGATAAACATTCTGTACAAAATATGTATTTAAATGTGGTACCTATCGTGATATACAATTGTAGAAAGATCGCAGTCGTAAATATTACTAAAACCCGAATCGATAATATAAATCCGGCTCGTAGATTTGTTATTTAATTAAATATTTGATTATACACAACTTTTGTATCGCATTTTTTTGTTGTTGTTAATATTGTTGTTTGTGGGTATTAGTTCACTCCCGTCAGGCGGCAGGGGCTGCAGATGATTGATCCCTCAATACGAGATTTGAGAGCGACCGGCTTCGGCTAACCCTAAGAAGGGTACGGATGTCTAAGACGGCTGGCTTAGGCCGGTCTGAGAAGACTCCGAATGCAGTACTACTTAACACATAACACGATGCAAGGGGATGGCCCGGGGTCTGTCTTTCTTGGCTATCCCTATGTGGCTACGCCGTTGTAAATGAGCATTGTATAGGCATCATGAGATCGTAGCATGCGCAAACATTCCAACACATTGTTACATACATTTCGATCACTATGGAAGGCATGCTCCGACTTGTGCGAACCGAAACAAAAGTTTTGTACATTTTATGAATAAACGATGCTGCATGGGAGCTAAGCAATATGATAAACAGTTCGGCTCCCATGTAATGATGCAAACTGGAAAATAAAAAAAAAGGTATTAGTTCACTAATATTCACTTTTAACACAATATGTTGCATATCAGGGGCGGCCAAACGGTCGATCGCGGACAATTTCAAAGTCGATAATGTTAGAATTTATTTTTAGGGACACGCGCACGAATTACTTATCGAATTGTCGATAAGTTTTATCTGTTTAATTTTTATCTTTTAATCTGGTTCGTGTGTCAAATGTTTATCGTTCACGAATGTTCATTTCACTGTGCGAAGCAGCAGCAATTGCTTCATTTCAAATTAGACATGTTTTAGCTAAAAATAAAAAATCATTTCAAACCGGTGAAATAGTAAGACAAGCTTTTTTAGAAGGCGCAGATGCTTTATTTGAAAACTTTAAAAATAAATCAGAAATTTTATCAGCTATAGACGATTTACAGTTATCTCGTAAAACTGTGACTAGAAGAGTAGAATCTATAGGACAACATTTAGTTGAAATATTAAAACAAGACATTAATAATTGTGTTTATTTTTCACTTCAATTCGATGAATTGAAGATTTTCGAAAACCAAAAATCTACAGTAGCAGTGGAAATATATTGCTCTGCGGTTGAAAAAGTGTACAATGAATTTGAGATTGAAAACGATTTAAAGATATTCAAAAATTAGAGCCGATTATTAGATTTATGTCTTTTCCTTTCTCCGAAACAAACAATATTGAAAATATTTCTACACAAATAAGCAATTTGTTTTATATAGATTCTACAAAATTTGAATCTGAAATTATAAAAATTAAATCAGATATATTCCTCAAAGCTCGAGGTTCTGAGACAAATTTTTGGAATTTACTGAGTGAAGAAAAATATCCGAGTTTGAGGAATGTAACTTTGCAGTTACATACTTATTTTGGATCCATATATTTGTGCAAAACAGCATTTTCTCACATGAAAATGATAAAAACAAAATTCCAATCTACGCTCTCTGATGACCATTTGGAGCAGTGTCTTCAATTAGCAGTTAGCAACTATTCGCCAGATTACGACCAATTGTTGACCATGCAATGTCACACTTCAACAATGCCCAGATCAATAAAATAATATGTTAATTAAACTTATCTAATTAGATTTTAGAAATTATTATTTATTATTATATTATTATGTTTAGTAATTAGTAATTAGTTTATAATACTTCTTGTATGTTTATATCCACTTTATGCAAGTATGTTTCTTAATAATTATAGTTATTCAATAATAAAAAAAATTTTCTATAAAAGTCGATCCTCAAAGGTGAAGTATATTTTTAGTAGATTGTGACCAAAAAAAGTTTGGCCGCCCCTGCTATATTGTATACTTTGTGTAATTAGTATTTTTATATTATTTACCAATAAAGTTTATTATATCATAGTAAACCTTCTCACGAAAACCGTCCATTTTATACATTTCTATACTGTTTTTTGAACAACAACATAACAAGTCAATATATTATATTATATTTTTATTTATTTTTAAGGTGAAATATTAAACAATTTATTGACTTGTTATAAACCATACGTATAACGTATACTTTTTATAAATTAACCATACCTATTTTTATATTTTGTTTAACCTTACTATTTATTTTTGCACGATGATTTATTATGACATAAATTGTTACATTATATCATGTTATTTTTAAAACACGCACACCTACCCAAATATTATGGTTGCTGAATCTGTAGGTTCCCTATTAACTTTTGGTATTCCGAACACAACGCATCAAATAATTAATAATTTCAAAATCGTCTGATATTTTTTTGTTTCCCTGAAAAAATAAATTTTAAAAGTACATTGTAGGAAACCAGGGTAAGTTGACGTGTTGGGTAAGATGACTAATTTATGATATTGAAATAACGTATAATCGGAAACATTTGATCTCTAAGGTTCAAATTATCAAAGTGATAACAAATTTATTTACAAAAAAAGAAATTAAGTTTAGAAAATGTAATGTTATAAACTGTTTACATAACCAGATAATAATTAACAGTAATCTGTAGGTATAATATCAAATATTTTAACTCATAAATTGAATGATACTTATTCTTATCTGTCATGTATTATGTTCTTTATTTGAATTACCTTGTTTTTTTATAAGTTAATAATTAAAACACAAAAATCGTGTACAATGTATATTATATGTACCATTGTACAGATAGGTATATTGTTTTATATATATTTTACATATTATATGGTATTAATTATTAATTAATTATATTAAATTATTGTTTTAGTATGGCTACCCAATAACCTGTTTATATTTTATCCTTTAACATAATAATATTATTATCTGTATATTTTTGTATATGTTGTATAAGAACAATAATTGGATCATAGGTTATGTAAAATATGTATTTATATTATAATGTTTAATTGAATTCAAAAATATCAGACGTATAGTATGGAAAGCCTATATGCTTAGGTTGGGTTAGGGTAAACCCTTACCTAACCTAACGTAATACCTACATGGCCCACAGGAATAATTTGTGTGATGCTCTGCCTATCTTAGCTCTTGTTTATTATTTAAGTACTTGAATAAATATTTGGCTTAAATAAAGAACTAATATTATAATCTCTATATATAAAAATGGATCACTGTTTCCCTTCGTCATCGCATCACGCGTGAGCGGCTACACCGATTTCGCTAATTCTTTTTTTGTTGTGTTCGTAATTGTCAGGAGAAGGTTCTTATGCAATACAATTTTATTAAAATCCACCGGAAAAGTAATGATTTGGATGTCAAAAAATACAATAGTGGCGCCATCTGTCCAGAAAAAAATAAACTAAATAATAAAAAATTTAGTTGCTGATTAAAATAATAATAGTGAATTGTATATTGTTTGCTATTTATTACGAGCATGTTTGTTGATTTGTATTACTAAAAGCGGCTGATTCTTATAACCAGTGAACACTATAAGCGGTACCACTGTATTATTTATTGTCAATATGTATATATCTTCTAAAATATAAATGTGAAATGAAAATCTTTGTACTGGGTAAACTCTAACATTATACTTATCAGGTTTTTTTGATTTTTTTTTTGAACGAAAGAGTATATCACGGAGAAGTGTTCTATGAAAGAAACTTTAGGAAAATCCGCCGGCAAAGTAGGAAATCTGGATGTCAAAAATACAATGGTGACGCAACATGTTAGGTTGGATTTGGTATTAAATGATTAAATTAATCCACCAAAGGTAGAATACGACAAACTTGGTATAACTTTCATACACTTACGTACAAACAGCACGGGGTTCGCGATCTACCGCAGGTAGATTGCCTACCTGATAATATACAGCTGCGAACCAGAATTTTTATTTAGGGCAACGGAAAAGTTAAGATTAGTTTTGAACACCATACACCAAATCTTAAATAACGAATTGAACAAAGTTTGAGTCATATAGAGTTGGTATATTTAACGAGCAACGAAGTGCACGGGTTCAGCTAGTATAATATAATATACTTTAGTACTACGTAGTTTACATTTTGAATAGGTATTGGTTTTTCATTACGCGTCCCGATGAAGCAATGAGGCCGCAATATTTTTCAACTCTAATAATGCTGTATTGCCTGATGAACATACAAGAACACTTGGGTTTCAGGAGCCTGCATGTGAACTGTTTTTTTGCTCAAAAACATGCCTTACAGGAAAAACTCTCACGCCTCGTAGAGTGATCCGATTTAGATAATACATTTTTTTTGGAAAGAGAAACACTTCTTACAGGGCGCATTGGACTTGGATTTTCAAAATTCTATTTCTGAACCATATAATACCATATAATAAATTTTGAATATGACCAATTTTCACAAGATTTTCTTATTTGTTTTATGTTTGTCCAATGCCTCTGTAAAAAATTATCCCCTTTCTAATGAAAAAAAAAAATTAATCAAATCAGATGACCATTCTACGATGAGTGAGAGTTTTTCCCGTAAAGCGTGTTTTGAGCAAAAAATCACGCAATTTATTAAAATTGATAACGAATATTTTACGGATTTTTTCGATCGTAGTTAGGAAACTTCTGGTTTGTGATAAATTTGCCACGAAGCGCGTAAGAATCGAGTCGCTGTTGCTGTGAAATGAAATATACAGAGTGTATCTTATGTCATTGTACACGGGGTTTTTTTAATGATTATAGATCAATGATATGGAATTTCAAAAAAACAAAAAAAGACGTGTTTCTTTATTTTTAACAATTTTTAGATTCTGGGCGAAGCGATCAATGTATTAATTTCACAATGATGTGTGTTTTTTTTAAAAAAATTTTTTGTGTCTGTCATCACTTTTTAGGACAGTAAAAGTGCTTGGATTTTCTTCAACAGTAACTTTTCGGATAGAAAAGTGAATCTAGTTAGTACTTTTTTTTTGGGGGGGAGGGGGGTCAAAAGTAAAGATTTATCAGTAGTTTTCAAATGCGACGTGAAAAACAAAAGAAAAATTAAGGAAAAACGGGAATTTTTACGCAAAATCTGTTTTGGAGAAAATCGATTTTGGTTTTTGGTGCAACTCTAAAACAAATTACCATAGGTACATGAAAATTTGACTGAATGTTTATATTAGAATTTTCTATACACCATAACATTTTCCAAATATTTTGACTTATTTTGAGCTGTTTACGGACATTGTCAGTTTTCAATTTTTTTAGTTTTTTTTTCTATAAATATCAATAAAATTTTATCTGTTGAGTAAAAAAGCTTGAAAATTTAATAGAAGGCTCCTAAGTTATTGTTTCAAAGGCAGATGAAAAAAATTAAAAATCCTTAGTCACAGTTTTTATTTATAAGCATTAAAGTTCAAATTTTGACAAAATACTGAAAAATCACGAAAATTAGCAAATTATTTTGAGTTGAGAATTCATAAAAATTTTTCTTTTTAAATCTTAGATTTGAAAATTTAATACAAGATTATTCATAAGTTTGTCTGCCTTTATCAAAAAAAAAAAAAAATGTCTACAAGAAAGTCAAATTAAATTTTTATGAGCGTTTGAAATTCATATGTTTACAACATTTGATATTCACTCGATATCTCATGTAACGATTTTCTTATTTTGTTGTAATTAAAAAACGGATGACTGTAGAGTGTAGATACTTGAAAATGTCACTGAATGTTTGTATTACCATTTTCTATACACGATAACATTTTGAAAATAGCTTGATTCTTTTTGAGCTGTTTACGGACATTGTCAGTTTTTAATTTTTTTAGTTTTTTTTTTCTATAAATATCAATAAAATTTTATTTGTTGGATAAAAAAGCGTGACAATTTAATATAAGGCTCCTGATATATCGTTTTAATAGGAGTTGAAAAATATTAAAAATACAAAGTCACAATTTTTTTTATAAGCATTTAAATTTCAAATTTTGACAAAATTTATCAAATTTATAATTTAATAATTATTTTGTATAGTTAAAAATGTATAAAATGTTCAACTTTTATAGCTTAGGATTGAAAATTGAAGACAAGGCTACAAGTTAATAGGTTATACATAAATTATTTTATTCACAATAATATCATCAAAAATACTTGGTAATATCATAGGCTGACTAACCGTTTTCGCTCAGAATCGTTTTTCTTATACAATGATATTATATCATTGAATTCAAATTTAACACCATCCATTACAGTGACCCACTTGTAACCTACTGTACAGCAGAGTGACATCCACTTATCCACCTTTTTTATAACAATTTCAAAATATTTAAACACGCAGGTGTACCAATAGCAAAATTAACTTTATTTTATAAAATGGAAATCACTATTTTTTAAATTTTTTAATGGATTCTAGTAAAGATTTTTTTTCTGAAAATGTTGATACCCTAATACTCGTAATTAATTTTGTTTAGTTAGTTTTTTAACTATAGTCCTCGAAACTTAAGGGTCCCGGTGCCAGTTTTTCAAATTTTCCACAATTCTATAAAATTTGAAAATTAAATTTTATATTTTAGTTACCACCTCAATTATAAGACTTTTCCACTAATTTACCATCCGAAACCTATTTAGCGGGGGTTGATAGGGTGTATTATATCGAACAAAATGATTAAACTCTCAAGAGAATAACTCTCAAGCTTTGTAGAATTGTCGGATTTATTTTTTAGACTTATTATTAAGTTTAAGAATAAAATATTGAAAAACGGAGATTGATGCGGGCTGTAGAATATTTCCCTCTAGCAATTAAAAAAAAAATATAAAATTTGGTTGATTTTACAAGTCGGTATCGTTATTCCCACAGAGTGTATTTTTGAGGATAGAATTGCATTGACACCGAGCGTCTTAAGTAAAAAATGCATTTATACTTTTAATTTTAATAATTTGTATAGGTTTAATTTACAAGAACCAAATATTTTTTTCTTATAACTACCTATCTTTTATACACTTAAATTGGTAATCTAATATTTATTATGAATATTATGATTATTGTCACTAAAAATGTTTTTTGGGTAACACTTTTAGAGAGTTATTTTGAACTCCTTGGCCGCTGACTTAAACTATCAGCTCGTTGAAACTGGAATATCGGTGATTAAAACTCCTAAATTTCTATGTGTGATATGGTATAATCTATTTGTTACTTTCCCTATCCTGTGATTCATGTTATTCAGGTTTTACTCATATTAAAACATTTCATACCCTTTGTTGACCAAGCATCGAATTAAAATATTTTTTTAAGTTTTTTTTGCATAAACATGTTATTTTTGACCTATATAAAATTATTTTATTTGTTTTTTTTTTTATTCAAATTTGAGTTAGGATCATGGTACTTAGAAGTACCGTCGATCATTTAGGCATTTTTTTATTGGTACTTCAAATGTATAATTATCTATTTTTTTATCTAGACAAATGTATGTGTATTTTTATCTTTATCTAGATGAAAAAAAATGATGTTATATTTTATCTTGTCTAGATAAATTTTGATTGAATTATCTGTTATCTTATCCAGATGATTTTTTGGTTATCTTTTCCCAACACTGCTAAGGTGTGCCTATAAATCTATTTATAGAAGGGTTGTTTTATCATCGGCAATCTATGAGAAACTTGCAATTTTATGTCATACTTTCCAATAAATTGCTGTTGAAAAAATCACATCTGCAAGTTGCAGCTTTACAACATTTGAATACGACGGGCCTCAAAGCTTTCAAAAAATTAATTAATAAAGCACAAAGTACATACGTGATATAGTAGTTTAATATTGATGAAATAATGCATATAATGATTTAAGTTCACCGATAACATAATATATTATTACAAACGTTTATTACCTTAACTATATATTAATTATGTATAATGAAATAATAATAATCATACAATAGATAAAATCGTAAAGAATATCGAATAAAAATAATATAATTTAAAGAATTTTTTATATTGACACTTCTTTTTACACACAGGTGAAAAAAAACTTTGGGGAACGGGAGACTATCTTACCTATATAAAATTTATAATACTAACAATCAGGAGGATAGTTTTAAAAATAGTTAACGCACCACTGCTGCACAACAGTAAAAAATAATAATACTATGCACGACGACGGGTAACTGCGATGGCGGCTATACATATTAGGCGAGATTATTGTGTTAAGTAAAACGGTGAAAAGTGAAAACAATATTAAATTCTTCACGGCGGTAATCGGATGGTATATTTTATACTACGTCATAGTATGTTCATGCAATGAAGGAATTGTTACCCCTATGTTACCGCTATGTGTACCATTTGTGGTACACGGTTAATTTGCATTTGAGCTAACCCAAAAAGTAGCAAACATGCCTTATTTTCTACGAACCTAAATCTTTATGAAAAAGATTGATATTTTTACTTTACTTTACTTTTATGTGATTATAAAATTTGTAGTGTATCGAAATTAAAGATTTACAATAATGTACTAAATATGGTATACACGTTGCCAATTTTTTTAAGAACAATAATAATTATAATTGAAAAAAGTTATAATAATATTATTAAAATCGCATGGTGGGCATGCTGGCGGTGCAGTACGGAATTTACACGCAAGTTATTTCCTCGTTTGGGTCAATGTTGCATTCCGTGAAATTGGCCTTATCAAAGCCTTCTTTTTGGACGCACATAAAACACGAGAAGTCGCAAACGCAATGATATGACGGGTCCGTGCAGCCCTTTAAGCAGTCATCTTCGGAGTAGAACTGTTCGTTGCCAAATTCGGGTGGACACTCAAAACATATGAATTTGTAGTCAGCTAACAATCTGGTATTGCATGGTCTTTTCTTTTGAATGTGGCATGCCGTTTTCAGACATTCCTCGCACGTCTTGTAGAGTATGCCAGTTTCTATCGATTCGATGGGCGAGTACAAGTATAAGAAATTCAACAGTATCGTGAAAGTGAACATGAGTACGGTGGCGTCCGACAGAAACATATTATTGTTGTTATTGTTATACTAACGTATATATTATATGCAGTGCAATATCTGTTAGTACGAAATCTGCTCCTCAGTGGATCGCTTGCAGTGGTGACTTGATGTTGATTCAGTGAATAAGTAAGTGTATATTATATATTACATATATATGTGTGTTTGTGTATTTTATACTACTGCCGCGACAAGTATAATATGTTATAGGTGCAGGCTTCACGATAAACGATAATCTAGTGGTAATTATAATTTGTGTGTGTGTTAATAGCTGATTGACTGATATTTCGATCGGTGTGCATATCGTTTTTATATCCAAACAGCTGCCGGTTACGCGATCGTGAAGTCGTGTAATTGGTCTAGTCTAAATGTTTATTCAATGGGATGTCGAATGATCACAAAAACATTTAATATTTGACTTCCATCGTATAGTGTGTGCCAAAAGTCCCGTATCGCTCTAATATCATCTAAGTGTCAAATCTACGCGGACACTTTGACGAAAATACATTAAATGAACTTCCATGATATGAAATGAAGAATACGTATATTGTATACTTTGTGTAGTTAGTATTTTTATATTACTTACCAATAAAGTATATTATAGCATAGTAAACCTTCTCACAAAAACCGTCCATTTTATACATTTCTATACTGTTTTTTGAACAACAACATAATAAGTCAATAAATTAAATTATATTTTTATTTATTTTTAAGTTGAAATATTATACAATTTATTGACTTGTTATAAACCAACTTTTTATAAATCAACCATACTCATTTTATATATTGTTTACCATACTATTTATTTTTACACGAATATTTATTATGACGTAAACTGCTACATTATATCACGTTATTTTTAAAATATAACCAGACAATAATTAATAGAAATCTGTAGGTATAAAATCAAATATTTTAACTCATAAATTGAATGATACTTATTCTTATCTGTCATTTATTATGTTCTTTTTTTTGAATTACCTTGTTTATTTATAAGTTATTAATCAAAACACAAAAATCGTGTAGTACCTACGTGTAAATTGGACAAATTGATATACCTCAACTTATCTGAATATTTATTTTTTTAGTGGGTGACAGGTGATTGTCGGACAGGTTTACAACGGTGAAGACGAACGACGGTGATGGTGACGATTCATTGCACAGTGGGAAACTTATCCCAGTTTCGGCTACAACAAATAAATATAAATACATATTCAGTATAATTTAAGTTATTTGATATGTTGGCACAAATCCTTTAAATAATTCCAAATGTCAATGTAAGTTGTTTTTGATTTATTTTCTAAGAAAAATAAAACTATAGTGGAACATAATATCTATTTTGATAACAGTGTATACTATACATTTTTAAAAAATGATTTGGTGCAAAGCAAAAGTTCCGTCAGCCAAAAAAGTTGTTCAACTAACCACAAAATGTAGATTATCTTTATTCATAAGTCATAATGCAAATTAAATTCTTCTCGTCGTGTACATAAATAAGTTGTTTATTTCTATATTTAAAAACAGTCTTCATATTTTGAAGTTTAGCAACAGCTTCAATAAGATTCTTGGGTAAAGCAGGATATATATTTTCTTTTTTCGCAATGAATTGCTTTTCGAACAGATTTTAAATCTTTACGTTGTTGGGCAGAAGTGTCAATGTCTTTCAGGAGTTCTGTACGAATAATTTTGAATTATATAATGATAAATATATTTTTATTAAAAATAGCTGATCCCGTGAACTTCGTTGCCCGTTAAATGTACCAACTCTATATGACTCAAACTTTGTTCAATTCGTTATTTAATATTCGGTGTATGGTGTTCAAAATTAATCTTAACTTTTTCGTTGCCTGGAATAAAAATTCTGATTCGAAGCAGTATATTATCAGGTAGGCAATCTACCTACGGTAGATCGCGGACCCCGTGCTGTTTGTACGTAAGTGTATGATTTAGAGTCTAGAATATCAAATTTATACCAAGTTTGTCGTTTTTACTTAATTCCACCTACGGTGGATTAATATAAAATCCTAACTTAACCTAACCGTAAAAAACCAAATTTAATCCTTTTTAAATTATTCTATCTTCTTCCCTGAGTTCTAATCTACACACAAACATTTATTTATATATATTGATGGAAAATAATAATACAAGTCAACAAACATGCCCGATTAACTAATATAGAAACCAATATAATATAGGCATAATACACTATTATTATTTTAATCTGCATCAATAAACTAAATTTTAGATTCTGAGCGAAGCGATGAATGTATTGATTTTACAATGATGTGTGTTTTTTTTTTTTATTTTTTTTTTTTTGTGTCTGTCATCACCTTTTAGGACAGTAAATATGCTTGGATTTTCTTCAACAGTAACTTTTCTGATAGGAAAGTGAATCAAGTTAGTACTTTGGGGGGGGGGGGGGGTCAAAAGTAAAAATTTTCCAGTAGTTTTCAAAAGCGACGTGAAAAACAAAAGAAAAATTAAGAAAAAAACGGGAATTTTTACGCAAAATCTGTTTTCGAGAAAATCGATTTTGGTTTTTGGCGTAACTCTAAAACAAATGACCGTAGAGACATGAAATTTTGACTGAATGTTTGTATTAGCATTTTCTATACACCATATCATTTTGAAAATATGTTAATGTTTCAAAGGCAGATGAAAAATATTTAAAAAATTCTTAGTCACAGTTTTTATTTATAAGCATTTAAAGTTCAAATATTGACAAAATACGGAAAAATCACGAAAATTAGCAAATTATTTTGAGTTGAGAATTCATAAAAATTTTTCTTTTTAAATCTAAGATTTTAAAATATAATATATGATTACTCATAAGTTTGTCTACCTTTATCAAAAAAAAAATGTCTACAAGAAACTTAAATTACATTTTTATGAGCGTCTGAAATTTATATTTTTACAACATTTGATATTCACTCGATTTCTCATGTAACAATTTTCTTATTTTATTGTAATTAAAAAACGAATGACTGTAGATACTTGAAAATTTCACTGAATGTTTATATTAGCATTTTCTATACACCATAAAATTTTGAAAATATTTTGATTCTTTTTGAGCGGTTTACGGACATTGTGAGTTTTCAATTATTTTAGTTTTTTTTTCTAAATATCAATAAAAAAATTTTTGTTGGGTAAAAAAGCGTGAAAATTGAATATAAGGCTCCTGATATATCGTTCTTATAGCAGTTGAAAAATATTAAAATATTTAGGCACAATTTTTTTTTATAAGCATTTAAAGTTTAAATTTTGACAAAATTTATCAAATTTATAATTTAATAATTATTTTGTAGTTAAAAATGTATAAAATGTTTAACTTTTATGGCTAAGGATTGAAAAATTAAAACAAGGCTCCACGTAAATAGGTTATATATAAATTACTTTATTCACAATAATATCATCAAATATACTTGGTAATATCATAGGCTGACTGACCGTTTTCGCTCAGAATCGTTTTTCTTATACAATGATATTATATCATTGAATTCAAATTTAACACCACCCATTACAGTGACCCACTTGTAACCTACTGTACAGCAGAGCGACATCCACTTATCCACCATTTTTATTATTTAGTTTATTTTTTTCTGGACAGCCACTGGCGCCACTGTTGTATTTGTTGACATCCAAAATTTCTAATTTTCCGGTGGATTTTTCCAAAATGTTCTTTCATAAGGACCTTGTCCTGACAATTACGAACACAAAAAAAAGATTGAGCCAAATCGGCACAGCCGTTCTCGATTGATGAGGTAACATACATTTTTCATCTTCAATTTTTAGTCAATAAACTGTATGGTATTTCAATTTAAAAATATATTAAAATATAATACATTTTATTGACTTGTTAAGTTGTTGTTCATAAAACAATATATAAATGTATAGAATGGAAGGTTTTTGTGAGAATATATTTACTATGATATAATATACTTGATTGCTAAATAACATAAAAAAGTTTGTTTTATAACACAAAGTATACAATATAGGTATTCTCCATTTCATGAAATGGAAGTTCATGAAACTAATAAACTATCGTTAAAAAAATTGTATAATTATTGTAATTGTTATAAAATTATAATTGTTATGTGTTAATTAAAATATATTTATTCATTATTGTATTAATTGAAAAAATTAGCAAATTATGACGGCACTGTTGATGTAATGCTTAAGCAGTTCAGGCAGCGGCGTCGATACCGCAAAAAAAAAAAAAAGAGATGAAATACATTTCAATATTAATGCAAATGTTGTATTAACATTTAATACTTTTTAATACCTTTTAATAACAAAATTTACTAAGTATAATTTAAAACTAATATTCTGATAAGTTGATGTATATAAATTTGTCCAACATATCCGTTATAATCAGTGTTGGGAATCATCTAGATAATTTTATCTTTGATAAATGATCTAGATAAAATTATTTCTTTAATTATCTTATCTAGATAAAAATAATTAAATCATCTAATTATCTCATCTAGATAAATGTAATGGTTATCTGTGGTAATTTATCTAGATAAATAATATAATAATAAGAATATTTTTAATTACTGAAATAGCCAATAATTTACGAGAACCGAGTAGCGATTCCAAATTCCAATATAAATATATTAAAAAAAAGAAATGTTTACTAAAATATTGTCAGTTTAATTTTGTTATTTTATTTTTATTCAAGTTGTATTAAAAATTTAAATTGTATATTATTTTAGTTGAGAAATGACATTAAGGATTTATTAATTAATATATATTATCTAATTAGTAATTACTAATAAATTACATTATTTATAATATAATTTTAAAAAAAATTACCTATTTTTTTATCTAGATAAATGTATGTGTATTTTTATCTTTATTTAGATATTTTGAATGAATTATCTGTTATCTTATCCAGATGATTTTTTGGTTATCTTTTCCCAACACTGGTTATAATACGTGTCTTGTGTTTTGATTAATAACTTATAAAAAAAACAAATGTAAATCAAATAAACAATATATTAGACAGCAACTAAGAATACGTGTCATTCAACCTACTTGTTAAAATATTTGACTTTGCCTACTGATTTCTGTTAATTGTTATCCGGTTCTGAAACAGTTTATAATATATTACATTGGTTGACATTAATTACGTTTTTGTAAATAAATTTGTTATTACTGATCAAAATAATTTGAAACTATTTTGATTTCATCAATTGTCATCTTACTTAACACGTCAACTTACCTGACTTCCTATAATGTACTTTAGATCATAATTAAAATTTATTTTTCAGTTAAAACAAAAAAAATATATCAGACGATTTTGAAATCATTAATTATTCAATGCGTTGTATTTGGAATACCGAAAATTAATTATAGGGGACCTTCAGATCCACCGAATATAATATTTGTGTAGGTGTGCATGTTTTAAAAAATAATATGGTATGTAACAGTTGATGTCATAATAAATATTCGTGTAAAAATAAATAGTAAGGTTAAACAATATATAAAAATAGGTATTTATAAAAAAATATACGTTATACGTACGGTTTAGAACAAGTAAATAAATTGTATAATATTTTCAATTTAAAAATAAATAATTATGTTGTTGTTCATAAAACAATATAGAATAGTATAGTATGGACGGTTTTTGTAAGAAGGTTTATTATGATATAATATACTTTATTGCTAAATAACATAGAAAAGTTGGTTTTATATACTAATTATACAAAGTATATAATAGAAGTATTGTCCATTTTATTTATTTTCTTTAAAGTTTACGAAATCGACGAATTTCACTATCTGGATATATAGTACATGAATTGATGATTTCTCTATGTAGATGCGACATAGGTAGGCACCTACATATTAATTATTAGGATTAGGCCTTTTCAATAATTTAAATAGGATCCATTATATCTTAAAAGTCTCACGTATCGCCTTTAGTATTAATTTGTAAGGTTGGCGCAAAACTATATTTAGAGGGGTGGTTTTACTGTCGATAATTTAAAGAAAATTGCAATTCATACATGTCGAATAAATTGCTGTTGAAAAATCGCAACTGTTATCTATATCACCCCGTTGATTTGACACTAAGATGATATTAGAGCGATGTGGGACTTTTGGCACACACTATACGATGGAAATATAAAATATAAATTAATAAATATTAAATGTTTTTGTGATCATTCGACAACCCATTGCTAAACCCTACCACATTTAGACCCGGCCAATGATACAGTCGCGTAACCGGCAGCTGCAGTTTGGATATAAGTAGTCAATCAGCTATTAACGCACACATAAATTATAATTTCCACTAGAATACTAGATTATCGTTTATCGTGCACCCTGAACCTATAATATATTATACTTGTCATGACAGTAATATAAAATACACACACACACACATATTATACAAACTCATTCCCTGAATCACCTTCAGATTTCGAAATAACAGACATCGTAATTCATTTATAGGTTAGTACCTATAACAACAACAACAACACAAATATGTTTCTGTCGGACGCCGCCGTGCCCGTGTTCACTTTCACGATACTGTTGAGTTTCTTAAACTTGTACTCGCCCATCGAATCGATGGAATCCGGCAGAATCTACAAGTTGTGCGAGGATTGTCTGAAATCGAAGTGCCACACTGAAAAGAAAAGACCATGCTTTACCAGATGGTTGCCTGAGTACAATCTCACATGTTTCACGTGTTCATCCGAATTTGGCAACAAGCAGTTCTACACCGAAGAAGACTGCATAGAGGGCTGCACAGACGACTCATATCATTGCGTTTGCAACTTCTCGTGTTACATGTGCGTAAAAAAAAAGGTTTCGATAAGGCCAATTTCACGGACTGCAACATTGACCCAGACGAGGTACAAACGTGTGTGTAGGTTCCGTACGTGTACCATATTTAGTATAACTTAAATTTTATAACTAAAATAAAAATATCAAACTTTTTCATAAAGCTTTAGGTTTGTAGAAAATAAGGTATGTTTGCTTTTTTTTGAGTTAGCTTGAATGCAAATTAACCATGTACCAAAAATGGTACACATAGCGGTAACACAGGGGTGACAATACCCCACTACATGATTATAATATGGCGTAGTATATAATAATATACCCATCCGATTACCGCCGTGAAGGATTTAATATTATTTTCACCGTTTTACTTTGCACACTAATCTCTCACAATATTACCTATATATTATAGGTATAGCTGCCACCGCAGTTGCCCATCGTCGTGCATAGTATTATTATTGTTCGGCAGCAGTGGTGCAGTAAACTATTTTTAAAACTATCCCGATTGTTAGTATTATAAATATTATATAGGTAAGACAGTCTCCCGTTTCCCAAAAATATTTACACCCGTGTGCAAAATAAAAATATTTCAATACAATAATTCTTTAAATTATGTTATTGTTTTTCGATTTTCTTTATGATTTTATCCATTGTATCATTATTATTATTATATTATTCATAACATATAGGTAGTTAAACGTTTGTAACAATATATTATGTAATCGGTGAACTTAAATCATTCTATATATTATTTCATCAATATTACACTACCCTATCACGTATGTACTTTATGCTTTATTAATTTATTTTCTGAAAGCTCTGAGCCCTGTCGTATTCAAATGTTGTAAAGCTGCAACTTGCAGATGCAATTTTTTCAACAGCAATTTATTGGAAATGTATGATATAAAATTGCAATTTTCTCATAGATTACCGATGGCACACCTTAGTATCTATAGTTGCGCACAGTTATTACAATTGTAACGGGATAAAACGGAGTGCTCATTTAGGTGGCGCACTCTCGTGGCCCGTTACCACACCGTCACATGTAAAGACTACCGCGCGCTCTTGCGATTGTAGAACCGGCGAAACACCGGCGAACGCCCAAACCCAACCGCACCACACAGCCACAGATAGCGCCCGTGCAGTACCCGATTTCCGGACGCCTGCCGCCCTCCGGGAAATCACTGATTAAATAAAAACCCCTCAACTTAAAACCAAAGTTGAAAGTAATCCAGAATCCAGACCAGTAGAGCTATCTCCCAGGATATTTTAAGTGGTTTTAGGTACAACCGGACCACCCAAAGAGACCAAAACCGCTACCATAGCACAACCCCTATCGCTACGGCCAGACTTAACATAAGTATAGGCCAACGAGCACAGCAACAGCACCTTCGTCCCCTTCGCTGAGTGCGGCGAGTTAGTAAACCGACCGGTACTTTGTTACCGGTAGACACGGGAACTTCCGCCAAACAATTCCACAGCACCTTGCCTCCAGTCTGCAGAAGCCGGCCGGTATTTAATGACCGGCAGATACTGTAATGCCACAGACTGTCCCCACCAACCCATGACTCTCATAAGTCCAGTTGGCTACCCTGTCCACTATCGTTGTTGAGAACGCCGAGCCATCGCCGCCGCCGTCCAACCCGTTACGCAAGTTTATCCGAGAACGCCGAGCCGTTGCCGCCGCCGTCCGGACCCAGTTGTGCCGCTACCGTTATTGAGAACCATCGCCGCCACCGTCCAACCCGTTACGCAAGTGTGAATTCGAGAACGCCGAGCCGCCGCCGCCGTCTGATCCAGTTGTGCCGCTATTGTTGTTGAGAACGCCGAGCCGTCGCTGCCGCCGTCCAACCCGTTACGCAAGTTTATCCGAGAACGCCGAGCCGTCGCCGCCGCCGTCCGGACCCAATTGTGCTGTTACCGTTATTGAGAACGTCGAGCCATCGCCGCCGCCGTCCAACCCGTTACGCAAGTTTATCCGAGAACGCCGAGCCGTTGTCGCCGCCGTCCGGACCCAGTTGTGCCGCTACCGTTATTGAGAACGCCGAGCCATTGCCGCCGCCGTCACCCGACTGTACCCCGTTGTACCATCACGACCGGAGCAGTACGACATCCACGAGGCTGCCCCACAGACATATACCTCATACCAATCCACAGACCCACATCGTGAGTTCAATGTATGATTCCCACCACTAAATGTATTCCCAGATAAATCATTTGTATTTTTGTAAACTCTTTGAGTATTAATATTGATCAGTAAAAGAAAATATTGTAAAAATTGGATCAAAAATATTGTTAAAATATTAGTTGATGAAAATAAACGAATTATTCAAGTATAACCTAAACGACAACCGTCTGTTTTCATTACACAATTAGGTACGGAGGACAGTATATATACTGGACAATTTCGGGCACACACCATCTGTTCGAACTTGCCGCCGTTTATTGTGCAGCAGCTGGCAACCGGTCCGCGAGACGGACGGCGCATCGCGCGGACCGCGGACACCGGGCTCCGGACGAATCGCTGCCGGCAACTTTATACTAGTCCTCTCCGTACGCTCTAGGTGAGCCCACCGTACGTGTGTCGCGACCGTCCGTCGTTCGGCCACCGCGTGTGGTGCGATTTATGTTGTGTTATTATATTCCTCGCTGTGTGTTGATTATTATTTCGCGTTAGTGCATTGCTTCGTGATCGCGCCGTCCGGCGTGCTATTAATTATTATTATTGTTTATACGTATGGTACTGTGGTGCTATCCCTCGTGTGACGCCACGCTCGGTTCCGTGATTACGTATCTTGCGTATTACGTAATCAGGTCACTCGACATCGTCGTCGCAGCTGGCTCAGCCGCCGCCGCTGCCGCCGCCGATACACCGCCCCACCGCGGCGCTTGTGCCGGAATGTAATATTTTATCTATTTTCATTATTGTTATCTACGCCTATCAATATTATTATTTGTTCCTTATTATTGTTTTCGAGTATTGCAATACGCACCTTATTATTATTATTACAACGATAGTGTTATTATTATATATATCGGTCACCTATCCCGTCCAAATTTGAACACCATTTTCTCGTCACTTAACTTAAATAATCTGTTAAATATAAATACAAATATCTTGAAATTTGAATCATACATTCTAAAACAGATCAGTATTTTGATGCATTGATCAGCTTTTTAGAACAAATCCCATAATGGAACCGTTAAATTTATGATATTGCTGAGTTAAAAGTGTTTCTATTCAGCCCGTCTTACAACATAATAACTAGAGACCGGATTCTCGTGCAATTGCAACTTTTTTTCCTTTGCTTTAAAACATATAAAAACAAATTATAAATCCGAATCATGAGAAGTAGATTAATTTAAATGTAGTTTTATTTTGCACGAAATTGCACGTTTTGCACTTTTTATTCTAAATTGCACGATTTTAATAACAGTATTCATAATTACAAATATGAATAAATAAAAATAAAACTTATAGCTGAATTATTGTATAGTAAGAGGTAAATTTAAGATATTTTTTTTTTGGGCAACACTGACGTATGCATTCAATATGGCGGACCTTCTTATCAGCTTCCCATAAGAATAATGTAATTTTTTGAGATGTGACCATTCTGATTTCATATATTCTGTGGTAATATTAAATACACCTAGACGTGAGAGGCACCGACAGCGATCGCTCTTACGGGTACGAGTGGAATATTACGAGACCAGCCGACCCGTATTCCCGTTCACGTACGGCCGTACTGGCGTACTCCCGTATAAACTGATACCATAATATTATATTATTATTATATTAATAACTATTAACTACGGAATAATGTTTGTATTAAAATGTTATATTCTTTTTTGACATTTTAATATATTATACAAATGAAAGAAACAAAAATGTAGTATAATTACTAATGTCTAATTTGCTTAAAAAAACATATTCCTCTTCCTAAATTTTTTAAGTGAGGTACCGCCTCACTTGCCTCACCCCCAAAACCGCCACTGCACTTGAGTAGCTGCTCGGCCAAATGCTAGGGAATAGCCGGCAGCCCAAACATTTGGTAGCAGAGCGTGGTTGTTTATTATTTAAATGTGGTGTTCACGTTTGAATTGGGTTCGTGACAGCTTGGGTAGGACCATTGTCCCCGTTAGTTATTGTATTTGAGTGTTGCTAGACTGAGTGATTGCCCCGTGGGTTACGTGCGCGCACCTTTTGTTTGCATCCTCCCGAACTTGTAACCAGCGGTGTCATGGCTTTTGACGAAGAGGTGGAGCGTGATAAGACCGCGAAAGACCGAGCGTTAGCCAAACGAGAATCGTACGTCGCTCGCATTAAGGCTATCCACGCGACGGCTCGACTAGCCAGTACTGATGCGAGCCTGGCGTTGCAGCTGCTCGCGGCATCTACCAGGCTGAATAATCTGTTGACTGGGTTCGAGATTGTGGACAATGCGGAGTTCGACGCTTATTGTGTTCTCGATATGTTGTGCGAATACACAACTGACCTGCTCGTTGAAGTGAACGGTTGAGTCACAATACCATGTTCAACCTACGCCGCCGCTGGGATCCGTTACCGGAGGTGACTCTCACGTGGCACGAACCCGCGTTTTCCGCCGACTACCTGAAATTCCGTTACCACAATTCGACGGCGATATTCATAAGTGGCCTGCATTCCGAGATCAGTTCCTCGCTGTAGTGTCTCAATTTCCGGACATACCCGACATCGAGCGATTTTATCATTTGCGAAGCTGCGTTCACGGAGGCGCTGTCGACGTTATCCGTGGCATACTGGTTTCGGGAGCCACATTCGCCGTAGCTTGGGCCGCATTAGTATCGCGTTACGACAAGTAGCGTTTAGTCGCGGGATCATTCGTCGACCAATTGTTGCAAGTACCTGTGTCGTCCGGGCTGCAACTTGTTTGCGCACATTTTATAATTTTTACCTGAAAAATCGGAACTCATTTGCGCACACGGTTATCCTAAATGTATAACTGGTTTGCGCACACGAAAATAAGGCTATATGACATAAGCGCCAAAGGTGCAAAAATCCTATTGACAATCTATCATAATCAGATTATACATTTGTCGATTAAGATTAAACGTTTGGAGTATGAACTTGGAGTATGAGTTTATGTACGATACACGATTTTGGCGCTTTTGTACGATACGACTTTTTTTTTCTTATCTCATTTTGGCGCTTATGTCTTCCACCGGAAAATAACTATATTTAGTAGGAAATGATAATCATCGATAAAGAGTACGGAAATGTTATTAAATTCCTTACAATCAGTACGTCTCGAGAACTTATAGTGTGCGTACATAGAATTTGTGACTCTAACCTATATTTACTGAATATGGATTTAGAAATTAGTGAAGTTTTTGAATCGCGACGTGGAAATATTTGTATTAGTGTAAATAATTTTAAATTCACCAAATACCGTGTTTTAAAAAGTGGTGATTTTTATTTTCGTTGTACCAATAAAAAATGCAACGGTTTGTATGTTGTAAATAAACTATACAACAAAGTTATTCGAGTTATAAATGATCATAGTAAACATAGTGAGTATTCAGAAAATGAAATTGAAAAGGAGATGATTCGCAGTGTTGTGAAACGTAAAGCTGAAACACAGCTACACATACAATTGAGTAAGATAATAAGACAAACACTTCATTTAAACCAAGGTAATAATCTAAAACATAGTGATATTCATTTACTAAGAAATTCTATGTACGCCGCCAGAAAAAAACAGTTTCCAGCGCTTCCAAAAAATGTAAATGAAGCAATTAATCAGATTAGGGAAATGCAAGAAAATTTGTTATTTAAAGGTGAACAGTTTATTTATTAATTAAGTAATGACAAAAATGTAGTACTTTTAACTTGTCCGAAAAATGTAAGTGTTTTATGTTATGCTCAACACATTTTTGGAGATGGTACATTTGATAACTGTCCAAAAATTGTTTAACCAGTTATACACGATCCATATTTATCAAAATCATTTTTATGTGCCTGTAATTTTTTGTTTTTTGAAGAGTACGTCAATTTCAACGTATAATACAATGTGGATAACAATTCAGGATCTTTGTGTTCATACGCTTAACCAAGAACTAAATATTAAAGAGTTCCATGTGGATTATGAGATTTCCGCACACAATGCTTTACTAAATCTTTATCCCGACTGTAAAATTGTGGCTTGTACTTTTAATTTAGCTCAAAGTTGGTTCCGGCACATTCAAAGTAACAAACAACTATTACTTGAATATAATAACAAAAATTCCAATATTGGGAATTGGCTTAAAAGTTTTTTTGGTTTGCCGTATTTACCCCCAGAAGAAGTAGAAGATGCCTTTACACAATTAATATCAGATTGCCCGACGTCAGATTTCTCATTTTCCGACTACGTTCTTGAAACATATATACTTCCCGATTCAAAATTTAATCCTGTGTTATTGCCCGGACATTCAAAAGACGAACCTCGAACTACAAACGGTGCAGAAGCATTTCATAGACATTTTAACCAACAAACATACACCAAGTAATTGACGTAATTCTTAAAATACAAACGGAATCAGATTTAAAAATAACATCAATCAACAAAAATATAAATAATTATCGCCGTAAGAAGTCAATAGAATCAGTCGAACATCGCATAATCTTATGGACAAAATATAGATCTGGCAAAATAGACCGAATGAAATACTTACAAATAATGGGAAACTGTTATTACGGAAAATAATAGACACGTTTCCCAATCATATCGACTATAGGTCTATATCACTATATTAAAATTAACACATTGTACACAAACATTATATTATATGCATTTTTAACATAATTTATTAACAATTATTATTAATAATAAGCAAGTATTAACATGCATTTTTAACCACACCTATGAATATATTCATAGACAGTCCTAAGTCTGTTAAGTGAGAAGGAAAATGTATGTAGATACTTTAATAATTTACTTATTAAGAGGGTATTAAAAGGTCAGGCCAAAAGGTAACTGTGCACAAACCATGTGCATGTTTACGGCTCAACTGTTCCCAAACGAGTGGTAGTTTTGTGCCCAAAAAAGTTGTCTTTTTGGTATTTGTGCGCAAACCAGTACCGCCCGTCGTCCGTGGATAGTTTGTCGGACCTGAGTAAATTTATGTCGGTGTTTCGTGAAGGTATTTCAGTCCTTACCGCATTACAGGTTCCGGACTTAGGCGATTTAATTTTATTTTCACTGGCGTCACGGTGCTTTTCGTCGTCGTGTCGCACGTTGTTTGAGTCACGAACGACAGGTGACTTTCCCACGGTGGATGACTTGTTCACATTTATTAAAAATCGTAATGCTATTCTCGAGCGCGTACAGGGCGTCGCCGGTACACAGGCCGTGCTCGCGTCCCGTCCTAAGGACCGACCGTCTGCGCCGTCGAAGTGGTCACATAAAGTGGACCGACCATCGCCGACATCCGGCGGTTCCGAGTTGCGTGCGAAAATCGTTTTCTGGGTCGAATTGCGTGCGTGGTTTTTTCATAACAGGGTTGAGTTGCGTGCGCGGTTTTTTTGTGACAGAGCAGAGTTGCGTGCGATATAGAGATTTATTTACACTAAATAATTAAAGAATACATTTACTCTTCGAATACAAATTATTAAAACAATATTAATTCAAGTGATAATACAATGAAAATGTAATTTAAAATTACAGTAAAAATATTATAAAAATAAGAAAAAATAAAAAATAAAAATAAATAGGTTTGTTTACCCAACTGGCAAATTTTTGTATGCCAACTTTTCAATAAATTTCAAACGAGTTAACATTTTATTTTGAAATTGATGCATAATGTCATTAATATAATCTTCTTTTTCTAATACCTCCCGTCGTTTTTTTGTTACATTTGAGCTACGAATTTTGACATAAACATCGGTTTGTACATTTTTCAAGATTTCTACAAATTTAAATATATTTGGATACGCAGAGTAAAACATACTGTTTAGTTTCGAATGGAATGACTCGCATGAATTAGTAGTGCGCTGCAATGAGTTAGAAAATTCAGCCCATAATGACGGTGGAAATTTAGAATTTGGTAAAACATAATTTCTTTCGAAATAATTACAAAAATCATGCAATTGCTGATTATTTGGTTTTATGGCCATGAGGTCTTCAGCAAAACATTTATGAACATCCTCAGGTTTTAAAAAAGATAATCCAAAGAATAATTTTAAAAATTTTCCCACTTCTGATTTATTTTTAAAATTCTTACAAAGACCAAGTGATTGAATTTTTCTCCACATAGACTGGCCAAAGTGAAAACGACAGCCTTTGCGAATTACTTCGGGGAAAATTTCTGAAATTGCTGTGTGTATTGCTTGTTCAAAATCAGCGTAAATTATACCTGGTGTAAAATTTAAATTCAATTCAACCATTTTTTCTATTAACTCGGAAAAAGCATCTTTATATATTTCTTTAGTTTTTCCCGTTAATAAAAAAAAATACTAACGGTGTATAATTTGCATTTTTAGCTCCATGAATTATGAATAATTGGTAAAATGGTCTGGGACAGCAAATGTTTTAAGTTGGATTGTGTTGAAAATTCTACAATATTTTTTTACTGAATTATTTATGAATAAAAATATTTTACCTCGATTTGTTTTAATTTCACCTAAATTTGTAAGAGCCAAATGTAGTTCTTCTAAATTTGTAGGCAACTTTGGAATAATGCTTGACCGCACATAATGAAAATTTTTTCTTATCAGCGTCGTATCTGCAGTAGTCAAACTGGATATGTCTCCTTGGCGTAATTCTTTATGTAAAATTTTTACACGGTTTTTCATACGGATCATCCAGAGCTTTACGTTTTAATTTGTTGCTGACTTTTTGTCGAGTTAAAATATTTATATCATCCTTGTCATGATCGTGATTTAAAACACTAAAAACAATATCACCATTTTCACTTAACTTAAAAAAAGATTTACATAAACGTTTAGTACATGCCCATCTCTGTATGTTGTTATTTCAAAATTTTTGAAAATGAAATTTATACCCGTTAATTATATATAATTTTTTATTTTTTTCGCTTAACATTTGATTCACTTCCATTTTGGTCGCGATTGAGTGTTGACTATCAACTGATATTCAATTCCAATTTCATATAGAATATAGATCGTTTAATATTATTTATCAAATTATCAGCTTATATCTTATTACCGAAAAGTCCCATTCCCTACATAGTACTACTAGTACATACTAGTATTTATAATCAATGATAATACCCATATATAGCTATCATATTAAATACAGATAAATGATTCTCCGGCCGACACATCCAGCTCGGTGAAAACCAGTTGTCTTTAAATAAAATATGCGCACGCAATTCAGCTCTGTCATGAAGAAACCACGCACGCAATTCGGCTGTGTCTCGAAAAAACCACGCACGCAATTCGGTTGTTGTCAAACATAGTTCTTTTTTTCTGCACGCAATTCGGATGCAGCCCCGACATCATTAGTCTCAGCTGTGCAAGTACCGCCGCCGTCGCCGCATACATTGTCGTGTCAATATTGCAATAATTCACACGCGCTCGATGTATGCCGAAAATTTAGTTCGCTTCTCGCGGATGAACGCACGAAATGGGCGTGTGCTCAACGTATTTGTTTTTCGTGCCTCAGTCCCGATCATTGGTCGCCTAGCTGTAAGGCGCCCGCCAAATGTGCAGTTTGTTCACGCCGTCATCATAGTTTGTTACATCCGACAGTTAAGGACGTTGCGCCGTTATCGAAGGCGAAATCAGCTGTTGTCCCTACATCGCTATTATCCGAGATTGGCACGGCGTTGGTACATATACGTGATCGTTCTGGAAGTTTCCAAGTGGCCCGCGCGTTGATTGATTCGGCGTTAGGTCCTTCGGGTGGATTCTTATTGGTTCAGTTTCGCCGTTGGATGTATCGATCCCGCAAACAACCGCCGTGTCTCTACTCACTTCCGTGGAACAATTAATCGACCGTTTTTGGCACATTGAGGAGCCCGACCTAGCCCCGTTGAAGTTACCGACGCCGGCAAATGCGAAGCCGTTTCCGTGATAACGTTGTCCGTGACGAGTCCGGCCGTTTTTTCGGTTCCATTGCCGTTTCGCGTGCTGTTGCATGATGATATTTTATTTCCTGGGTCTAGGGCGGTCGTGACGAAACCGTTCGAGCATCTCGAGCGGAAGCTAAGCTCGAACGATGGAATGCGCACTTAAGTATAACGATTTTATGTCGAAATACTTGTCACTCGGTACATGTCAGTGACGACCACTCCTGGCCGGTATTTTATTCCGCATCATGCCGTGTGTGGCGCCGATGAAAAATTCCGCGTAGTGTTCGACGCATCCGCTTCGGTCACTGATGGCTCGTCATTAAACACATCGTTCTTCCCGGGACCAAAGTTACAACTGGACATCGTAGATGTGCTCACGCGCTTTCGTTTGTTCCGTCACGCATTTACCACCGATATTTGCAAAATGTACCGACAGATTACGGTCCTTCCGCAATATCGTGCGTATCAGCATATTTTATGGCGATCGTCCCCGCACATGGAGCTCGTCGAATACGAGTTAAATACCGTGACTTATGGCATAAATTGTGCGCTGTTTCTCGCGCTACGTGTAACCGCGGCTGTCGCTGAAGTCGACTGCCGTGGTTCCGCCCACACATGCGACGCGTTGCGTCACCAGACGTATGTAGACGACATTTGTTACGGCGCCGACACTGTGGACGACGCGCTCAGTATTCAAGTAGAATTAACGGCTGTCCTTAACGGCACGGGGTTTGAATTGCGAAAATGGGCTAGCAATACCGCAGTTGTTGTGCATGCTGTTCCGGAAGAATTCCGGGTGATCAAATCTACGACGTATGCCGGTGATGAGGGTGGTGACACGAAGGTCCTCGGATTGTCTTGGCATACCGGTGGCGATTATTTCGGATGCGAAGCTCACCTCGACTCAGCCACGGTGTTTACCAAACGTGCAGTGGCGCCGAACACGGGTATGAACTGGGGAAAATTCCCCAGAACTATTTTTGGGTGGGTCAGGTGGGTGGGTGGGTGGGTAATAATAAGTGATCAGTGATCAGTGATATTTATAGGAGCTATTTATATCTGGTGTTGGGCACATCGTTTAAATTTAATTGTTGAACAAGGTGTTAAAAGCTGTCTTGAAGCTGTTGATTTTTTTGGGATTTTGGCCAAAGTATATGATTTTATATGTAGTAGCAAAAATCGTGTATTTGTTTTTGAACAAAATCAAAAAGAACGTAATCCTACATGGCCAGTTCGTAGTTTGAAGCGTGTTACTACTACACGATGGAGAGTCACTCTACAGCATTAAATACAATTTTAATCACATGGGAAGCTTTAATTGATACACTTAAAGATCTTCATAAATCTGAATCTTCATCTGACGCATCAACATTATGTCTGAATATTTTCAGACTGAACGATTTTTGTACACTTGTTTTGTATTTAAAAGAATATTTGGTTTATTAGATCCATTAAGTAAAATACTTCAAGCTATAGATACAGATCTTATCATAGCGTCAGAAATGATTATATCTAAGAAAAATCAGTTGTTGAAACTGCGAGATGAATTTGATTCAATTATTTTTGAGGTAAACAAATTTATTGAGGTTCACAGTGAAGAAAATTTCACTTTTACTCCTTTACCCCAAAAACGTCATAGGAAGAGAAAACGTATGCCGGGGTGAACAAGCATCGGATGAGCCAACAACTGATCCTCTTAATAATTTTAAGTATCACACATTTTATATTGTAATTGACATTATAAGTAATGAGATTGACAAGAAATTTAGTGAATCATCATTATCAGTTTTTAAAGATTTATCACTTATAACAAAAAAAAAGAATTTTAGAAATAAAAACTGATAATCATAAAATGCCAAATGATGCATTTGAAAGTATATCTTTAATTTATCCAAACTTTTTAAATGCTGAATTATTAAAAACTGAATTCATGTGGCTTGTAAATTGTTTTTCTGATTTAGAAAAAACTTATCATTTACCTGAAAGCCTTCATAAGACTTATCTAATATCTGATGATGGCGACAATAATGATGTTGAATCTAGTTCTGAAGATGAAGAAGAATCTATAATATTACCTAGAAACTCCATGAATATTAGCTCACTATTATATATATTTCAGTTGTTTACTGATTCAAGTATAAAAGATGTATTACCAAATATTTATATGTTAATTAAAATTGGAGTCACATTGCCAGTTTCAAGTGCTTCTACAGAACGAAGTTTTTCAAAATTAAAACTAATTAAAACAAGATTACGTTCGACAATGGCAGAGCCAAGATTAGAAGGATTGATGCGCATAGCATGTGAACAAGATATACCAATAGACAAAGAAAATGTAATAAATACATTCGCAAATAACAGTAATCAATTAATGAATTTGTTAATTTAGAATATGAATATATGATATAATATTTAGTAAACCTAATACATATTATATTATTATTACTATTGTTATTTTTATTTATTGATCTATTTTAGTATATTAAGTATACATTTATGTTTGTACATTATATTTTTATTTCGAAAATTATATTATGTAATTCAAGTTGAATTTATTCAGATAGATATTCTAGTATAACATATTATTTTTATAGTTTAAGAAACTAATTATTATAATATAATGTTATCGTTTATTTTTCTGATGCTTGTGTATTATTGATAAAACAGTACTAGTATGTATTAATTACGTTTAAAAAAATATAGTTTGTATATAATTAGAAATAAATAAAGTACTATTTGAGAGTAACTAACTATTTATATTTTAGTAGGTCGTAGGTGGGTGGGTGGGTCTAACACTAGTATTTTTTTCCCCATAACATGAAATATAGATCGGCGCCACTGCAAACGTGGTATATTGTCACTCATTGCACGTTTCTTTGATCCGTTAGGTTTATTTGCGCCGTCAATCTTCCTTGCCAAGCACATCATGCAACGCACCTGGCAGTCCAATTGTACGTGGGATCAGCGTTTGCCTACCGAGAATTATTCAGATTGGTCGCGGTTCGTCGACGAATATCCCGAGCTAGCCTCCGTGCGTGTTCCGCGTTATTTCAATACAACCGCTAGAGCTCAGTGTTCGTGGTGTGGATTTTGCAACGCGGTTATGCCGCGGTAGTATGTTATGACGCGGTTATGCGCGTCCATGATGCCCCTCGAGCGTCGTCAGTCATGTTGGTCGGTTCCAAGACCAAGTTAGCACCGCTTAAACCGTTATCGATTCCGAGGCTCGAGCTGAATGCTGCAGTGTTATTGTCACGCTGGATGAGCCGAATATTTTTATTATTAAATACGCACATCGATATCGTTGACATGTGTGCCTGGACGGATTCGTTGATTGTGTTGTCATGGTTAACAGTGCCCCACGACACGTTCAAGCAATATGTATCAAACCGTGTTCACCAGGTACGGGCATTGTTGCCGAGTTGTCAATGCCACCACGTCAGTTCGGGGATGAACCCAGCTGATTGTAAGTCCCGTGGGCTGATGCCGTCTGAGTTGCCGCACCATCAGTTATATTGGCAGGGCACCGCCTTTCTCCGTGACCCTCCACAGGAATGGGGGAGTGACATCGCGCGTTTGCCCATTGCGGAACTATCAGAAGTTAAATCCATGTCACCTGCAGTTTGTTTAGCTGCCCCCACGGTCGAATGGTTCACGCGTGTCTCGTCTTACGACGCACTTATACGTGTGGTCGCGTGTGTGCGCCGGTTTATCGACATTTTTCGCCGACGTCCTGCCGAGAGATCGAATGCGCTTACTCGAGCAGAGCTCGACGGTGCAACTCGTGTGGTAATCGCTGCGTCTCAACGTGTCACATTTCCGACATTAATCAGCGACCTGCGAAAATTACATCGCTTAGCATCCAAGCCGTTGGCATGGCTGTGCCCTTTTGTCGATTCCGAAGGTATAATCCGCGTCGGTGGACGCTTACGTCATTCAGAGTTACCGTACGATTGTCGTCATCCAATTTTGTTAGCAAAAGGTTCGTATCTCGCGCTGCTGGTGTGTCGTCACTGGCACAAAATCACTGGGCACTCGGGACCACGGGTAATGACCTTCTTGATACATCGGCAGTATTGGATTGTGTCGCTGCGTTCCGTTGTCCATTCCGTCATTAGTCAATGCACACGGTGCGTGCGTCTCCGCGCGTCCATCCCCACGCCCGTCATGGTGGACTTGCCGGAATCGTGGGTGTCGCAATGTCGCCCGTTTTCTTGTGTCGGTGTTGATTACGCCGGGCCTATACCTATACGTGAAAATAAATTACGGAAATCTCGGACGTACAAGGCATATATAGCCGTGTTCGTATGTATGAGCGTCAAAGCCGTCCATTTGGAACTCGTATCAGATTTGTCCACTCCGGCCTTTCTCGCCGCCTTTGACCGGTTCGTCGCTCGGCGTGGCTTGCCTACGACGGTTTATTCCGACTGTGGGACAAATTTTGTTGGTGCCGACAGACAATTGCGTCAGCTGATTAATAGCATTTTAAACCATTTTCTCGTCACTTAAGTAGCTGCTCTGCCAAATGCTAGTGAATAGCCGGCAGCCCAAACACCATCAGTCTTCATTCAACTTTCTACCCAGTAACATTACAACATTTAGAAGAAACGAAGACTTGACCATCCGACGAAACCCGCCACCAGTCGACGACGAGCAGACCATCAGCCAGACGTGAGTCGGCCGTAATTCGCTTCCAGATCGAAGATCTCGAAATCCAGAGTCAACGGACCTCGGATTATATATATATATAATATAGGCTATAGCCTTTATAATGCAATTACTAATTGTTCTTTATCCTTTCTTTTATTGTCTTTCTTGTGCATACTCTACCTATTTATTTTGTTCTATTTTTTGCTTTATTAATTGTCAATAACGATCATAATCAATAATATCTAAATCTGTATCACAACTTCCTCTTTTCAGCACTAGCTCAGCTTTTGAAAAGAGAACCAATATATTTTAATGTAATTTTTTTTTTTTGTTTTGTTTTGTTACTCATAAATTGTTTGTAATTGTTATAATTTGGTGACAATAAATATTATTATTATTAAAAAAAAAAAAAAAAAAAAAAAAAAAAAAAAAAAGATAGTATGGTTGCCCACACGGACTAAGATATACAGGACGGGACACGACAAGGTTGAAGGGTGTGGGGGGTTGACCACGAAATGTTATACAACGAGCAGTGTGCAGGGGGTATTTTCCTTTTAGCATTACTAGCGCTGTCTAAGTGGATACTTATATGGAACTAGAAATTTGTGATGATGTGTTCTAGTTCCATAAGTATCCACAAAGACGGCGCTAGTAATTCTAAAAGGAAAATACCCACTGGCCACTGCTCGTTGTCAACAATGGCACCCACTGGCCCCTCTCTGCGGGCGCCCTTGTCTGTGGAGAGAGAGTCATAACGGTTATAAGTGGGAAAAAGTCCTGGAACTTTTTTGAGGTGGGAATTGTTGGTGTTGTTAGTGACGTAGGTAAAGATCTTTTAAATTGATTGTTTGAGGTCTGAATGTTTTTTCTTATATACTGTTCATTAATAATAGGCGATACGGTTTTATTCGTGTTTAAAGGCGAGGGCTTGTTGCGCGGCATAGTGCTAGCAGATTACTTACTTAATCGCGGAGTCCAAAGGTCACCGAGTACGACCGCGACGGTGCCTTGGAAACGGATAATTAGGTATTCTAGTAATCTAGTATAAATATAAGTAGTTCAGAGCTTCTAAAAATAAATTAGTAAAAGACTGTAACAATTATAAATATAAATATGTTACATGACACATATGTATATAATACGAACTCTACCGTATGTACGATTAACTGCTGACTGATATATTATTAATATTAAAACACACACATAATTGTAAGGCCTATGGCCAATACACACAATGTATTAGTAAGTTAGTTCGGTGTGCACCTTAGACCTCAATACACACTACGATTACCGGACTCCGTATGACTGCAATACAGTTACATAGTATAATAGAACATAGTTGATATATTTGTGAGTATTAATATTTGTAAGTGTTTAGTAGAAAATAAAACATAATTATAACTGAAAAGGAATCCTAGTAATTTAAATATATTTAAGATTCTGATATCTACATATCTGCCCCTGGCTACGGTATTTATATCTATAGGATCCTACGATTCTCCCTGGATATCTTATATTTAACTGGTCGTTCCCCCGACCACGTTACATATTGGTGGAGGCACCGAAGCCTGTAATAATTACAGTTATATTTGGTTCCTAGGATTTTGTTTCAGCTTTAATAAATTTATAATTTAAAGTAGTTTAAAAAATATTTATTTTTTTCTTTAGTAAAAATTTAATTATAAGCAAGATAACGTTTTTGAATAAGGAATTTGTAAGTGATTAATTCGGACTGTAAGGTTTAGAAAAAATTTAAGTTATAAGAGAGATAAACGAATTTGAAAGGATAAAATTATTATAAGTGAAATAAAGTTTTGAATGAAGGAAGTTTAAGTGATTAATACTGACTATAGGTATTCAGTGGAATCGTAAGTTTTAAGAAATACAATTGAATTTAAAGAAAAAATTTAATTTTTAAGTGAGATAAAGTTTTGAACGAAAGAATTTTAAGCGATTAATACTGACTCTAGGTTCTAAGAGAAATTTTAAGTTTTAAGAGAGATAAACGAATTTGAAAGGATAAAATTATTATAAGTGAAATAAAGTTTTGAATGAAGGAAGTGTAAGTTTTGGTGTAAGTTTCATAAGTTTTAATTCATTTTTAAATTAACGACAGCTCGTCCCGTCTACAATTTGGACTATATTTCAGCACCCGTGGCATCCGTCCCGTTTCTGCAATAATTTATATTTTTTTGTAATTCTTTTTAACAAAAGATAGCATATATTATACTCAAATTTTGGTGTACGTTTCATAAGTCTTAAAATATTTTTGAATTCACTACAGCTCGTCCCGTCCACAATTTAGACTATATTTCAACACCCGTGGCGGTGGAATCCCGTCCCGTTTCTGCAATAATTTATATTTTTCCGTAATTTTTTTACCAAAAGATTGGGTATAATAAACTTAAATTTTGGTGTAGTTTCATAAGTCTTAAAATATTTTTGAGTACCTGTGGATGTGGAATCCCGTCCCGTTTCTGCATTATTGAACATTTTTCGCTGATTTTTATATTAGTTGATAGATTTTAATTTACTTTAAATTTTGATATACCTTTTATAAGTTTTAAATCATTTAGGACTTAATTGCAGATCGTCCTGTTCGATATTTTGCCGTAACCTGTAATTCTGTACTTTTTTCACAAGAATATTTTTTGTTAATATATTTTGTTTAATCTATGTATTTAATTTATGTGATATATTTAATAATATAATAGTTTTATATTTAAATATATTAAAAATAATATTAGTCGTAATTAGAAAGTATTTTTTTCGCTGAGCGTGTTCAGGCAACACTGTTTTTGTTATCACATGTGAAATGGAATCGGTCCCGTCCCGGTCTTTAGTATTACCCGGTTCCTACGATTCTCCATGGATATCTAACTGATCGTTCCCCCGACCACGTTACAAGACAAAATATAGGTATACGTTATGAAGTAATTGTTTAATATTGATTAAATAATACATAGAACAATATAGGTACAATATAGGTACACCAATTACATTATAAAATATTACAAGCGTTTAATAATGATACAATAGATATAATTGTAAATAATATGGAATAAAAATAGTATATAGTTTAAAGAATTTTTGTATTTTCATCGTTTCTTTTATTCACAAGTGAACACATTTTCGAGAAACGGATGACAGTCATGCCAATATAAAATTTATAATATTACCAATTGGGAGAGTAGTTTTAAAAATAGTTTACACACCACTGCCATAGTGCCACAGAATAATAATAATATTATGCACGAAGACGGGGCACTAACGGGGACACTTCGTTAGTGCGTTAATAGCTGATTGACTGACATTTCGATCAGTATACAATATACATCACGTCGGTGATCAAAATCGTAATTATATATTATAATATTATATTATATTATATTATTGTGTAATAATTGTTAATATATTATCATAAATTTTAATTATAATCTCAAGGTGGGCTTGTTGGCGTTGCCATATGGAACTTACACGCACGTTGGTTGCTCCTCCTTGTCTGGTACGGCGCAATCCATAAAATTAAACAAGTCGGCGCCCTCTTTTACGACGCACATGTAACACGATCCGTCACAAACGCAGAACTTCGACGGGTCCGTGCAACCGTGCAAGCATTCCAATTTGGAATAGAACTGTGGGTTAAGATTTTCAGGATCACACGTGTAACATGTGAATTTGTATTGAGGGTGGTCTATGGTTAAGCACGGCCTTTTCCTATTGACGTGGCACTCCGACTTCAGACATTCCTCGCACAACTCGTACATAAATCCGTTTGCGGCTGATTCGACGGGCGAGTACAAGTAGAAGATATTCAACAAAATCGCGAAAGTGAACACGGCCACGGCGGCGTACGATAGAAACATATTGTTGTTGTTGTTGTTGTTGTCGTTGTTGGTAGTGTTATTAACCTAGCCTAAATTACACTGTATGCAGTGCGATATATCTGTTATTTTGGAATCTGCTTCTCGGTGGCAACTCGAAATTGATTCGTCAAATGAGTTTATGTATATACGTGTGTGGTGTGTGTGTGGTGTGTGTGTGTATATATATTTCCTCTGCGATTATAGTTTATTATATATAGATTATAGATACAAAGTGTTACACAGCTGATTGACTAACATTTCGAACGGTGTGTATATCGTTTTTATATCCAAACGTCTGCCGGTTACGCAATCGTGGAATCGTGTAATTGGCCGGGTTATGCAATGGGCTGTCGAATGATCTCAACAAGCTGATTTATTATTTAATTTCTGTCGTACAGTGTGTGTCAAAAGTCCGTATCGCTCTAATATCATCTAAATGTCAAATCCCAGAGTAGATAGCCTTTACAACAGATATGATTTTTTCATCAGCAATTTATTTGAAATGAATTACAAAAAATTGCAATTTTCTTATTAATTTCCGATGATAACTTTAAATAAATTGCACTTATCCACTTGTATAATTAGTATCAAACCAACTTTTTATGTTATTTAGCAATAAAGTATATTATATCATAATAAATCTTCTTACAAAAACCGTCCATACTATACTATTCTATATTGTTTTATGAACAACGTATATTTTTTATAAATTAAACATACCTATTTTTATATATTATTTAACCTTACTATTTATTTTTGCACGAAGATTTATTATGACATCAACTGTTACATAGCATATTCTTTTCTAAACATGCACACCTACACAAATATTATGTTTGGTGGCAGGGCCGGCGCAAGGCTAAATAACGCCCCAGCCAAAATGCTAACTGGTGCCTTTTTCATACAAAAACTTATAATGCCATAATACTCAGAAAAAAATTTTGTTCATGGACAATATCTCCGTGATTTTCTAATAAATTTTCGCCTAGTTTATCCCTTTAAGTGCCCTTAAAATATTTGAACAGAATTCATCTTTTGCTTGTCGTATTTCTAAAACCTCTATATTTATATCTTCATTTGTTTTTTTTTCTTTATTTCAGTTAAATTTACAGGAAACCTAGATAGACTGTCTGCTGCTAGATTTACTGAACCTGCTTTATGTTTTATTATAAAATCATATTCAATTAACTTAAATATACTCTTAGTTATTCTAGAAGAGGGATATTTCATAGTTATAAAATATTACAAACTCGAGCGATCACTATACACTATAAACTCCCTTCATAACAGATATTCTCTAAAATAATTTATTACAAAAACTACTGCAGCCATTTCTAATTCTGTGTTTGATGTTATGATGTTTTTTTCCCATTTTTGTCCTCTTTTTCTAATATTTCTCCTAATCCTTCCAATGAAGCATCCGTTGTAATAAAAATTGCTCTACCTTCCTTAAAATGTACTAATACTGGGGCTATACTTATTGCCTGTTTTAAAAATTCAAAAGCTACTTCTTGTTCCTTCTTCCATTTAAATCCGATATCCTTTTTTGTAATTTCTATAAATGGGTTTGCTATTTTTGAAAATTTGTTTATGTATTTCCTATAGTATGAACATAATCCAATAAAGGCTCTAACATCTTTGATTTTTGTTGGCTTAGGAAATTTTTTTAGAGCTTCTATATTTCTTTCTAATGGTTTTAAATCGTATTCTGATATTTTATGACCTAGCAACTCTATTTCTGACATTTATTTCTTTTCAATTTTAACCCCGTTTCGTCTAATAAACTTTTTTTCTAAATTACATAGTGCCTTTTCAAATTTTCTGCGAAATAACATCTGTCGTCTAAATAAGCTACTATTGATCTACATAAATAATCACTAAACATTGTATTGATTGTTCTTTGGAAAATAGGTGCCGAATTTTGTTTATTGTATTTTGTTTAAATTTATTGTTTGTTCATTGAGTTTCCTAAAATCCACTAAGAAACGGTATTCTCCTTTTTGTTTTTTAGGTATAAGAAATACTGGCGCTGCATAACTGCTTTTACTGGGTTCTATAATATCTGCTTTGGTCATTACTTCAATTATATTTTTTAATTTTTCTCTTTGTTTCGGAAAAACTCTATATGGTGCTTGGAAAACCGGGTCTTTTGAGTCTAAATTAACCTCGCAATCCTCCACTTTGGCACAATTTAACTCTAATTGTTCAGAAGTAAACAAATGTTGATATTCACTTATTAAGAGTGTTGCCATTTTTCTCTGTTCATTAGTTAAATCGTTTGAAATTTTAATAACCGTACCCTGTCCGTCGGTGATGTCTTTACTTGTTTTATTAACTATTAATACATTATCTTTTTTATATATTCTATTGTTCCTCATGTGGTGCCTTCATATATTCTTGTATATAAATTTGAAAAATTGTACACCTGAATTTCTTCAGCGTTTTTGTCTAGAAATTTGTTTCCAATTTTAAATATTGGTTTTGGCATAAATGGTCCACTGGGTGTATAGTTAATTGTTCATTTATTGCCCCTATATTAGTTTTAAATTTAATGTTAGCTATTGTTTTCGGTGCTATTATGGTATTCTCTTGCTATTATTTTGTCTATAATGTATTCCCTTGAGATATTTCTTTCAATCGCAGTGTTATATATGGATTTAAGTGTTCCATTATGTTCTGCCTAAATGTTATTTATTTTTTTACAAAATCAATGACTGACCATATTTAAAAAAAAAAGTTGTTACCCAATAAAATTTCACAAGTTAAATGTTTAATTACATAAGCTGTAATTTCATATTCGCAACCTTGAATTTTTATTTTTAATTGTATTGTTCCCAAGTTTTCCAACTCAGAATTATTTGCTCCAGTGATAATCGTTTGTTCTTCTGGAATAATTTTCTCTTTATCTTTAACTAATTTAACTATTCAATACATGATATATTTGCTCTTGTGTCTATTATTGCCTGTTTTTACATACTAACATTTCTTATTACTACATCCTTTAAAAGCTTAATACAACATAACCTATCAATAGGCCAGTTGCGGCTACTAAGTTGCCAGTATAGTAAGTCGATAAGATATAATAAAAATAATAAAATCAAATTCTTTAATACGTATTTATGCAAAATTTAGTTTTTTAAGTAGTAGGTTAGTTTTATAACTCTTGATTAATATTTAAATATTTAATAGTTAATACTGTCAAAGGCTTTTTTGACATAAATCGATTAATCTGATCAGGAAATTTTAGAACCTTACATTCAGATATGACTCAAGACTTAATACAATTTCACTGTTTACTCATTAATAAAAAATTACTTACTTCTTGATTAAATTATAAGCTGATTGTTTCAATAATTAATCGATTAATCTAGTTTTGATTAATCGGTTAATCGCCATTCCGATTAATCAACCGATTAATCATTTTTCAATTAATCAATTTTTTTTAATTAATTGTGCATAATAATAATTGATTCCCCCCAAAAATAATCGAACAGCCCTAGCCGTGATCATACTCTGTGCTGGCATATATTGGAACAATGATGTTAAGCATCTATAAGTTCAATATTATCTTGCTTGTATATAATTCCACTGGAAATCATTGTGTCCTGGAGCCTTGTATATTATAATTAATTTATATGAGATGACAATATCAATCATTACAACTTAAAATACGAATGTATGTTTTGTTTAGTAAACATATGCAGATTGTCTAAATCAAATAAAGTATTTAAAATAAATAAAAAAAACTATTAAATAGCATGTTATTTTTAAAACTTGCACACCTACAAAAATATTATGTTTGGTGGATCAGTTCTGTAGGTCCCATATAATTCACTTTTGGTACTCTGAATATATAATGCATTGAATAATTAATAATTTCAAAATCGCCTGATATATTTTTGTTTAAATACATTTTATTTAAGATCTAAAAGTACGTTATAAGAATACGCAAGTAAGTTGACGTATTGGGTGAGATGACCAATAATTTACATCAAAATAACGATTAAGTCGATAATCAACAGTTTGAGAAAACAAACATCATAGATTCGGAAACATTAAATTCCTCAAAGTTTCAAATTTTATTGATCATTGATAACAAATTTATTTACAAGAAACGATAATTAAGGTTAGCCAATGTAATATTATAAACAGTTTTCATAACCAGATTTATTAACAATAAACAGTAGATTAAATCAAATATTTTAACTCATAAATTGAATGACACTAATTCTTATAATTGCTAGTGATTGCTAGTATATCTATACAAGTTGAACACTCAATATTTCGTTAAATATTGACTTTTTTTTTAAATTTTAGTTTCATGTTTTCAATATTTATATAAATGTCAAATATTTTTTACCTTTATGTTTATAAGGGATACCACTATCAACTATTAATATTCAAATGACAAACTTTACTAAAAGTTTTATAAACGAATAAGAATATTTCTTTTATGAATTTTCACATTCAAAATTTTCTTTTTTTCCGTGAATCCATTGATGTTGGGTGGTTTTGGGAGATGTGTATATGTAAATGTGTAATACCGTAGGTATAGGATCAAAGATATTACAGTTTTCAAATCATTTCAAGTACAGTAAGCTTACATTGCGCCCCTAAATGTGTTGCAAAATGCCCATTTGTCAGGGTGTTGCGCAGTTCGCCCAAGATTAAAACTGCACGCCCAGCACTTCAACCGTCATCAAAAACTAAACTTTCGATGCAGGCGTGATAAAAAATAATTTACAGTATTGAACGTTGAATAGAAAGAGCGAAACATCTCAACAGTTTGAAAATATGGTCTTAAAGTATATTTGACAATGCTTGGTTAATCAAACTGTAAATATTACAAGCAAATAATATCTTTTAATAATCAACTTTTATATAGACCAGATGCAGGTTTAAAACATTCGAATACGACGAAATATTCGTTATTCGAATATAACTTAATTATATGGTATATAAAATATAATAGGTAATAAAAATGATACAGTAGATAAAATCTTAAAGAATATAGAATTTAAGTTTACAGCATTTTTGTATTTTCGTTGTTTTTTATCACACAGGCGAACACATTTTCTTTAAACGTTTAACAGTCATACCTATATAAATTTATAATATTACCAATCGGGAACATAGTTTTAAAAATAGTTTACGAACCACTGCTGCGGCAAAATAATAAGATAATGCAAGACGACGGTTCGCTGCGGTCCAGCGGGAGAGTATTGTACAAAAATATTATGGGAAGTAAAACAGTTAAAACAATATTAAATTCTTCACGGTGGTGACTGGATGCGTCTATTAAAACTATATAATATTATTATATAATGGAGTATTGTTTTTTTAAGAACGATAATCATATTTGAAAATATATTAAGTATTTTAATAGCTAATTTCTCGGCGGACGTGTTGGTGGTACCGTACGGAACTTACTTGCACGTTATGTTCAGTTCCTGCTCGGTTGGCAAATCGCAATCCTCTAAATATCCTCCATTTTCAAGGACTAATTTTCTGATGCACACGAAACACATACTAGTACAAATGCACACCCTTTTCGGGTCCGTGCAACCCGTCTTGCATTCATCTAAGGTGTAGTACTGCTGGTCACCTAATTCGATATCACAAGTGAAACATAAGTAGGAACCGTCGTGTAGGGTCATGCACGGTCTGTTTCTATCATTATGGCACTTGCCAGCCAGACAATCCTGGCACGTAGTGTAGAGTACGCCGATCTCCACCGATTCGATGGGCGAGTTCAAGAAGAAGAAATTCAACAGTATCACGAAAGCGAACACGGGCACGGTGGCGTATGACGGAAACATAATATTGTTGTTATTATCTTAACCTATATATTCGATACGATATATTATTTCGGAATCTGCTCCTTGGTCGATCGCTTCAGTGGCCACTCGAAATTGTTCGGTGAATGAGTGTACCTATCTATAATATTTATGCGTGTATATATCAACTACTGGAGTGATAATTATATTATATTTTAGGTGCAGAGTGTACGGTAAATGATATTATAATGATGATTATAACATTCGTTTGTGCGTTAATATAACTAAATGAATGGCATTTCGATCGGTGTGCATATCGATTTTATATTCTGAAATTGGCTGCCGGTTACGTGGTCGTGACGTCGTGTAATTGGTGGGGTGTATAATAACTTACTACAATATTTATCTTCCGTCGTACAGTATGTGCCAAAGCCTAAAAGTGCCGTATCGCTCTAAACTGCGATATAATAGTTGGGTATGATCAAATATTTAATTAAATTACGAATCTGCTTGCCAGATTTCTGGTATAGTTTCTGGTTTTAATATTATTTATGACTGCAATCTTTGTACATTTCTACAGCATGGCAGTCGACAAGTATCACATTTATACCTACATATTTCGTACAAAATAATTATTATAATAATTGAACAGTTATTAGTAAAATAATGGCAAGGCAAAAATTATTGCATAAAACATTCGAATACGACGGCGAATACAGCGAATACAGCGAATACGACGAATACGAATAATAATAAGCTTTTAAAAATCCACCTTTATATAACATGAAATCGAGGGCGCCCTATGTCTACTTTTCGTACCGCTATAGTAAATATTGGAGGGAAAACGGACGACGATCCAATGGGAAGGTCTCCCGGCGGCGGCGGAGCCGTCGCTGCGTCATCACCACTCCTTATCACTCTTCCCGATTTTTTTCAAAATTCGAGTTTAACTCCTTTAGGGGGCCCCGGGCGGCCCCGTTCGGACCTTATTCGCGTTCCCTGTCAGATTTTGAGGCCGCGCGCGGCCGTACTTTTTTCCCGGCGGCCCGCCACGGCCGAGACGACGCGCTTTACGTCCGCCGCCGTCGCGCGCGTTTCTTGCCGTTTTTTTTCGAAAATTCGTGTTTTAGCCCTTTTTGACACGTCTCGGGCCCCGTTAGCCACTCAATCGCCTTCCCCGCTAAATTTATAGGCGGCGCGCGGCCGCACCCCGTTTGCGGAGAGCGCCTCCGAAGAGAAATCGATTGCGGTGTGAGCGGCGTCGTCACGTTTTTGACGATTTTTCGAAAATTTTCGCCGCGAGTAGCTTCCGACCACCCTTGAGACGTCCGACCTCCGGGCCGAAGACGTATTCGCGTTCCCCGTTAAATTTGTAGGCCACGCGTGGCCGTACTTACTCCGGGACGAGTCCCGGGGCTGCGGGACGACGCCGAGAGCCGAGTGCGGATATCGCCGCCGTCGAGTGGGTATTACTATATACAGGCATAAATACGTGCGTCGGAAGGTTCGATTTTTTTCGCAAATCTCGCCGTTTCAACGTCCGACGACGGCGGAGCAAAAGGACGTCGACACCGCGTTCGTAATTCGCCGAAACGGCTTAAGAGTCATAGATTCGACACCAGTTTTGAACTCGGTAGGTAGGTAGGCAAGGCGTAGGTGTCGTGGTTTCGATGCCGGCCGCCGGGATTGAAGTTAATTTGCGGCGGCCGTGTGATTTCGGATTTTTTTTTTGATATTACTATTTGATATTATTTATATAGGTAGGTTTTATCGTTTGACATGGGCTCGATTATGTGGTTAAATATTAAATATATAATATACTATGTAGTAGGTACTTAAAATATTACAGTTTTTAGGTGGGCCAAATGATGTTTATTAATAGACAAAATATAACTTATTATGTATTTAGTTAAATTCTGGCGGTTAAATTGTATAATGATATGACTATACTATTAAACATTTTAATAATTAATATTTAATTAATACTATTTTATTATTTACACATTTATTGAGCAGCCCACCTATATTATTTAACAAGAGCTGGGTTATATAGTTCATTTATACTTGAATAGACAATAGTACAATATAACTAACCTACATGTATACTATGTAGTACCCACTTAATTCATTACAGTTTTTAGGTGACTTGATTGGTCGAGGAAATTATAAATTATAATGCTGCAGATACCATATAATACAATATTAATAAACAAATAGATCTTCATATATTTCAGTAAAAGCTGGTAGTTAAATTGTATAATGATATGCCTATACTGTTTGATATTGTTTATGTAGGTACGTGTAGTAAATATAGTTTTTAAATAAATAATCGATAAACAACAATAATTAATTTAGAGGCGTCGCGTCGTTATTACTATATACAGGCTTGAATATATACGTTGGAGAGTTAGATTTTTTTCGCGTACCTATTATAGTTTAAGAGCCAAAAATTTGACTCCAGATTTCAACTCGATAGGTAGGTAGGTAGGTTTAGACTTGCGGGTCGTGGTTTCGATGCCGGCCGCCGGGATTGCCGTTAATTTGCGGCGGCCATGAATGAAGATTTTTTATAGTGACTGATGGGGTTATATAGACTACTTCTTTTAAGAAACCCCAAAGAAAAAAAATCTAGGGGAGTGATGTCTGGACTACAAGCTAGCCATGTTACTATTGTATGCTGGGGCTCCATCTTGATGATAGTACATTTTTAGGTGTTGTTCTAGTGATATATTTCCCAAGAGTTTTGGAACTTCGTTTTTTAAAAGTTTCTATATTTATAAGTGTACGATCAAAAAAATAAGGACCTATTATTAAGTGTCTCCCAAAATTCCGCACCATTCATTAACTCGCATTAACTCGTTAACTTGAAAGTTGACATCTTTAGTCCAATGAGGGTTCGAATCGGACAATCAGACCAATCGTCCAATCGGACAATGATTATTATGTTTATTGATCATCCCGTTATTTATAAGCTGTGATTCATCTGTCTATAATAGATATTTGTAAAGAAATTCGGTTCTTCGTTAATTTTTGTTTAGAATTGAATTACCATGTATATCTTCTTTCAAAATCAGTTGGATGTAAATGGTGAATTAATTGAATTTTGAAGTCATGAAATTTGTTTAATTTTGATATTTTTTGACAAGAACAGAATATTATCCCTTTCAGCTCACAAAAAATAAATATAAATAAATTGTCAGTTTCAACTTTCATTTAAGTTATTTTAATTTCAAAGTACATGCATACAATTTTTATTGATTGCTATGAATAACTATGACCTTAGCCATGAAATCATCATAAATAATAATCATAACTAACCAGATATGGTACGTAATGATGTATGTGGATTCTTATATAAATGTGCAAAAACCATAACAGTATTTACTCATTTATTACTCGCTTATATCTTAAACTTTTTATATTTTTTTTAGTATAAGAACCATGTAAAAGTAAATTATTTTGTATCCTTGAAAAATTAAAACGGCTTGGTATTGTAGAGTCACCATGAAGTTCAGTATACAACTTTACTTCTGCTGTAACATTATTATTACACTGTGTGTAACAATTAAGCATATCCATTTTTTCAACATTAGAATAGACTGTGTTATAACAACATAACAAGTTTATAAATTATATTATATTACCTAACCATACGTATATTTTTTATAAATAAATCATACCTATTTTCCTGTACCTATATATTGTTTTACCTTACTATTTATTTTTGCACGAAGATTTATTATGATATATTATGTTATTTTTAAAACACCTACACAAATATTATGTACGGTGGATCTGTTCTGTAGGTCCCATATAAGTAATTAACTTTCAGTACTCTGAATATAACGCATTAAATAATTAATAATTTCAAAATCGTCTGCTTTATTTTTGTTTGAAAACATTTTATTTAAGATCTGAAAGTACGTTGTAGGAACTCGCAGGTTAGTTGACGTGTTGGGTGATATGACTAATTAATGACATCAAAATAACGATTAAGCCGATATTCAAAAGTTTGAAAAAACAAGCATTATAAATTTGGAAACATTAAATTCCTCAAGTTTCAAATTATTTTGATCAGTGATAACAAATTTATTTACAAGAAATGAAATTAAAGTTAGCCAATGTAATATCATAAGCTGTTTTCATAACCAGATTTGTTAACTGAAAACGATCTTATAATTGGCAATTGCTCGTGATCGCTAGTACCTATACAAGTTGATTCTTTTATCGTCGAACGCTCATTATTTTGTAAAATATTGACTTTTTTTTACTTGATGAAATAATACATAGAATGATTTAGGTGAACCAATTACATAATATAATATTACAAACATTTATCACCTTAACTTTATGTCATGTATAATAAAATAGGAAATACAAATGATACATTAGATAAATACCTAACCTCGTAAGGAATATAGAATAACAATAATATACCTAGTTTAGAGTATTCTTGTATTTTTGTATTTTTATTGTATTTTTCTGGTTTTCAAATTTTCTGGAAATGGTTGACAGTCATACCTATATAAATTAGTTAGGAGCAGTTTTACAAATAGTTTACGCACCACTGCTGCGGAAAAATAATTAAATTATGCAAGAAGACGGTTCGCTGTGGCGCTGAGGGGGATTCTATTCCTATGTTGTACGAAAATATTGTAGGAAGTAAAACCGTTAAAACAATATTTAATTCTATACGGTGGCGATGGGATGCGTATATTAAAACTATATAATATTATTATGTAATGGGGTTTTATTTTTCTTATGAACAAAAATCATAACTGAAAAATTATTTAGTATCATAATATAATATTATTTTAATTATTATCTCACGGCGGGCGTGCAGGTGGTGCAGTACGGAACTTACACGCATGTTACGTTCAATTCCTCCTTGGTTAGCAAATTGCATTCCTCTAAATTAGCACTTTTGATGCGCTCATTTGCGATGCACACGAAACACGCGTCGGTACAAACGCAGGTTCTCTTCTGGTCCGTGCAGCCCTTCTTGCATTCGTCTTCGGAATAGAACTGTTGGTCGCCATTTTCGGGATCACACGTGAAACAAAAGTACCCGCCGTCGGACCTGGAAATGCACGGCCTGTTCGAATCTTTGTGGCATGTGTCAGCCAAACACTTCTGGCACGTATCGTAGATCTTGCCGTTTATCGCCGATTCGATGGGCGAATTCAAGAAGAAGAAATTCAAAAGTATCACGAAAGCGAACATGGGCGCGGTGGCGTACGGCTGAAACATAATATTTTTGTTGTTTTTGTTGTTATTATCTTAACGTATATAATGTCGGTACGATATCTGTTATTTTGGAATCTGCTTCTATTGGTCGATCGCTTTCAGTGGCGACTCGAAATTTTTCGGTGAATGAGTATGTATATATAAACTACTGCAGCGATAAGTATATATTATAGGTGCAGAGTGTACGGTAAACGATATTGTAATGAAGATTATGACATTTGTTTGTGCGTTAATGTAATTGAATGACTGGCATATCGATCGGTGTGCATATCGTTTTTATACCCCGCAAACAGCTGCCGGTTAATTGGTCGTGGCGTCGTGTAATTGGTGGGGTCTAATGCATAGACATATTAATAAATGACTACGCTTTCCTCACCCCCCATCTATCCAAATCTGAAATGTAAATTGTGTGAGTGAGAAAGAAACTGTTGGGGGCAATCATGAAAGAAATAATAATTATATTTCATTCATGCCATGAAATTATTGTAATTTATAGATTATAAGACTGATAAGTAGTGATAACCATCATTGATATTTGATAATGTCATAAATAATATCATGGAATAATTTGAGTATTCAAATATTTTCTCCATGCTTGCCCCCAACTGTTTTTTCCTCTCTCATCAATGTCGGTTTCATGATTTCTCTCTATAAGCGCAGTCCATTTATTTTCATGTCTATTGTCTAATGTGGTAGGGTTGCGCAATAGGCGGTCGAATGATCACGACTAACTTACTACAATATTTAACTTCCGTCGTACAGTATGAACCAAAAGTATGCGCTGTAAATATTACGATAGAACACGGCCACGGCGGCGTACAGCAACAACATACTGTTATTGTTGGTGTTATTATTCTAACCGATACTCCTTTTCAAAAGAGAATGTACGGCTTTCGCGCATGTCGAATGATTCGATTTGTGCGCTGAGAACCACGTGTTCACGTTAACAATGGGAAAATGGTGGGGGGGTATATATTTATATGACATTGTACGCGGTATGCGATATCTGTTATTTTGGAATCTGCTTCTCGGTGGATCGCTTGCAGTGTCGACTCGAAGTTGATTCGTCGAATGAGTTTGTATATTATATATATATATGTGTGTGTCTTTGTGTGTATCACTGCTGCGATTAGAGTTTATAATATAAGTACAGAGTGACGAGTGTGTAACATAGCTGATAGACTGATATTTTGATCGGTGTGTATGTCGTTTTTTTTATATCCAAACGTCTGCCGGTTACCGCGATCTTGGAGATGTGTAATTGGCCGGCTCTAAATGGTAATGCAATGAGCTGTAAAATGATCACAGCAACGAGATTTAATATTTAACTTCTGTCGTACGATGTGTACCAAAAGTCCGTATCACTCTAATATCCAGATATTCATCTAGAATCTAGATACATTTATCTAGATAAGTCCAAACACTGCCCAGTAGGAGTATAAGTGTACCATTCCTATAGCAAACCTCTTTAAAACTTCATAACGAGAGTTATACATAAATCAAAAATTTGAAGATAAAGTGAAACTTTTAATGTGTAATGTAGTCTACTAAAAAGGTTATGACCCTTTTTTGAAAATTTTAAATATAAAAACTTACAACATAAAATCTAATACTTATGAACAAGGAACTCTGTTGTTTTAATTTCTTGATAGGAAATTATGATTATTAATAACATTTTAAATAATATAGCAAATTATAACATCACAAGATAAAATATAAAAAGTGGGTAAGTGGATGTCGCTCTGCTGTACAGTAGGTTACAAGTTTGAAGTTGGTCGATGTATAATGGATTGTATTAAACTTGAATTCAATGATATAAAATCATTGTATAAGAAAAATGATTCTGTACTGAGACGGTTTGTCAGTCTGTATTTTATATATTGTTATTATTTATTTTAGCCTGTAATTGAATTAATATTATAATATTATAAAGTACCTATTAAATATAAAACTTAAATTAAAAACCATTTTAACTTTTGAGTGAATTTAATATTACATTTTTTCATTTAAAGTGCATATTTTGTTGCCTTTTTTGACATTTAGAATGCATTTTTAAGGTTTTTTGGTGCATTAAATTCACAGTCCTGATTATTAGGTATAATTAATTTTATATTTTTATGCACCTATGATTCAAAAATGAAATAATATAATCAATTAGGTTTACCAAAAAATATATTAATGGTGGCTTAAATTGTCCATCCTTATTAAAAAAATATAGAATTTATTGGGATTAATTTCAATTTGAATGTCTTATTTTTAATTCTTTGATAAATTGAACCAAACATAGTCTAAATTTTATATTATAGTAATAACTAATAATATAAATCAAATATTAAACACAACATTGTGATACAAAAAAAAAACAATTTTTTTTTTTAAACTATAAAAATAAATGTAGGTTTTTGAGTACCTAATACCAAACACAATAAATATAAGAATATGTGTTTCAATGTATTCGCATTTACCTATTAGGAAAAAACAATTTGTTAATAATTTAAATTTGTATGTAAAAATGTTTATGTTAAAATATATTGTTTTATTTAAATGGTGTTATTTAATAATAATTATCTAATATTGTATCTAAATTTTATACTTGGGATTTTTCTCATTTTGAAATTATGACACATTGTATACAACCTGTATATCAATAAATATTAAAATCAGCTTGAGTTCTTTACTCTTATAAAGGTTTCAGTGGATTTTATTTGATAAAATATGATTCCCTATGCATTTTTTACACATGTACAGTTCTGTAGCCACATTCAGCTCATCTGATGTTACGCATATTTTTAACTGCATTAAACTGTTGAACAAGTTATAATAAAACTCTGCTATATTATACAACATAGAAAACTAGAGATACAGAGCCAATTCATAATTATTATCTATCGTCTAAGGTTACTATAGCTCAAAAATCAATATTATAAATACAAAGTATAAAGATGAGCGTTGTTAATAAGCATTACACCTGAACATTCGAAAAGTTATATAAATTATCAAAGAATTAGCTAGGGATTTTATAATCGTATATACGGTAATTCACTAAGCATGCTCACCCCTATTATTTTCATTTAATAATTAATTCATTCAAATTCGGAATATAAAATAAATTTAATATTAGATCTTATATTTATTACATTATGACTATTTTTACAAATTAAAATAATTGTTGATAGATTAATGTTAATTAGTCAAATCATTGTTTCTTTTGTTCACAAGTGAACACATTTTCGAGAAACAGATGACATCAGTCATGCCTATATATTATTTATAATATTACCAATTGCGAAGGTAGTTATAAAAAAATAGTTTACACATCACTGCCACAGTGCTACAGAATAATAATAATATTATGCACAACGACGGAGCACTGCGGCGGTAACTATACCTGTTGGTTGTTACCTATGCAAGAATATTGCGCGTAGTAAAACCGTAAAAAAATATTCAATACTTCACAGCGATGATAGGAAGCGTATATTTATAATTTATATACTACCTATATGATATAAATCATGTAATGTGTTATTATTATTTTTAAGAGCAAAAATCTTAATTGAAAATATATTATCATAATATTATTTTAATTATAATCTCAAGGTGGGCGTGTTGGCGTTGACATATGGAACTTACACGCACGTTGGTTCCTCCTCCTCGTATGGTACGCTGCAATTCATGTATTTATTCAAATCGACGCCCTGTTTTACGATGCACATGTAACACGATCTGTCACAAACGCACATCTTCAATGGGTCCGTGCAGCACCTCTTGCATTCATCTTTGGAATAGAACTGTAGGTTGCCATTTTCGAGATCACACGTAAAACATGTGAAATTGTACTGAGGGTCGTATCTGGTTATACATGGCCTTTTCCTATTGATGTGGCACTCCGACTTCAGACAATCCTCGCACGACCCGTACAGTAAGCCGGTTGCGGCTGATTCGACAGGCGAGTACAAGTTTATACTTAATATCTTAATATCTTTTAACTTAATACCTTAAAATCGCGAAAGTGAACACGGCCACGGCAGCGTACGATGGAAACATATTTTTGTTGTTATTGTTGTTGGTTGTGTTATTATCCTTACTTAAATGACACTGTATGCAGTGCGGTATCTGTTATTTCGGAAACTGCTTCTCGGTGGATCTCTTGCAGTGATCACTCGAAATTTAGTCGTCGAATGGGGTCGTATATTTATATATATATATGTGTGTGTGTGTGTGTGTGTATAAATTTCTGCCGTGATTATTATTTACAATATATAGGTACAATGTGTAACACAGCTGATCGACTGACATTTGAATCAGTGTGCATATCGTTTTTATATCGTCATGTCTGCTGGTTTTGCGATCGTGGAGTCGTGTAATTGGCCGGGATTAAATTTGTTGGGGTAATGCGATGGGTTGTTGAATGATCACAACAGCAACCTGATTTATTATTTAATTTTTCTTCGTACGGTGTGTGCCAAAAGTCATCCCGTACCGCTATAATATCATTTTATTAAATGTCAAATTTCAGCATTAATAATAGCCTACAAATGTGATTTTTTCAACAGCAATTGATTTGAAATGTATGACAATGCAATTTTACTATTGGTTTCCGATGATAAAAAGACCCCTTTAAATATATTTATGTGCCCTCCTTACAGACAAATACTAAAGGTAATACACAAAACTTTTAAGAAATTACAAATGTCACATTCTATAATGTATGCGGTAGTTATGAGGCAACTACTACAGAATACATATAAATATTAAATTGATATATTCGTATATAATCTATAAAAAATAATAAAGATTTTTTTGTACAATAATAAAAAATGGGTACCTAGATATGTTATGGTATACCTTTTTCAAACTTCACAAAAGAAAATAATGTGTAAAAAGTTCATAAAAAAAATAAAAATTAGCAAAAACAATTTAAAAATTTAAAAATGTTCATTTCTGTAATCAATTACTTATTATTATATAACTACTTCATTCTGAAACAATTAAAAAAAAATGTAAATAAAAATTTTTTGGTGTTTTTTAAAATAATCTTTATAACATTTTGAAAAACAAAAAAATATTGAACTTAAAATCCTATTTAAATTGTTAAAAATGTCTAACCTGCAATCCTAATAATTAATATATATATTTGCATCCACGTAGTGAAATCACTGATTTCATGAACTGTATATCCAGATAGCGAAATTCGGCAAGATCGAATGGACTTCCATTTCATTTTATACTTTATGTAATTAGTATAAAACAAACCTTTTTATGTTATTTAGCAATAAAGTAGGTATATTATAACATAATAAACCTTCTTACAAAAACCATCCATACTATACTTTTCTATATTGTTTTATGAACAACATAACAAGTCAATATTATATTATATTATATTTTAATTTATTTTTAACCTAATATATTATACAGTTTATTGACTTGTTATAAACCATACGTATATTTTTTATAAATGAATCATACCTATTTTCCTGTACCCATTGGTTTACCTTACTATTTATTTTTGCACGAAGATTTATTATGACTTCAACTATTTAATAGTATGTTATTTTTAAAACACCTACACAAATATTATGTTCGGTGGATCTGTTCTGTAGGTCCCATATAGGTAATTAACTTTCGGTACTCTGAATATAACGCATTGAATAATTATTAATTTCAAAATCGTCTGATATATTTTTGTTTAAAAACATTTTATTTAAGATCTAAAAGTACGTTATAGGCATAGGCGCACATAGAGGGGTGCTAGGGGGTGCCTAGCACTCCCAGGCTTCAAATTAGCTCCCCCAGTTTCAAAATAAAATTTATTTCAGTATTTCACAAATCATTTGTAAATTATTGTGGTTTATTGGGTCGGATATTTTTTTTTCCATTACGTATGGACTATAATACACGAATTCACGATTAAAACAGTATTGTATGAATGCACTTTTCAGCGTTTCAGTTTTTGTCTAAACGTTGAAGTATTAAACAATAAACAGCAATCATATTGTAGAAAATGATATTATAATATTATCTAAAGGAACGCGAACGAATGGTACAAAATGCTACCGAACAAATGTGAACGCATATTCGCTTCACATTCGGCTACAGTTGGCTACAGTTGGCTACAAAATGACGTTCAATTTATAATTTGGTTATTATTTGGTTTTTACTTTCTAGTTTTTACTAATATTATTGAACCTGCGGGCTACGCTGAATTAAATGCGGAATAACAAATATATTGAGGACGCTACACAATACACCTGCATGACGTTTTGTCTCCGTCTTACAAATGTATAACATAGCAAAAACGGTTTTGCGCGGGTAAGAATCACTCGGGCCGTAGTACAATTATTTATTAAATAAGCAGCCAAATATATTCACAATAGAAAGAGAAGAACATTGATTGTGCAACGTTGTTTTTGATTTTTCAATATCACTAATACGAAAAAAGTTCTTATTGTTTAAAAATATATTATTTTTGAGTTTTTCAAACTTAAATACTTATTTAATAGTTCTGATACCTTGTACAGTAAATGTTCTCTTCTTTACAGTGTGGAAATTTAGTTACCTAGATTGGACTACAACCTCAGTGGTTCTTACCCATAGCAAAACAGTTTTGGCTACGTTTTACTCTTAAAAAATATAAATTATTCCAGCCCCCCCCCCTAAATTCACACACAATGTGCGCCTATGGAGATGACCAGTTAATGACATCAAAATAACGATTGACAATCAATAGTATGATAAGCCAGACATCATAAATTTGGAAACGTTAAATTCCTCAAGTTTCAAATTATTTTGATTAGTGTTGACAAATTTATTTACAAGAAACGAAATTAAGGTTAGCCAATTTAATATTATAAACTGTTTTCATAACCAGATTAATTAACAAAAAACAGTAGATAAAATCAAATATTTTAACTCATAAATTGAATGACACTTATTCTTATAACTGCTAGTTATTCCTAGTACCTAGGTATACAAGTTAAACACTCAATATTTCGTTAAGTATTGACTTTTTTTTTTAAATTTAAGTTTCGTGTTCTCTATATTTATATAAATGTCTAATATTTTACACCCTTGTGCTTATAAGGTAAACCACTATCACCTATTAATTTTCAAATGACAACCTTAACTAAAAGTTTTATAAACAATTATGGCTATTTTTTTTTATGAAATATCACATTCAAATTTTTCTTTTTTTCGTTAATCCATTGATGATATATAGCTGTTGGGTGGTTTTGGGAGATGTGTGTATGTAAATGTGTAGTACATAGTTAGTAGGAACCGCAGAAATTTGGATTTTTATGCCCAGGGTCAAAGATATTACACATTTCAAATAATTGCAAGTACATAATGTGCCCCTAAATGTGTTGTAAAATGCCCATTTGTCAAGGTGTCGCGCTGTTCACCCAAGACTGAAATTGCGTTCCCGCACGAGCCACACATACTATTTTTTGTCACGTCCCTGCGTTCATCGATCACGGCAAAGGTTTTGCAGAAACCAGTCTATAATTATTCTGATTTCATATTTCATGAAAGAAACAATTTATTTAAAACGGTTTTATTTATTTTAAGTGCCATGCATGTAGGTTGTAATATGAATATAAAATGTAACCAAAAGTTTATGTTTCGTGAGGACCGTGGTATAGATTTCAGCGTCGTGTTGTGCAGGGGTTACGTGTGATATGCCAAACCTGAGAGGGCCAAGACAAAAAAACAGGAAGCTGCTGGCTTGCGTAGTCACGTCAAGGCTGCTGTACGCAGCACCCATTTGGTCCAAATCAATGTTGGTAAAAGGATGGAAGAAACTGGCAGTCGTCCATCGGCAGTCACAACTAAGATCCCTGTGTTGCTACAGCACCGTTTCCTACGAGGCGGCTGCTGTTATATCCGGCATCCCACCAATCCGCTTGCTAGCAAAGGAGAGGATGGACGTCTACAACGGGAAAAATAAAGTAGAGGCGAGGAACGAACTCGTCAAAAATTGGCAGAGAGAGTGGACCGAGTGCTCGAACGGAAATGGTAAATGGACACTCAGGTTCATCCCTCATATTTATGTGTGGCTTTGTTAAGGTATGCATCCACACCACACAGGTTCTCACTGAACACGGGTGTTTTGCATACTACCTTAGTCGGTTTAAAATCCAAGAATCGGACGAGTGTGAACAGTGCGGTCACGCCCCAGACACCACGGAGTACGGGTTCTTCCACTGTGATGCGTGGCACAACTGGAGAAGACAAGCCTGCGCTGAGATGGAGATCGATGATCTGACAACGGAGAACCTCGTGAGCAACATGCAGACGTCACTAACCAGATGGACCACCATAGCAAGACTCATTTCACGGACAATGCGGACGAGGAAAGAAGAGGAGAGGACCAGACAGGGACAACCAAGGATATATAAAATATATAAAATAAACTTTATAAAATGGCTATCTTCAATTGTTTCAAAAATTAAAAATTAAATTAAATTAAAATATAAAATATGTGTAGTCCTTCTCTGTGAATCTAATAAAAAAAAAAACAGATTTATGACATATTTATTATCTCAGGAGATATCGCAATGGGTAAATGCTCGCTAAATATATAGAGTATAGGTACAATAATAGAAAATAGTATGCGTATTCATGTATACTCACCAAATAATCGTGATAAAGTCGTTTGTTTCGATACAAACGAGTATCGAGTAGTAGTATAGCTAATATAAATCTATTCATAAATGCTTAGTGAATCACTCTGTATATATTATAAGCAAATAATATTTTTAATGATTAATTCTTATATTGACCAGATGCAGCTTTAAAAAATTCGAATACGACAGGGCTCAGAGCTTCTAAAAACTTAAATAATAAAGCACAAAATATATACGTGATGGGGTAATAGTTTAATATTGATTAAATAATACGTATAGAACAATATATAGGTGCACCGATTACATAGTATAATATAACAAGCATTTCTCAACTTAACTATAATATATTATTTATAATATTATAATAAAAATATTCATACAATATTAGATAAAATCGTAAAGAATATGGGTAATAATATAATGATATAGTTCACAGAATTTTTGTATTTTCATTGTTTCTTTTGTTCACAAATGAACAAATTTTCAAGAAACGGATGACAGTCATCCTTATATAATATTTATAATATTACCAATCGAGAGGGAAGTTTTAAAAAATAGTTTACACACCACTGCCACAGTGCTACAGAATAATAATAATAATAATATATTATGCACAACGACGAAGCACTGCGGCGGTGACTATACCTGTTATGCGAGAATATTGCGCGAATCAAAATCATGAAAAAATACTAAATACTTCACGGCGATAATGGGAAGCGTATATTTATAATTTATATACTATAATATGATATAATATTATGTAATGTGTTATTATTTTTATTTCAAGAGCAAAAATCTTAATTGAAAATATATTATTTTAATTATAATCTCAAGGTGTGCGTGTTGGCGTTGCCATATTATGGAACTTACACGCAAGTTGGTTCCTCCAGCTCATCTGGTGTGGTGCAATTCGCGTAATGACTCAAATCGGCGCCCTGTATGACGATGCACATGTAACACGATCCGTCACAAATGCACATCATCGACGGGTCCGTGCAGCCCTTCTTGCAATCGTTTCCGGAATAGAACTGTTGGTTGCCATGTTCGGGATCACACGTGTAACATGTGAAATTGTACTGAGGATCAAATCTGGTTAAGCACGGCCTTTTACTTTTGACGTGGCACTCCGACTTCAGACAATCCTCGCACAACTCGTATATTAATCCGTTTGCGGCTGATTCGACGGGCGAGTACAAGTAGAAGATATTCAACAAAATCGCGAAAGTGAACACGGCCACGGCGGCGTAAGATAGAAACATATTTTTGTTGTTATTGTTGTTGGTTGTGTTATTATCCTAACCTAAATGACACTGTATGCAGTGCGATATCTGTTATTTCGGAATCTGCTTCTCGGTGGTCGCTATTGCAGTGGCGACTCGAAGTTGATTCGTCGAATGAGTTTGTGTATTATATAATATATGTGTGTGTGTATATGTGTGTATATGTGAGTGTATATGTGTGTGTGTGTATCACTGCTGCGATTAGAATTTATAATATAAGTACAGAGGGTAACAGCCGATTGACTGACATTTCTATCGGTGTGCATATCGTTTTCATATCCAAACGGCTGCCGGTTACGCGATCGTGGAGTTGTGTAATTTAGGGGCCGGGTCTAAATGGTTACCTATGCAATGGGATGTGGAATGTTGACAACAACCTGATTTAATATTTAATTTCTGTCATATAGTGTGTGCCAAAAGTCCGTATCACTCTAATATAATCTAAATGTCAAATCCAAACATTAATAGCCAACAGATGTGATTTTTTAAACAGCAATTTATTCGAAATCTTTTACAAAAAATTGCAATTTTCTTATTGATTTCCGATGATAAAAAGACCCTTTTAAATATATTTATGGGCCCCCCTTACAAACAAATACTAAAGGTGATATGCAAGACTTTGAAGAAATAACAAATATCACATTCTGTAATATATGCGGTAGCTAGTAGGTAACTACTGCAGAATACATATACATATTAAATTGATATTTTCGTACATAAACTATATAAACTTATAAAGATTTTTTTTGTACAATAATAAAAAATGGGCACCTAGGTATGTAATGGTATGCGTATAGGTACATGTATAATCACCGAATAATCGTGATAAGGCCGGTGTTTTCTATACAAGCGAGTACTCTGTAGTAGTATAAGTAGTGGACCACTCCTATTGCAGACCTCTTTCAAACTTCACAAAAGTTCACAAAAGAAAACAATGTGTAAAACTGTTTAATTTCCAAATGACATTATTAACATAATTACATAAATATCATCGAAGTTATATATAAATCAATAATTATATTTTTTATTATTTTTAATTATTATTTAAATAAATTATGGTTTTTATGTAAATAAATATCTGTTAATTTAGTGATTTTTGAACCTAAAGCTATAAGATCTTTGCTATTCATATTATCATAATAATATTTAGTAGAATTTATGTTATGTGTTGGTTTAATGCAATTAGTTTTATTAAAGCAGGTTGATTTATAATTTATTAATATAATTAAGCTGAACTATAACTACTTCATTTTTGAACAATTTAAAATATAGTGAACTTGAAATTCTATTTAAATTGTACAAAATGTCTAACCTGCAATCCTAATAATTAATATATATATTTGCATCCACGTAGTGAAATCACTGATTTAATGAACTGTATATCCAGATAGCGAAATTCGGCAAGATCGAATGGACTTCCATTTCATTTTATACTTTGTGTAATTAGTATAAAACAAACCTTTTTATGTTATTTAGCAATAAATTATATTATAACATAATAAACCTTCTTACAAAAACCATCCATACTATACTTTTCTATATTGTTTTATGAACAACATAACAAGTCAATAAATTATATTATATTTTAATTTATTTTTAACTAGGTTAATTTTAACCTAATATATTATACAGTTTATTGACTTTTTATAAACCATACGTATATTTTTTAGAAATAAATCATACCTATTTTCCTGTACCTATTGTTTTACCTTACTATTTATTTTTGAACGAAGATTTATTATGACATCAACTATTAAATAGCATGTTATTTTTAAAACATGCACACCTACACAAATATTATTTTTGGTGGATCTGTTCTATAGGTCCCATATAATTAACTTTCGGTACTCTGAATATAACGCATTAAATAATTAATAATTTCAAATTCGTGTGATATATTTTTATTTAAGATCTAAAAGTACGTTATAGGAACTCCCAAGTATGTTGATGTTTTGGGTGAGATGACAAATTAATGACATCAAAATAACGATTAAGCCGATGATCAATAGTTTGATAAAATAAACATCATTAATTTGGAAACATTAAATTTCTGAAATTATTTTGATTAGTGATAATTAAAGACCGGATTTATATTCTCTTAAAAACACCTAAACTATGATGCTAATATTCTCTAAAAAACTTTCAAATATTCTCATTATATTCTCTTAAAAATTTAAAAAACATGCAAAAATAATCAATAAACGCCATTATTTGCCTAAATATGCATTTCAAAAAATTTTTTTTTCATGATTATTTTAATAGTGAAGTATAAATTAGGTATTAAAAGTTGCGTATTCTAATGGAATACTATTGCACTTTAGTGAGAGCTACAAATAAAAAAATAAAAATTGTAAATGTTTAAAACATTTTTCTGGGTACCGTAATATTAAAATTCAAAATAAATACAATTTTTTTCTCACAATTTACGAAATATTCCAAAATATGCTAAATGGGTTAAATATTCTCTAACCCAGCGGTTCTCAAACTGTGGTACGCGTACCACTAGTGGTACGTGAAAGACTACATGGTGGTACGCGGAAGGCCGCATATGGTGGTAGGACGGAAAATTAAAAACAAATATTAGATTCTCAGCGTAGCGATGACATTTACAATGTCGTGTGTTTTTTTTAATACTCAGATAATAAAGGTTAGATTTCACGGAAAATACGTCAATAAATAAGATATCGTATAGGTATAATCGTTGATATTTATCGCGTATGTACGTATATATTCTGATTATTTTATATCAGTACTAAATATTTTCTCTTCGGCAGCGGCCGTTTAGTTTGTTGGTGTTAGTCAACGTAAACAGTTGAGTTTATGTCTTTAAATATTTACGTTCTTACTTGACTTGTGTTTATAATAATTACAATTTACATCGTACATTATTTTATATCAGTACTAAAAAAGTAAAAACATGCATAAGTGGCTAAATAGAGCAACAGACAATAAATCTACGTCTGAAAACGGTTCAGTAAGTTCTGCTTCAAAGTGGGAAAGCGCAAGTCAAAATGTGACTAATCCTATGAAAATAAGAAAATGTGTAAGGAAATATGATCCTGAGTACCTACATTAATATTGGATTCACGGTTATAGACGTAAGCAATGAGCCTCGGCCTCAATGTGTTATCTGTTTTGAAATTCTTTCTAACCAAAGTATGAAACCGCCCTTATTAAAACGTCACCTTTCTACAAAACATTCGACGTTAGAAAACAAACCAAAGGACTATTTCGTTCGAAAATTGTCAGGGATGAAAAGCTCGAAGAAAATTATATCATCTTTTAGCGGTAGTACTGAAAAAGCAGTGGAAGCGTCTTTCTTAGTGAGCTTAAGTCTTTTCCTAATTTGGAACAATTTGTGACAGAACACGAACTTCAAGTGGAAGCTGATCTTATAAAAAACATAAAACACCATTGTAAAATGCTAAAAAAGACGTTTGAAGAATATTTTAATGAAGATTATTCTGAATTTTTTTGGATAAGAAACCCATTCGTTTTGGGTTTGGATGATATTCCTAAGACAATAACAAACAATGAAAAAGAGTCTTTGATAAAATTGTCATGTGATGAAAGTTTTAAAATGGAATTTACTAAACTAGAATTGGGTGAGTTTTGGATAAAGATAAAAAACGAATATTCGTTGCTGTCTAAAAAAGCATTGTTATTTTTATTACCATTCACAACCACTTATCTTTGCGAAACTGGATTCTCCTCAATGATCGAAGTAAAAAACAAGTTTCGAAACAAACTGAATCTCGAACCAAATTTACGCTTAAAATTAAGTAACACTGAACCAGATATTTCATCGCTAATATCAAATCTACAAATCCATGGTTCTCATTGAAAATTTGTTATTTAATTCATATCTTAATTTATCTTAAACACTAACAAATTTAACTATGTAAAGTTTGTATTGTTCTATTTTTAATCATAAGTGGTACCCGACTGATTGATAATATACTTAAGCGGTACGCGAAAAAAAAAGTTTGAGAACCGCTGCTCTAACCTATGAAATATTTTCAAATATGCAAAAAAACTTTGTTTTACGCATTCGGAATCGAACGAATCATCCACATTTTTTACTCTCATAAGACTGCATAATATGTAAAAAACATATAAATCCAGTCTTAAGTGATAACAAATTTATTTACAAGAAACAAAATTAAGGTTAGCCAATGTAATATTATAAACTGTTTTCATAACCAGATTTATTAACAGATAACAGTACCTAGATAAAATCAAATATTTTAACTCAAAAATTGAATGACATTATTCTTGTAATTGCTAGTAATTGCTAGTACTTATACAAGTTGATTCTTTTACTGTTTACCACTCATTATTTCGTAAAGTATTGACTTTTTTTTTTTAATTTAAGTTTCATGTTCTCTATATTTATATAAATGTCTAATATTTTACACCCTTATGCTTATAAGGTAAACCACTATCACCTATTAATTTTCAAATGACAACCTTAACTAAAATTTTTATAAACAATTATGGCTATTTATTTTATGAATTATCACATTCAAATTTTTATTTTTCGTTAATCCTTTGATGAGATATAGCTCCGCAAATTTAGGTGGTTTTGGGAGGTGTGTGTATGTAAATGTGTAGTACATAGTCAGTAATGTACCTAAGAAATTTGGATTTTTATGCCCCAGGGTCAAAGATATTACACTTTTCAAATCATCTCAAGTACAGTAAGCTTATATTGCGCCCCTAAATATTTTGCAAATTGTCCATTTGGCAGGATGTCGCGCAGTTCCCCCAAAACTGAAATTGCATTCTTCACGACCCACGCCTCTGCGTTCTTCGATCACGGCAAAGATATTGCAGACACCAGTCTATAATTCTAATTTCCTATTTCATGAAAGAAATGATTTATTTAAAACAGTTTTATTTTTTGTAAGTGTCATGCATGTAAGTTATAATATGAATATAATATGTAACCAAAAGTTTATTTTTCGTAAGGAATGTGGTATAGATTCCATCGTCGTGTTATGCAGAGGTACAGTATTAAACGTTGAATAGAAAGAGCAAAACATGTCAAGAATTTTGAAATATGGTTTTGAATTATATTTAACAACTCCAAAAAATGCTTGGTGAATCCCACTGTAAAGATTACAAGCAAATAATATTTTTAATAAGCAACTTTTGTATAGACCAGATGCAGGTTTACAACATTTGAATACGACGGGGTCTGAGTTTCTAAAAAATAAATGAATAAAGTACAAAGTATATTCATGATGGAGTAATAGTTTAATATTGATGAAATTGTAGATACCTACATAAAATGATTTGGGTGCACCCATTACATAATATAATATTACAAACATTTATCAACTTAACTATATGTCTATATGTTATGTAATACATAACATACATACTATTATATACTATTATATTATACATAATATGTATAATATATTAATATAATAGGTAATAAAAATGATAGAGTAGATAAAATCTTAAGAATATGGAATAACAATAATATACTTTAGAGTATTTTTATATTTTCGTTGTTTTTTTCACACAGGTAAACACATTTTCTTGAAACGGTTGAAAGTCATACCGTACGGAACTTACTTGCACATTACGTCCATGATTGGCAGATTGCATTTCCCTAAATTAGCATTTTTTATGTCCTCATTTGCGATGCACACGAAACACGCGTCGGCACAAACGCACGTCTTCTTCGGGTCCTTGCACTCGCTTTTGCATTCACCTTCGGAGTAGAACTGTCGGTTGCCATTTTCGATATCACACGTGAAACAAAAGACCTTGTCGTCTCTGGAGATACACGGCCTGTGCAAATTTCTGTAGCAAGTGTCAGCTGTATAACTCTGGCAAGTATCGTAGGTTTTTGTCGCCGATTCAATGGGCGAGTACAAGAAGAAGAAATTCAACAGTATCACGAAAGCGAACATGGGCATGGTGGCGTACGACAGAAACATATTGTTGTTATTATCTTAACCTATATAATATGTGGTACGATATCTGTTATTTCGGAATCTGCACCTTGGTCGATCGCTTGTAGTGGCGACTAGAAATTATTCGACGAATGGGTGTATATATAATATTTATGTGTGTATGTATGTATATATAAACTACTTCAGTAAAAACTATATTATTTTAGATGCAGAGTGTACGATAAACGATATTACAATGAAGATTATAATATTCGTTTGTGCGTTTATATATCCGATTGACTGGCATTTCGATAGGTGTGCATATCGTTTTTATACCCAAACGGCTGCCGGTTACGTAGTCGTGAGGTCGTGTATTTGGTGGGGTCTAAATTTAGTAGTTATCCGGTTATGCAATGATTGTTCACGACAAATTTACTATAGTATTTAACTTTCGTCGTGTAGTGTGTTGCAAAAGTTCCATATTACTTTAATATCTCCTCAGTGGCAAATACACGTAGTGATAGCTTACAGATGCTATTTTTCAACGGCAATTTATTTGAAATTGATTACATAAAATTGCTATTTTCTTATAGATTATCGACGATAAAACCACTCCTTTAAATAGATTTATGTGCTAGTCTCATGGACTAATACTTTAGGCGATACATGAGACTTTTAAGAATAATGAATGTCGCATACAGTTATATATGCCGTAGGTATACTAAACTAACAGTAACTATACTGCAGAATACTTACAAGTAATAATATTAAATCGATATTTGCGTATACAGGTTGTCCCGTGAAGATAAACCTATTATAGTCGTAAAGGGATGAGACTCGCCAACCGGACAAAAACCGGATTTTCACCGTTTTACCTAGAAACTAATAAAAGGCAACATTTTTACAAAAATAAACTCTATAAAATGGCTATCTAAAATTAAAAATATTAAATTAAATTATAAAATATGTGTAGTCCTTCTCTGCGAATCTAATAAAAAAAACAGATTTATGACATATTTATTATCTCAGGAGATAACGCAATGGGTAAATGCTCGGGGGACACCCTGTATATATAGGTACAATAATTGAAAATAGTATACGTGTTAATCGTGAGAATGTCGTTTGTTTCGATACAAACGAGTATCCGGTAGTAGTATAACTTGTATAAGTGAACTATTCCTATAGCACACCTCTTTCAAACTTCACAATAGATCTTAAAAGAAAACAATAATGTGCAAAAATATGTATCGTCCTTTATACGACTCTGGTATCGTATCTTAACATAATATTATGAAATAGATAATCTTTAACTGATTTAATGTTGTATATGTCACAGATACGAGATAAGCCGTAATTACTTATTTGCGTAACAATGATTATACCTAATATTTAATTAAAAATCGACAAAATAACTTTGAACACAGGATAACGGTAATTCTCTTAATTTTTGGCAGGATAAAACGCTGCCCATGAATGTGAGCGCGTATACAATGTTTCCTTGTTTATGTTTATTATGATTTGTTATAACTTATAACACAAGTGGGAGCGCGTAAAATAGCCGACAATATTTAAGTTAAATCTTAGTTAAATTATGTTGTTCAAATAATTATTACGGTGTTTTTCATGAAAATTAAATGTTTTAATGTTTATTCAATAATTAATAATATTCAACAAACAATAAGACCTATAGAACTTATATTATTAAAATACAAGAAATTGACCATCTACATCTTCCAGCTTTAAACTGTTCAGTGTTCTACTTGATACTTCTAGTTCAAATCAGCCAAAAAAATAGCCTAAAAAATAATTTCGTATTCAAGACTGTTTCAAAATTGTAGATTACTTTTTGATAATTTGTCAATCTCAAAAGAATACCAATAAGAAAATAAATACCATCGCGCCGTAGCCGGTGTGGCACCATAGACTTATAAGCTAATGGCAGGGCAGCGCATTCCACTTCGCTCTGCCTTAAAATGCTGGGCGATCATATAACCATATAACTGAGAGAGAAAGAACATAAAGAAGCGAAGGAGCCCGCATAAGGAACTGTAGGTATACATTTTACTATTTTGTTTTTTTTTCTCGCTCACTCTGTATCGTACCCCTGACTTCTCTCTCTAAGCGCTGTCCATTAGTTTATAGGGTCCAACGCTGCGCAACGGGCAACGCGGCCAGGGAGGGAGAGCAGGGGCGTGCATAAATGGGTAGCAATAGGTAGGTATACTCGCAGCCACGATGTAGAGAATATCATCGTCTTTACATCCGCTTGCTCGCCGCTCATACGCGCGGTCGGTCGGCTCCGATTGGTCTCCTCACAAATCAGTTAGACCACATACGCCAACACTTGGATATTAGATATTATTTATTAAAATTAGTATTCCTATTGCTAATTGTTCACCCGTTGTACGCTATAAGTTTGTGGCGGTGCGGTAAAAAAAAATTAACAATATAATAAATATAATATAATCTAGAAATAGCAAAGCATTGCCAAGACATCTAGTATAGTATATTAGTTTATACATAACACGATATGCATACAATGTGTTAATTGAACCTGTAATTTCACTATGGACTTTGGCCCAGGGGCTCCCATATTTGAGCCACTGCTACTTACTGATTATAAAGGGTTACAATTATAAAAATAGAATTAAGGATCAAAGATCAGATACTATCAAACAGTTCGATAAATTAAAAAATGACTGACAATAATTTTAATTATTGTAGTAAGAAAAAAAATACAAAAAACTTTTTATCGACTTACAACACACAATTTTTTTGACATATTCACATAAAAACTATACAAGAACACTGATTTCAACCAGGCGATGTAACACTAAACACTTATTTCAAACACTTATCTTAAAAATAATGAAATAAAAATGTATTGCACGTACAAAATATTTAAATAAAATGTGCTTAACATATTATACTTAAATGCTCAGTGCCAGACATACTCAAACGTTACATACTACTTATTAACCGTACGGAAAATCAATTTCTATTATATTAACAATTTGTCATTAGCACAAACATTAGAACACAACAATCGACAACTTTTTATCAAAATTTGGCTACAACAAAGTTTCTAATTAGAATAATACCTTTAAATAATTATTATTTTAAAATATAATTGTAAGCTGATTAGTATTGTACATAAATTGGCGAACAATGTTTATGGACGAATATAACTTTGTTGACATAATTAATTATTTTCACATTTTTCGATTATATGTATTGTAGCAGTACAACAATCGCAGCACACTACCATTGTATGATATAATAATTTGTAAGCGTAATAATAAATATTTAAATTAATAAATAATTATGAACATAAAATGAACAATCATATTTTTAGGTAATAACTATCACAGAGGTTTAGTTTAACAATAAAAGAATGTTTTTAATGAATCATGATAAATGTTTTTTTTTTAAATATACAAGTTACATCATGCATATATGATGCATATTATATTGTTGGACGTAGATTTTGTACGGAATCTTGAACAGTATAATATAATGAAATTTATCTATTTTTATTATTCTCAATCAGTTTTTCTTTTTACCAATGCACTTAAGTTTAATAATTATCAAAAAAACAAACTAAAAAATGCTTAATGCATGTTACAACTTACAATAGTGTATTGATATTATAGAACAATGATCATTAAGAATAAAATCCACAGCCATTTTTGATCATTAATCCAATATTGATAGATCGAGTGAACAAAGTTTGTTGGTATGATTAAAACATAAAATTTAAATAATGATTGATAGAGGAAACTTAAGTTTATTTTCTATAACCTAATTAAAGATAATGATAATAATAAAAACTGTATTTCTATCAATTAATATGATAATATGTAATAATAATAATTAGATTATAATAACTTTATGATTTTTAAAGGTTTAAAGTGATAAAGTTCAAGACAACAGGACTAAATGTGGGCAAAAAACATTATTGAGCATATCTTTGGTGTGTGCCAAAAGTCATCCCGTAGTACCGTACCGGGACCCGTACCGCTATAATATCATTTAAATGTCAAATCTAAGCATTAATAATAGCCTACAAATGTTATTTTTTCAACAGCAATTGATTTGAAATGTATGACAATGCAATTTTATTATTGGTTTCCGATGATAAAAAGACCCCTTTAAATATATTTATGTGCCCTCCTTACAGACAAATACTAAAGGTAATACACAAAACTTTTAAGAAATTACAAATGTCACATTCTATAATGTATGCGGTAGTTATGAGGCAACTACTACAGAATACATATAAATATTAAATTGATATATTCGTATATAATCTATAAAAAATAATAAAGATTTTTTTGTACAATAATAAAAAATGGGTACCTAGATATGTTATGGTATACCTCTTTCAAACCTCACAAAAGAAAATAATGTGTAAAAAGTTCATAAAAAAAAATAAAAATTAGCAAAAACAATTTAAAAATTTAAAAATGTTCATTTCTGTAATCAATTACTTATTATTATATAACTACTTCATTCTGAAACAATTTAAAAAAAATTTAAATAAAAATTTTTTTGGTGTTTTTTAAAATAATCTTTATAACATTTTGAAAAACAAATAAATATTGAACTTAAAATCCTATTTAAATTGTTAAAAATGTCTAACCTGCAATCCTAATAATTAATATATATATTTGCATCCACGTAGTGAAATCACTGATTTCATGAACTGTATATCCAGATAGCGAAATTCGGCAAGATCGAATGGATTTCCATTTCATTTTATACTTTGTGTAATTAGTATAAAACAAACCTTTTTATGTTATTTAGCAATAAAGTAGGTATTTTATAACATAATAAACCTTCTTACAAAAACCATCCATACTATACTTTTCTATATTGTTTTATGAACAACATAACAAGTCAATAAATTATATTATATTTTAATTTATTTTTAACTAGGTTAATTTTAACCTAATATATTATACAGTTTATTGACTTGTTATAAACCATACGTATATTTTTTATAAATGAATCATACCTATTTTCCTGTACCCATTGGTTTACCTTACTATTTATTTTTGCACGAAGATTTATTATGACTTCAACTATTTAATAGTATGTTATTTTTAAAACACCTACACAAATATTATGTTCGGTGGATCTGTTCTGTAGGTCCCATATAGATAATTAACTTTCGGTACTCTGAATATAACGCATTGAATAATTATTAATTTCAAAATCGTCTGATTTATTTTTGTTTAAAAACATTTTATTTAAGATCTAAAAGTACGTTATAGGCATAGGCGCACATAGAGGGGTGCTAGGGGGTGCCTAGCACTCCCAGGCTTCAAATTAGCTCCCCCAGTTTCAAAATAAAATTTATTTCAGTATTTCACCAATCATTTGTAAATTATTGTGGTTTATTGGGTCGGATATTTTTTTTCCCATTACGTATGGACTATAGTACACGAATTCACGATTAAAACAGTATTGTATGAATGCACTTTTCAGCGTTTCAGTTTTTGTCTAAACGTTGAAGTATTAAACAATAAACAGCAATCATATTGTAGAAAATGATATTATATTATCTAAAGGAACGCGAACGAATGGTACAAAATGCTATCGAACGAATGTGAACGCATATTCGCTTGACATTCGGCTACGGTTGGCTACAGTTGGCTATTCCAGCCCCCCCCCTAAATTCACACACAATGTGCGCCTATGGAGATGACCAGTTAATGACATCAAAATAACGATTGATAATCAATAGTTTGATTAACTAGACATCATAAATTTGGAAACGTTAAATTCCTCAAGTTTCAAATTATTTTGATTAGTGTTGACAAATTTATTTACAAGAAACGAAATTAAGGTTAGCCAATTTAATATTATAAACTGTTTTCATAACCAGATTAATTAACAAAAAACAGTAGATAAAATCAAATATTTTAACTCATAAACTGAATGACACTTATTCTTATAACTGCTAGTTATTCCTAGTACCTAGGTATACAAGTTAAACACTCAATATTTCGTTAAGTATTGACTTTTTTTTAGATTCTGAGCGAAGCGATGAATGTATTGATTCTACAATGATGTGTGTTTTTATTTTTTTATTTTTTATTTTTTTTTTTATTTTTGTGTCTGTCATCACCTTTTAGGACAGTAAAAGTGCTTGGATTTTCTTCAATAGTAACTTTTCTGATAGGAAAGTGAATCTAGTTGGTACTTTGGGGGGTCAAAAGTAAAAATTTCCCAGTAGTTTTCACAAGCGACGTGAAAAACAAAAGAAAAATTAAGGAAAAACGGGAATTTTTACGCAAAATCTGTTTTCGAGAAAATCGATTTTGGTTTTTGGTGTAACACTAAAACAAATGACCGTAGAGACATGAAATTTTGACTGAATGTTTATATTAGCATTTTCTATACACCATAAAATTTACAAAATTATTTGACTCTTTTTGAGCTGTTTACGGCCATTGTCAGTTTTCAATTTTTTTCTAAATATATCAATAAAATTTTATCTGTTGAGTAAAAAAGCTTGAAAATTTAATAGAAGGCTCCTAAGTTATTGTTTCAAAGGCAGATGAAAAAAATTAAAAATCCTTAGTCACAGTTTTTATTTATAAGCATTAAAGTTCAAATTTTGACAAAATACGGAAAAATCACGAAAATTAGCAAATTATTTTGAGTTGAGAATTCATAAAAATTTTTTTTTTTAAATCTAAGATTTGAAAATGTAATATAAGATAACTCATAAGTTTGTCTACCTTTATCAAAAAAAAAATGTCTAGAAGAAACTTAAATTAAATTTTTATGAGCGTCTGAAATTTATATTTTCACAACATTTGATATTAACTCGATTTCTCATGTAACAATTTTCTTATTTTATTGTAATTAAAAAACGAATGACTGTAGATACTTGAAAATTTCACTGAATGTTTATATTAGCATTTTCTATACACCATAAAATGTTGAAAATATTTTGACTCTTTTTGAGCTGTTTACGGACATTGTCAGTTTTCAATTTTTTTAGTTTTTTTTTCTATAAATATCAATAAATTTTTATTTGTTGGGTAAAAATGCGTGAAAATTTAATATAAGGCTTCTGATATATCGTTCTAATATCAGTTGAAAAATATTAAAAATACATAGGCACAATTTTTTTTTTATAAGCATTTAAAGTTCAAATTTTGACAACATTTATCAAATTTATAATTTATTAATTATTTTGTGGTTAAAAATTTATAAATTTTTAACTTTTATGGCTAAGGATTGAAAATTTAAAACAAGGCTCCACGTAAATAGGTTATATATAAATTACTTTATTCACAATAATATCATCAAATATACTTGGTAAAATCATAGGCTGACTGACCGTTTTCGCTCAGAATCGTTTTTCTTATACAATGATATTATATCATTGAATTCAAATTTAACACCATCCATTACAGTGACCCACTTGTAACCTACCGTACAGCAGAGCGACATCCACTTATCCACCTTTTTTAAATTTAAGTTTCATGTTCTCTATATTTATATAAATGTCTAATATTTTACACCCTTGTGCTTATAAGGTAAACCACTATCACCTATTAATTTTCAAATGACAACCTTAACTAAAAGTTTTATAAACAATTATGGCTATTTTTTTTATGAAATATCACATTTAAATTTTTCTTTTTTTCGTTAATCCATTGATGATATATAGCTGTTGGGTGGTTTTGGGAGATGTGTGTATGTAAATGTGTAGTACATAGTTAGTAGGAACCGCAGAAATTTGGATTTTTATGCCCAGGGTCAAAGATATTACACATTTCATATCATTGCAAGTACATAATGTGCCCCTAAATGTGTTGTAAAATGCCCATTTGTCAAGGTGTCGCGCTGTTCACCCAAGACTGAAATTGCGTTCCCGCACGAGCCACACATACTATTTTTTGTCACGTCCCTGCGTTCATCGATCACGGCAAAGGTTTTGCAGAAACCAGTCTATAATTATTCTGATTTCATATTTCATGAAAGAAACAATTTATTTAAAACGGTTTTATTTATTTTAAGTGCCATGCATGTAGGTTGTAATATGAATATAAAATGTAACCAAAAGTTTATGTTTCGTGAGGACCGTGGTATAGATTTCAGCGTCGTGTTGTGCAGGGGTTACGTGTGATATGTCAAACCTGAGAGGGCCAAGACAAAAAAACAGGAAGCTGCTGGCTTGCGTAGTCACGTCAAGGCTGCTGTACGCAGCACCCATTTGGTACAAATCAATGTTGGTAAAAGGATAGAAGAAACTGGCAGTCGTCCATCGGCAGTCACAACTAAGATCCCTGTGTTGCTACAGCACCGTTTCCTACGAGGCGGCTGCTGTTATATCCGGCATCCCACCAATCCGCTTGCTAGCGAAGGAGAGGATGGACGTCTACAACGGGAAAAATAAAGTAGAGGCGAGGAACGAACTCGTCAAAAATTGGCAGAGAGAGTGGACCGAGTGCTCGAACGGAAATGGTAAATGGACACTCAGGTTCATCCCTCATATTTATGTGTGGCTTTGTTAAGGTATGCATCCACACCACACAGGTTCTCACTGAACACGGGTGTTTTGCATACTACCTTAGTCGGTTTAAAATCCAAGAATCGGACGAGTGTGAACAGTGCGGTCACGCCCCAGACACCACGGAGTACGGGTTCTTCCACTGTGATGCGTGGCACAACTGGAGAAGACAAGCCTGCGCTGAGATGGAGATCGATGATCTGACAACGGAGAACCTCGTGAGCAACATGCAGACGTCACTAACCAGATGGACCACCATAGCAAGACTCATTTCACGGACAATGCGGACGAGGAAAGAAGAGGAGAGGACCAGACAGGGACAACCAAGGATATATAAAATATATAAAATAAACTCTATAAAATGGCTATCTTCAATTGTTTAAAAAATTAAAAATTAAATTAAATTAAAATATAAAATATGTGTAGTCCTTCTCTGTGAATCTAATAAAAAAAAAAACAGATTTATGACATATTTATTATCTCAGGAGATATCGCAATGGGTAAATGCTCGCGGGACACTCTGTATATATAGGTACGTATATAGAGTATAGGTACAATAATAGAAAATAGTATGCGTATTCATGTATACTCACCAAATAATCGTGATAAAGTCGTTTGTTTCGATACAAACGAGTATCGAGTAGTAGTATAACTAGTATAAATCTATTCATAAATGCTTAGTGAATCACTCTGTATATATTATAAGCAAATAGTATTTTTAATGATTAATATTTATATTGACCAGATGCAGCTTTAAAAAATTCGAATACGACAGGGCTCAGAGCTTCTAAAAACTTAAATAATAAAGCACAAAATATATACTTGATGGGGTAATAGTTTAATATTGATTAAATAATACGTATAGAACAATATATAGGTGCACCGATTACATAGTATAATATAACAAGCATTTCTCAACTTAACTATACAGGGTGTCGCACTGAGATCTGAAAAATAAAATAACTTTTGTTCTAATTAATATTTTTAAAAAATTTCTTTTAAATATAACTCATAGACTATTGCGCTACATTTTTAGTATACATTTTTTATTTTTTATTTTTTAATACTGAAAATAAAAAACTTAAAAACTGATAAAAAAAATTTCCAAAATATTCAAAATAGCTAATTTGTAAATCTGATTTTCAGAAAAATTTATATCGTAAAAACATTTATTCAAGTCAAGTGGCTGATTTTTTACCATTTTTTTAAATATCAATATTCTTGTTAAGTAATATACGATCTAGTTTATGTTAGAAACATTATAATTTCAAAAAATATAAATCATTTTAAAATTATGTTACAAAATGTTCATATAAAATAATTTCAAAATGATTTATATTTTTTGAAATTATAATGTTTCTAACATAAACTAGATCCTATATTACTTAACAAGAATATTGATATTTAAAAAAATGGTAAAAAATCAGCCACTTGACTTAAATAAATATTTTTACGATATAAATTTTTCTGAAAATCAGATTTACAAATTGGCTATTTTGGATATTTTGGAAATTTTTTTTATCAGTTTTTAAGTTTTTTATTTTCAGTATTAAAAAATAAGAAAATAAAAAATGTATACTAAAAATGTAGCGCAATAGTCTATGAATTATATTTAAAAGAAATTTTTTAAAAATATTAATTAGATCATAAGTTATTTCATTTGTCAGATCTCAGTGGGACACCCTGTATATTATTTTTAATATTATAATAAAAATATTCATACAATATTAGATAAAATCATAAAGAATATGGGTAATAATATAATGATATAGTTAACAGAATTTTTGTATTTTCATTGTTTCTTTTGTTCACAAATGAACAAATTTTCAAGAAACGGATGACAGTCATCCTTATATAATATTTATAATATTACCAATCGAGAGGGAAGTTTTAAAAAATAGTTTACACACCACTGCCACAGTGCTACAGAATAATAATAATAATATATTATGCACAACGACGAAGCACTGCGGCGGTGACTATACCTGTTATGCGAGAATATTGCGCGAATCAAAACAATGAAAAAATACTAAATACTTCACGGCGATGATGGGAAGCGTATATTTATAATTTATATACTATATGATATAATATTATGTAATGTGTTATTATTTTTATTTCAAGAGCAAAAATCCTAATTGAAAATATATTATTTTAATTATAATCTCAAGGTGTGCGTGTTGGCGTTGCCATATTATGGAACTTACACGCAAGTTGGTTCCTCCAGCTGATCTGGTGCGGTGCAATTCATGTAATGACTCAAATCGGCGCCCTGTATGACGATGCACATGTAACACGATCCGTCACAAATGCACATCATTGACGGGTCCGTGCAGCCCTTCTTGCATTCGTCTCCGGAATAGTACTGTTGGTTGCCATGTTCGGGATCACACGTGTAACATGAGAAATTGTACTGAGGGTCGTATCTGGTTATGCACGGCCTTTTACTTTTGGCGTGGCACTCCGACTTCAGACAATCCTCGCACAACTCGAACATTAATCCGTTTGCGGCTGATTCGACGGGCGAGTACAAGTAGAAGATATTCAACAAAATCGCGAAAGTGAACACGGCCACGGCGGCGTAAGATAGAAACATATTTTTGTTGTTATTGTTGTTGGTTGTGTTATTATCCTAACCTAAATGACACTGTATGCAGTGCGATATCTGTTATTTCGGAATCTGCTTCTCGGTGGTCGCTATTGCAGTGGCGACTCGAAGTTGATTCGTCGAATGAGTTTGTGTATTATATAATATATGTGTGTGTGTATATGTGTGTATATGTGAGTGTATATGTGTGTGTGTGTATCACTGCTGCGATTAGAATTTATAATATAAGTACAGAGGGTAACAGCCGATTGACTGACATTTCTATCGGTGTGCATATCGTTTTCATATCCAAACGGCTGCCGGTTACGCGATCGTGGAGTTGTGTAATTTAGGGGCCGGGTCTAAATGGTTACCTATGCAATGGGATGTGGAATGTTGACAACAACCTGATTTAATATTTAATTTCTGTCATATAGTGTGTGCCAAAAGTCCGTATCACTCTAATATAATCTAAATGTCAAATCCAAACATTAATAGCCAACAGATGTGATTTTTTAAACAGCAATTTATTCGAAATCTTTTACAAAAAATTGCAATTTTCTTATTGATTTCCGATGATAAAAAGACCCTTTTAAATATATTTATGGGCCCCCCTTACAAACAAATACTAAAGGTGATATGCAAGACTTTGAAGAAATAACAAATATCACATTCTGTAATATATGCGGTAGCTAGTAGGTAACTACTGCAGAATACATATACATATTAAATTGATATTTTCGTACATAAACTATATAAACTTATAAAGATTTTTTTTGTACAATAATAAAAAATGGGCACCTAGGTATGTAATGGTATGCGTATAGGTACATGTATAATCACCGAATAATCGTGATAAGGTCGGTGTTTTCTATACAAGCGAGTACTCTGTAGTAGTATAAGTAGTGGACCACTCCTATTGCAGACCTCTTTCAAACTTCACAAAAGTTCACAAAAGAAAACAATGTGTAAAACTGTTTAATTTCCAAATGACATTATTAACATAATTACATAAATATCATCGAAGTTATATATAAATCAATAATTATATTTTTTATTATTTTTAATTATTATTTAAATAAATTATGGTTTTTATGTAAATAAATATCTGTTAATTTAGTGATTTTTGAACCTAAAGCTATAAGATCTTTGCTATTCATATTATCATAATAATATTTAGTAGAATTTATGTTATGTGTTGGTTTAATGCAATTAGTTTTATTAAAGCAGGTTGATTTATAATGTATTAATATAATTAAGCTGAACTATTACTACTTCATTTTTGAACAATTTAAAATATAGTGAACTTGAAATTCTATTTAAATTGTACAAAATGTCTAACCTGCAATCCTAATAATTAATATATATATTTGCATCCACGTAGTTAAATCACTGATTTCATGAACTGTATATCCAGATAGCGAAATTCGGCAAGATCGAATGGACTTCCATTTCATTTTATACTTTGTGTAATTAGTATAAAACAAACCTTTTTATGTTATTTAGCAATAAATTATATTATAACATAATAAACCTTCTTACAAAAACCATCCATACTATACTTTTCTATATTGTTTTATGAACAACAACACAACAAGTCAATAAATTATATTTTAATTTATTTTTAACTAGGTTAATTTTAAACTAATATATTATACAGTTTATTGACTTAGGTACGTATATTTTTTAGAAATAAATCATACCTATTTTCCTGTACCTATTGTTTTACCTTACTATTTATTTTTGAACGAAGATTTATTATGACATCAACTATTAAATAGCATGTTATTTTTAAAACATGCACACCTACACAAATATTATTTTTGGTGGATCTGTTCTATAGGTCCCATATAATTAACTTTCGGTACTCTGAATATAACGCATTAAATAATTAATAATTTCAAATTCGTGTGATATATTTTTATTTAAGATCTAAAAGTACGTTATAGGAACTCCCAAGTATGTTGATGTTTTGGGTGAGATGACAAATTAATGACATCAAAATAACGATTAAGCCGATGATCAATAGTTTGATAAAATAAACATCATTAATTTGGAAACATTAAATTTCTCAAGTTTCAAATTATTTTGATTAGTGATAACTAAAGACCGGATTTATATTCTCTTAAAACACCTAAACTATGATGCTAATATTCTCTAAAAAACTTTCAAATATTCTCATTATATTCTCTTAAAAATTTAAAAAACATGCAAAAATAATCAATAAACGCCATTATTTGCCTAAATATGCATTTCAAAAAAATTTTTCATGATTATTTTAATAGTGAAGTATAAATTAGGTATTAAAAGTTGCGTATTCTAATGGAATACTATTGCACTTTAGTGAGAGCTACAAATAAAAAAATAAAAATTGTAAATGTTTAAAACATTTTTCTGGGTACCGTAATATTAAAATTCAAAATAAATACAATTTTTTTCTCACAATTTACGAAATATTCCAAAATATGCTAAATGGGTTAAATATTCTCTAACCCAGCGGTTCTCAAACTGTGGTACGCGTACCACTAGTGGTACGTGAAAGACTACATGGTGGTACGCGGAAGGCCGCATATGGTGGTAGGACGGAAAATTAAAAACAAATATTAGATTCTCAGCGTAGCGATGACATTTACAATGTCGTGTGTTTTTTTTAATACTCAGATAATAAAGGTTAGATTTCACGGAAAATACGTCAATAAATAAGATATCGTATAGGTAATCGTCGATATTTATCGCGTATGTACATACATATTCTGATTATTTTATATCAGTACTAAATATTTTCTCTTCGGCAGCGGCCGTTTAGTTTGTTGGTGTTAGTCAACGTAAACAGTTGAGTTTATGTCTTTAAATATTTACGTTCTTACTTGACCTGTGTTTATAATAATTACAATTTACATCGTACATTATTTTATATCAGTACTAAAAAAGTAAAAACATGCATAAGTGGCTAAATAGAGCAACAGACAATAAATCTACGTCTGAAAACGGTTCAGTAAGTTCTGCTTCAAAGTGGGAAAGCGCGAGTCAAAATGTGACTAATCCTATGAAAATAAGAAAATGTGTAAGGAAATATGATCCTGAGTACCTACATTAATATTGGATTCACGGTTATAGACGTAAGCAATGAGCCTCGGCCTCAATGTGTTATCTGTTTTGAAATTCTTTCTAACCAAAGTATGAAACCGCCCTTATTAAAACGTCACCTTTCTACAAAACATTCGACGTTAGAAAACAAACCAAAGGACTATTTCGTTCGAAAATTGTCAGGGATGAAAAGCTCGAAGAAAATTATATCATCTTTTAGCGGTAGTACTGAAAAAGCAGTGGAAGCGTCTTTCTTAGTGAGCTTAAGTCTTTTCCTAATTTGGAACAATTTGTGACAGAACACGAACTTCAAGTGGAAGCTGATCTTATAAAAAACATAAAACACCATTGTAAAATGCTAAAAAAGACGTTTGAAGAATATTTTAATGAAGATTATTCTGAATTTTTTTGGATAAGAAACCCATTCGTTTTGGGTTTGGATGATATTCCTAAGACAATAACAAACAATGAAAAAGAGTCTTTGATAAAATTGTCATGTGATGAAAGTTTTAAAATGGAATTTACTAAACTAGAATTGGGTGAGTTTTGGATAAAGATAAAAAACGAATATTCGTTGCTGTCTAAAAAAGCATTGTTATTTTTATTACCATTCACAACCACTTATCTTTGCGAAACTGGATTCTCCTCAATGATCGAAGTAAAAAACAAGTTTCGAAACAAACTGAATCTCGAACCAAATTTACGCTTAAAATTAAGTAACACTGAACCAGATATTTCATCGCTAATATCAAATCTACAAATCCATGGTTCTCATTGAAAATTTGTTATTTAATTCATATCTTAATTTATCTTAAACACTAACAAATTTAACTATGTAAAGTTTGTATTGTTCTATTTTTAATCATAAGTGGTACCCGACTGATTGATAATATACTTAAGCGGTACGCGAAAAAAAAAGTTTGAGAACCGCTGCTCTAACCTATGAAATATTTTCAAATATGCAAAAAAACTTTGTTTTACGCATTCGGAATCGAACGAATCATCCACATTTTTTACTCTCATAAGACTGCATAATATGTAAAAAACATATAAATCCAGTCTTAAGTGATAACAAATTTATTTACAAGAAACAAAATTAAGGTTAGCCAATGTAATATTATAAACTGTTTTCATAACCAGATTTATTAACAGATAACAGTACCTAGATAAAATCAAATATTTTAACTCAAAAATTGAATGACATTATTCTTGTAATTGCTAGTAATTGCTAGTACTTATACAAGTTGATTCTTTTACTGTTTACCACTCATTATTTCGTAAAGTATTGACTTTTTTTTTTTAATTTAAGTTTCATGTTCTCTATATTTATATAAATGTCTAATATTTTACACCCTTATGCTTATAAGGTAAACCACTATCACCTATTAATTTTCAAATGACAACCTTAACTAAAATTTTTATAAACAATTATGGCTATTTATTTTATGAATTATCACATTCAAATTTTTATTTTTCGTTAATCCTTTGATGAGATATAGCTCCGCAAATTTAGGTGGTTTTGGGAGGTGTGTGTATGTAAATGTGTAGTACATAGTCAGTAATGTACCTAAGAAATTTGGATTTTTATGCCCCAGGGTCAAAGATATTACACTTTTCAAATCATCTCAAGTACAGTAAGCTTATATTGCGCCCCTAAATATTTTGCAAATTGTCCATTTGGCAGGATGTCGCGCAGTTCCCCCAAAACTGAAATTGCATTCTTCACGACCCACGCCTCTGCGTTCTTCGATCACGGCAAAGATATTGCAGACACCAGTCTATAATTCTAATTTCCTATTTCATGAAAGAAATGATTTATTTAAAACTGTAATAACTTAGAAATAAGATAAAATAAAAATACGAATATAAATACGACTCCAGTCGATAATTATATTAAAATAGTAAAAGTTAGCTATTACCTTCCTCCAGGTGTTTGGAGGGCTCTCGAGATCGTGTATTCGAGAATTAGATTTGTATTTGACACCGTACAATGTAATTTTATGTAAAAAGCACATATAGTGTATTAACGCAATAAATATAAAATATTATATTAAATGTCTTACCTGATTCGCAGTTGTTTGTAGATAATACTGTAGGAGTTTTAGGTTTTAGATGAAACAAAGTAATACTTCAAATACAAAAATTGAATTAAAGAACGCACTGATTATTGCTCGCATAACGAGTCCAGTTGTCGCTCGTTGAAATCGGTTTCTTTGGTACATGAGAGGTTGTTACTTTGGTGGTTGGTGCTCATGCACTGGTTTAAGGGACGACATTGATATGCCGACCAGAGAGAGGTATGCGGTTTTATCAAACGTTTTTGTATTTCCCCGAACTAGATTTCTCTTCGGCGGTAAATCGTCGGTGACAATAGTTTTATTGGGGATGACCGATTTCTACGAACGACAGTCTGGCCGTTATTTATTATTCTGTAAGATTTTAGTTTATTTATTATAATGATGTGTGAGCATATCATTACATTCACCCTGCACTTTTTGTGTTGTGCCCTCACAACACCGCTCGTGGGCGAGAGTGAGAGCAATACATATATTTGAATATAAGAGAGAGAGAAAAACAAATTTTAAAGTTCAGAAATTGAAATTTGAAAGTTTATAAGTAAGAATATAATTCAAATTGGACATATATTGATATATATATATACATGTTAATTTATACAATCCATAAAGGGTAATGGTAATAAAATTAAGGTTTACATATTATATAGGAAAAATTAAGAAGATAGAACTGAAACTGAAAGTTCGTTCTACCTTCATTCCATTGTTGCGTTTCTATTATTGTTAATGATTTTATATATTTTATATTTTATGTTCCCTATCTGGTGTTGTAATGATAGCTATACAATTTCTTTTTTTTTTAAATTAAATTTTTGTGTACAATATATTGTCATGTTGACATATCATGAATTTTCTACATATTTTGTTCTTATTCTATATTTTTTTTTCTTAGTACTAATTTTCTTTTACATACTTTTAAGTTTTAATCAATGACATTTTTGGTATCCTTATCTAATTATAGACATTTTATAGTTAATTTGCTTACAATGTACTTAGTTCATAGAATATATTTTTGGTAATTTAAAAGTTAAACGAGGTTTTTTTTTACATTTTTTTTTTGTTTCCTAGCCTTAAAATTTATTTTCTTACTTAATATATTAGCTTAAATATTTTACATTCTTTTCTTTTTTATTTATTTAAAATTTTTTTTTACATTTGAATTCATGTTGAGTTGAATTAGGTTAGAAAAAAAATTTTACACATTCTTTGTATTTACTTGCTTTAACTTTTTTTTATATCTTATTCTAACTTAACTTAGGTTAATCATCTTACATTTTTTTTTTTACATTTGTTTTCATGCTGACTTAAAATTAGGTTAGAGAAAAAAAAAGGTTTACACATTCCTTGTATTTACTTGCTTTAACATTTTTTTTTTTTATATATTATTCTAACTTAACTTGGGTTAATCATTTTACACATTTTTTTTTTTTTTTTAGCATTCATTTGTTTTAACATTTACTTTTGTGCTTATGTTGACTTAAATTAGGTTAAAACATTTTTTACATTCTTTGTATCAACTTGCTTTAACATTTTTTTTTATATCTTATTCTAACTTAAATTAGGTTAATCATTTTACATTTTTTTTTTTTTTAGCATTCATTTGTTTTAACATTTATTTTTGTGCTTATGTTGGCTTAAATTAGGTTGAATTTATTTTAGTACTTAGGTAAGTAATTTAAAGTAGGTTATTTGTATTTATTATTATTATTCTGTAATTCTTGTACAATAGTTATATAATAGTTCTTATAGTAGTTTATATAGGTAGTCTTAATAGTTCATGATTTTTTTTTTTTTAATGTTATGTTAATAAAACAAAACATTTATTTGGGGTTTTTTTTTTTTTTTTAATCCTGTAAGAGGTTGATAATATGGTTGAGTCTCCTATGAGATTTGGTATTCATATTTTTTTTTGTTTTCATAATATATAGTTTGGATACTTGTCAGAGTAAGTATTTTTATTATTAATTGGTTTATTTTACAAGTGTTGTGTGATTTGTGAATTATAGATTAATGTTTTTGGTACTTTTAAGAATGTTGGTTTGTTTGACCTTTTTATTATTTATTTTTTTTTGTTTTTATACCGATTGGTTTGTTAGGGTATTATGTTAATTTTTTATTTCTTTTTGTATGATTTTCGATCGGAGTGATTTGTATTTTATTTATTTTAATCGTTGTGTTTTTACCATCGTTTATCGTATCTTTAAGTTTTATATTGTGTATCAATGAAGCGAGTGTCGGTACTTCTTGTATGTGAACTATATTGTTGGGAATTGTATTGGAAATTTTTGTTGTAACGGTATACAATTCAAATTCCCATCATTGAGGACGTTTTCTTCTGGTTTGAATATAGGAAATATATTATTGGCTTGATTTTGATTTTTAGGTTGTACCATGTCTTTTATTTTGGTTTCGTTTTTATTATTATTATTATTATTATTATCATTAAAAAATGTATAAATGTTATTTATTATGTTAGCGTGTTCTTTTAATTTCCAATTTTGTGTTATGTTTTGTTCATCTTTATGGTATATATGTATTTCAATGTTAGTATTTTGAAATTCTGAGTATATTAATTGTTTTACTATAGACCAATTTAATTTGTCTATCCCTGAAGCTAAGGTGGGTATTGCAATTTTTGAAATGTTTTGTTTTGTAGCTTCAAGTTTTAGATTATGATTTGAAGATTTTATATTCTATATTTTATATCCTTATATTTGGGTTTGTGGTAGTGTAAATTTTTTGTTATTAAGTGAAATATGGTTTTATAGTTATTGATTATAGGTATTGTGTCCCCTACATTTATTTCTTGTAATGCAAGTTGTGGTTTAGTATCACCGTATACTTTGGATATTAAATTTGTTATCCCCTTATTCATTTTGATGTCTGCAGATATACAATGAGCTATAGCAAAGTTATCTGGGCAATTAAATATGCTACCCGTTAATTCTATAATATTGTTGGTATTATTTATACTATTGAGCGCGTTTATATTGTTGATTTTTAATTGGATATTTATATTATTATTTAAAATAATGTTACTGTCTTTGAAATCGATCAGGGCATTATTTTTGATCAAAAAGTAATTTCCAAGTAAGATTGCGCTGCTTAATTTTTTTACTACGTGAACGTCAATATTGAAATATTTATTGTCGATTTTGATTTTAATTTTGGTTATACCTACCACGCATAGTAGTTTATAATCTGGTCCTGATAGCTGTAGTGTACTCGGCGTTATTGTATAATTACTGGGTAGTAGTTCTTGTCTAATACAACAAATGTTTGCCCCCGTGTCAACTGTTATTGGTAAGGTAATATTATTAAATTGAGCTTCAATATAAATAGCATCGGGTGTACAGTTAATTTTATTTATATTTTGTTTCCATATTTCTGTATTTAAAGATGAGCAATTATCAGAAGAATTTAACCTTGTATTTAATTTTTTTGGCTTGTTGTTAGTTGAACTTGAACGACAAGTGATCGCGGAATGTCCAAATTTATTGCATAATTGACATATTATATTAGTTTTGTTTTTAAAGTAACATTCATATTCAGTGTGGTTATTCTTCGAGCATACCTATCGAGCATTGTTTTGTGTGTGCTAAATTTGTATTATAATTGATATAGGTAATTACTGTTATTTTCGTTATATCTCAAAATTGGGTCGTATTTAGTAAAATTGTTTTGATAATTATCATCATTGTTTATCTGAGATAGTTTTAACTGACCTATAGTTTCTTTTAAATTTTCTATTTCCTCTCGTAATTTACTATTTTCGTTGGTTTTTAGTTTGTAGTTTGTATTTATTTGCTGGATTTTATTTTCAATTATCTCTGTTTCAATTTCATATGGGTTTTTATCTATACTATCAGCTGTCATAAACTCTATAAGTTCGTTTTTGCGAACGTTTTTTATAAGTTCATCAAGTGTTTCATTTCCTAATATTCCTATACATCTCAATATTGTGGGTTTTAAGCCTTTCATTATACTTCGTACCATTTCTCCTTGTGACATATCTTTATCAATTCGCCTACACAATGACTCTACTTCATTAATGTAAGACACACTTTGTTCATCCGGTTTCTGTTGGCGTTTTTCAAGCATTATTCGAAGCATATGAGTTTGGGCAATGGGTTCAAATTCTAGTCTAAATTTTTTTCTAGATCGGACCAATTAATGTTTTCAACGGTATCCATAATATTGTCATAAAATAAGAGAGCAGTGCCTTCTAAAAATACGGGAATATATAGACTTTATTCAGATTCGGACCATCCGTTAATAAGTGCAGCTCTTTGATATTTTTTTAAGAAAGAATCGACGTTTTCAGAATCATTTCCCGTGAATTTTCCGGGTTCAAAGTAAGGTTTTTTATTGTCTCCCATATTTAATTACCTATTTGTATTATTAAAAAAAAATAGTTTTATAATAAATAATATACCATTATTTAATTGTAATGTTTTTGCAACTAATTTGATAGATTTAATTAATATATTTATTAGTTATTACTAAATAAGTAAATTTTTTATTTTAATGAGTATAAATTAATTGGTTTTGTTTTTATAATAAATTATGATACCTATGTTAAATCGTAAATCGTAAATTAGTATGTTTTATTAATAAATAAATCACTTTTTGTTGATATTGTTTTTCTAAGTTTTATTTTTAATATTTTTTTGTATTGATAATTTATTTTTTTATTAATTCTTAAAATTAATATTAAAATATTATAATCTTATATAACGAATATAATTTTGTAAAATGTATTTAATCAATTCTCAGTTTATTTATCTGAATAAACTGAACTTGTGTTGGGCGCCACTTTGTAATAACGTATAATTAGATAAAATAAAAATACGAATATAAATACGACTCCTGTCGATATTTATATTAAAATCAGATGTTAAAATAGTAAAATTAAGCTATTACCTTCATCCAGGTGTTCGGAGGGCTCTCGAGATCGTGTATTCGAGAATTAGATCAAATACACCGTACAATGTAATTTTATGTAAAAAGCACATATAGTGTATTAACGCAATAAATATAAAATATTATATTAAATGTCTTACCTGATTCGCAGTTGTTTGTAGATAATACTGTAGGAGTTTTAGGTTTTAGATGAAACAAAGTAATACTTCAAATACAAAAATTGAATTAAAGAACGCACTGATTATTGCTCGCATAAGGAGTCCAGTTGTCGCTCGTTGAAATCGGTTTCTTTGGTACATGAGAGGTTGTTACTTTGGTGGTTGGTGCTCATGCACTGGTTTAAGGGACGACATTGATATGCCGACCAGAGAGAGGTATGCGGTTTTATCAAACGTTTTTGTATTTCCCCGAACTAGATTTCTCTTCGGCGGCAAATCGTCGGTGACAATAGTTTTATTGGGGATGACCGATTTCTACGAATGACAGTCTGGCCGTTATTTATTATTCTGTAAGATTTTAGTTTATTTATTATAATGATGTGTGAGCATATCATTACAAAACGGTTTTATTTTTTATAAGTGCCATGCATGTAGGTTATAATATGAATATAATATGTAACCAAAAGTTTATGTTTCGTAAGGAATGTGGTATAGATTCCATCGTCGTGTTATGCAGAGGTACAGTATTAAACGTTGAATAGAAAGAGCAAAACATGTCAAGAATTTTGAAATATGGTTTTGAATTATATTTAACAACTCCAAAAAATGCTTGGTGAATCCCACTGTAAAGATTACAAGCAAATAATATTTTTTAATAATCAACTTTTGTATAGACCAGATGCAGGTTTACAACATTCGAATACGACGGGGTCTGAGTTTCTAAAAAATAAATGTTTAAGAATTACAAAGTATATACATGATGGAGTAATAGTTTAATATTGATGAAATTGTAGATACCTACATAAAATTATTTGGGTGCACCCATTACATAATATAATATTACAAACATTTATCAACTTAATACTATATGTCTATATGTTATGTAATACATAACATACATACTATTATATACTATTATATTATACATAATATGTATAATTTAATAATATAATAGGTAATAAAAATGATAGAGTAGATAAAATCTTAAAGAATATGGAATAACAATAATATAGTTTAGAGTACTTTTATATTTTCGCTGTTTTTTTCACACAGGCGAACACATTTTCTTGAAACGGTTGAAAGTCATACCGTACGGAACTTACTTGCACATTACGTCCATGATTGGCAGATTGCATTTCCCTAAATTAGCATTTTTTATGTCCTCATTTGCGATGCACACGAAACACGCGTCGGCACAAACGCACGTCTTCTTCGGGTCCTTGCACTCGCTTTTGCATTCACCTTCGGAGTAGAACTGTTGGTTGCCATTTTCGATATCACACGTGAAACAAAAGACCTTGTCGTCTCTGGAAATACACGGCCTGTGCAAATTTCTGTAGCAAGTGTCAGCTGTACAACTCTGGCAAGTATCGTAGGTTTTTGTCGCCGATTCAATGGGCGAGTACAAGAAGAAGAAATTCAACAGTATCACGAAAGCGAACATGGGCATGGTGGCGTACGACAGAAACATATTGTTGTTATTATCTTAACCTATATAATATGTGGTACGATATCTGTTATTTCGGAATCTGCACCTTGGTCGATCGCTTGCAGTGGCGACTAGAAATTGTTCGACGAATGGGTGTATATATAATATTTATGTGTGTATGTATGTATATATAAACTACTTCAGTAAAAAATATATTATTTTAGATGCAGAGTGTACGATAAACGATATTACAATGAAGATTATAATATTCGTTTGTGCGTTTATATATGCGATTGACTGGCATTTCGATAGGTGTGCATATCGTATTTATACCCAAACGGCTGCCGGTTACGTAGTCGTGTGGTCGTGTATTTGGTGGGGTCTAAATTTAGTAGTTATCCGGTTATGCAATGATTGTTCACGACAAATTTACTATAGTATTTAACTTTCGTCGTGTAGTGTGTTGCAAAAGTTCCATATTACTTTAATATCTCCTCAGTGGCAAATACACGTAGTGATAGCTTACAGATGCTATTTTTCAACGGCAATTTATTTGAAATTGATTACATAAAATTGCTATTTTCTTATAGATTATCGACGATAAAACCACTCCTTTAAATAGATTCATGTGCTAGTCTCATGAACTAATACTTTAGGCGATACATGAGACTTTTAAGAAATAATGAATGTCGCATACAGTTATATATGCCGTAGGTATACTAAACTAACAGTAACTATACTGCAGAATACTTACAAGTAATAATATTAAATCGATATTTTCGTATACAGGTTGTCCCGTGAAGATAAACCTATTAGTCGTAAAGGGACAAGACTCGCCAACCGGACAAAAACCGAATTTTCACCGTTTTACCTAGAAACTAATAAAAGTCAACATTTTTACAAAAATAAACTCTATAAAATGGCTATCTAAAATTAAAAATATTAAATTAAATTATAAAATATGTGTAGTCCTTCTCTGCGAATCTAATAAAAAAAAACAGATTTATGACATATTTATTAGCTCAGGAGATATCGCAATGGGTAAATGCTCGGGGGACACCCTGTATATATAGGTACAATAATTGAAAATAGTATACGTGTTAATCGTGAGAATGTCGTTTGTTTCGATACAAACGAGTATCCGGTAGTAGTATAACTTGTATAAGTGAACTATTCCTATAGCACACCTCTTTCAAACTTCACAATAGATCATAAAAGAAAACAATAATGTGCAAAAATATGTATCGTCCTTTATACGACTCTGGTATCGTATCTTAACATAATATTATGAAATAGATAATCTTTAACTGATTTAATGTTGTATTTGTCACAGATACGAGATAAGCCGTAATTACTTATTTGCGTAACAATGATTATACCTAATATTTAATTAAAAATCGACAAAATAACTTTGAACACAGGATAACGGTAATTCTCTTAATCTTTGGCAGGATAAAACGCTGCCCATGAATGTGAGCGCGTATACAATGTTTCCTTGTTTATGTTTATTATGATTTGTTATAACTTATAACACAAGTGGGAGCGCGTAAAATAGCCGACAATATTTAAGTTAAATCTTAGTTAAATTATGTTGTTCAAATAATTATTACGGTGTTTTTCATGAAAATTAAATGTTTTTATGTTTATTCAATAATTAATAATATTCAACAAACAATAAGACCTATAGAACTTATATTATTAAAATACAAGAAATTGACCATCTACATCTTCCAGCTTTAAACTGTTCAGTGTTCTACTTGATACTTCTAGTTCAAATCAGCCAAAAAAATAGCCTAAAAAATAATTTTGTATTCAAGACTGTTTCAAAATTGTAGATTACTTTTTGATAATTTGTCAATCTCAAAAGAATACCAATAAGAAAATAAATACCATCGCGCCGTAGCCGGTGTGGCACCATAGACTTATAAGCTAATGGCAGGGCAGCGCATTCCACTTCGCTCTGCCTTAAAATGCTGGGCGATCATATAACCATATAACTGAGAGAGAAAGAACATAAAGAAGCGAAGGAGCCCGCATAAGGAACTGTAGGTATACATTTTACTATTTTGTTTTTTTTTCTCGCTCACTCTGAATCGTACCCCAGACTTCTCTCTCTAAGCGCTGTCCATTAGTTTATAGGGTCCAACGCTGCGCAACGGGCAACGCGGCCAGGGAGGGAGAGCAGGGGCGTGCATAAATGGGTAGCAATAGGTAGGTATACTCGCAGCCACGATGTAGAGAATATCATCGTCTTTACATCCGCTTGCTCGCCGCTCATACGCGCGGTCGGTCGGCTCCGATTGGTCTCCGCACAAATCAGTTAGACCACATACGCCAACACTTGGATATTAGATATTATTTATTAAAATTAGTATTCCTATTTTAATTGTTCACCCGTTGCACGCTATAAGTTTGTGGCGGTGCGGTAAAAAAAATTAACAATATAATAAAAATAATAATAATAATAATATAATCTAGAAATAGCAAAGCATTGCCGAGAAATCTAGTATAGTATATTAGTATATACATAACACGATATGCATACAATGTGTTAATTGAACCTGTAATTTCAGTATGGACCTTGGCCCAGGGGCCTCCCATATTTAAGCCACTGCTACTTACTGATTATAAAGGATTACAATTATAAAAATAGAATTAAGGATCAAAGATAAGATACTATCAAACAGTTCGATAAATTAAAAAATGACTGACAATAATTTTAATTATTGTAATAAGAAAAAAAATACAAAAAACTTTTTTATCGACTTACAACACACAATTTTTTTGACATATTCACATAAAAACTATACAAGAACACTGATTTCAACCAGGCGATGTAACACTAAACACTTATTTCAAACACTTATCTTAAAAATAATGAAATAAAAATGTATTGCACGTACAAAATATTTAAATAAAATGTGCTTAACATATTATACTTAAATGCTCAGTGCCAGACATACTCAAACGTTACATACTACTTATTAACCGTACGGAAAATCAATTTCTATTATATTAACAATTTGTCATTAGCACAAACATTAGAACACAACAATCGACAACTTTTTATCAAAATTTGGCTACAACAAAGTTTCTAATTAGAATAATACCTTTAAATAATTATTATTTTAAAATATAATTGTAAGCTGATTAGTATTGTACATAAATTGGCGAACAATGTTTATGGACGAATATAACTTTGTTGACATAATTAATTATTTTCACATTTTTCGATTATATGTATTGTAGCAGTACAACAATCGCAGCACACTACCATTGTATGATATAATAATTTGTAAGCGTAATAATAAATATTTAAATTAATAAATAATTATGAACATAAAATGAATAATCATATTTTTAGGTAATAACTATCACAGAGGTTTAGTTTAACAATAAAATAATGTTTTTAATGAATCATGATAAATGTTTTTTTTTTAAATATACAAGTTACATCATGCATATATGATGCATATTATATTGTTGGACGTAGATTTTGTACGGAATCTTGAACAGTATAATATAATGAAATTTATCTATTCTTATTATTCTCAATCAGTTTTTCTTTTTACCAATGTACTCAAGTTTAATAATTATCAAAAAAACAAACTAAAAAATGCTTAATGCACGTTACAACTTACAATAGTGTATTGATATTATAGAACAATGATCATTAAGAATAAAATCCACAGCCATTTTTGATCATTAATCCAATATTGATAGATCGAGTGAACAAAGTTTGTTGGTATGATTAAAACATAAAATTTAAATAATGATTGACAGAGGAAACTCAAGTTTGTTTTCTATAACCTAATTAAAGATAATGATAATAATAAAAACTGTATTTCTATCAATTAATATGATAATATTATAATAATAATTAGATTATAATAACTTTATGATTTTTAAAGGTTTAAAGTGATAAAGTTCAAGACAACAGGACTAAATGTGGGCAAAAAACATTATTGAGCATATCAAAGCTTAGTATAAAAAAAAATATATATATATGTATTTATAATAGAATTGTTTTAACTGACAACACATTATAATACACACTAATAATAGTAATCAGTATCAATGTTATGATTCTTACCTAAAATAATATTATCATTAAATTAAATTTATAAAATAAAATACAGTAACAAATGCATTCATTAATGTTAAATTGTAGAATCAACAACGAAATGTTGTTCAAGACATCGATTTATTTGCATACAACTAATTAATATTAATCACTGTTAGGAACAGAATATTTATCGAGGGGAAAAAAGTATATAAAGCTAAAGAATAAAAGTGAAGAAACAAACAGTCAATTAGGATAAAATGGTAACATAAAAAATAAAGATGTTTCTTTATTTCTTTGGAATGTTTGGGAGAAGGGGGTTTTGGGTAAGGGGAGAGGAGAACCACACAAACTTGATGGACTATAATTAATTAAGACTGCAAGACAATCGGAACTGGTCCAATTGAATGCTCCAATGTGAACGGTGTAACCTGATAGATAAAACAACGATTGCACACACGCACTGGCTTCAAATGCCCAAATCTGGGTAAAGGGACAGAGTTTGAACTGCACCGAGAACAGAATACCTGCAATGAAAAATCAATTAAGAAATAGGACAAGTTTTTAAGGTTAGTATTAAGAAAAAGTAATGTAAGTACTTTTCCACAATTTCGACAATGATGACGTCTTCGAACTACAGTGAACATGGCTTTGCATGACATACATACAGGAGCCTCATTGTCAGGTATCCACGGTGGTGGCGTCTCTGTTGACGTGGATAACATATCATTCATCATGGTTTCACCTCTCCAAACAAGCGCCTCTTCCCCATTTTCAATGTCGATCACTGGAGGTGGGTTGTTTATCACAGGAATTACTTCTAAAATTTCCAATGAATCATAAAAAAAATAAGTACAAATACTTCAATGGCACATTTTTAAACAAACCCAAGTTCTGTTGACTATCGTTGCCGCAATTGGAATTAGACATGAGAAACACTGCTTTAAGTATATTACGTAAGTCTCCAGCAAAGTTTGTCTGCAGTTGGTCAGCTACTCCGGATATGCATACAAACAGCCGATGTAATAAGTCTTCATCAGATCTAAAAAAACAAGAACCATAATAATTATTATATGCAATAATTAAACATACAGTTATTTCTCACCTGAACTTAGCACGAGCTTTTTGTCGACGTAACGAATAATTACAGGAACTGTCTGTTGATGTGCTGTCAGTCACACTCTCGTCGCTCTCATCTGCCGATGAAGTCGTACAACTAGAACAGCTTGAACACATTTCATGTTTCTTGATCCTAAAGAATGAAATGACACAATTATTATCACAACTATATCTTTGAGGCGAGTTTCATTTAACATCTATATTTATTAGTAAAATTCTATAGTCTGAAATTGTATAATATAAATAATATGTGTTATGTACAAAATAAAAACATTGTTGAATTAAAAACACAGTTGAAACAGTTTTAAATATTTTAAAACACTTAGATTATTTAATGGCATTTATGAACTGTCCTGTAAATTATAGAAATTAATGATACAGACTATTTGTGTTTTTCGAATGCCGTATTAGAAAGTGTTGTCTCTGTTTAAAGTATTAGATGAAAACCTAACTGAAGAATTAATTTTACACTGTCATTTTTAATATAAGAGTTAATCAAATTAAATAAAAATAACAGAGTAAAATAGATTTTTCTGAACATAAATGTGCTATGTTATGTGTTAGTAAGACAAAGTAATACATGCAAGTATAAATCTTCTTAAGAATAAGAATTCAATATTTGAAGATATTATAAATAAGTATTTATTATAAATGATTTAACATGAAACCTATAATAATCAGTAGCAATTAGTCAAGTACTTATTTAGTATTAACAAATTATAAAATACTAAGGCTAACAGTACTTTTAAATCTTGATCAAAATAGAGACAACTTCACTGACTAAATATTAGATCTACTTCAGGTTGTATGTGTTAAGTAGATAATATGTTATTTTATATAAGTTCTTATACTTATTTACATTCAATTAAAATATTCAACAGACTATTATAAAATGTAATAGTCGTCCCACGAAAATTCAGGGGACTGAAATCGATTTATAGAGGTTTTCGATTTACCGAGTGTTAAGTAATTGAAAATATTTTTTCATACCTATGTACATTCTATTCATTATTTATTAAACTTTTATTTTTACATTTATTAATATATATTATTAAAGTAAATAAGTCAATGTAGTAAGATGGTCTTTTTGTTTGAGTATAATTGAATGAGTAGGAGCTGGGATACAAAATCGTGGGCAACATCTTTGTTTTTCACAAGCTTCAACTGCCCCAGTCACTTTTTTTTTTATCTGCGAGCAAAAAACACTTGTACTTTACGGCCTATTGGAACCATTTACAGGCCTACGTTTTATTCGATTTTAACAACTCTTTACCTATTGCTGAGGTTTATTTAGGTAAAATAATACAATTTAAGTCAAAAAACCACCGACAGACATTTCATATTATTGATCATGTATTTCCTTTAATTATAGAGATTTTCTCAGCATTAAGTTCAATTTATAGAGTTTTTTGAATTATCCGAATGATGACTGTAACTCAGAAACTAATAATATTTGAATTTCAATCAAGAATAATTTCAGTTATAATATACAAATGTTCAAAAATTTGTATCACCACAGAGCAGTCGTTAATTGCATTAACTTGGATTAAAAAATCCAAGTATTTGAAAAACCGCATGGTTTAACAATACAATTGGGGTGATCACAGTTAAATGAATTACTCCAGGTGATAATCATAAATATAACTCACATAATGTCACAACATTTTGTATGATCTTAGCACATAAAGTATATACAGGATGTAACAGAAATAGTTAATGAATGTAATTAGCTAACTATGGAATTACTTTTGTCAAATACACTTGTCAGTTTTTTCTGTTAATCAAAGTACTTATACTTGGTAAACTTACATGGGTTTAACGCTGCCACATCTGGCGGTATTGCAACATCTTGTGGTTTGGAGGCGGCAAATCACCACTTCAGCCGACCGTTTGCCATCAGTGCTGGTTGCCTTGCGCAATTCCCGCCAGCTCTTTGAGTACTTGGTCGAAACAGCAGTCACAACAGGGACCTTTTCCCGGGATTTTATCTCACTACTACTACTGCTGCTGCTGCCGCTACCACTCTGGTTGGAAGAGGCGGCGATGGCATTTGTCTTTTTCCTCCTGTGATGGTGATGACAACAACGACGACCACTACCACCTCCACCACTAGACGGCGATAGACATCGAACAGAGGACGACCTGTCTCTCTTATTATCTACTGTAGCCGACTTCCATCGGTTCCAATTGTTGCAACAACACACCCGATACGAACTCGATGGCAATTCTGTTTGAGTTGAACTACTCGACACGTTTGGGGGTGCATGGTGCTGTTTTGTAGGATGAAGCTGCGGCGACAGCACGTTTTCGTTTCCGTTATCGTCTTGGACCACCACTACAACCACAGCTGCGCCACTACTGTTGTTCCTGATGATCTCACGTTCTAAGTTTGTCGACTTCACCAAGATTTCTGTCAGAGCTTCCGTAGCTGTGGCCAGCGACTCAGTGAGATCTGCATCTGGCATCGAACCAGATGACGACTCTAGACCACCACAATCATATTGTTGCAGTTGCTGCCGGTTGACCGCTGGACTTTTCAATTCGTTGTTAGGCTGTTGATCGCTGTCATTTTTCGTTGATATGATTGTCGATCCGAACGACCCACGTTTAGTCGACGGGTTGCATTGGTTGCTGTTGCTGTTGTTGTTGATTAGGTCTTGCGGTGATGACGGTGGCGTCGGCGGAAATCCTTTCGTACCACAGTGTTCTATGGTTGTTACAGGGGTGGCAGTGGTAGTAGTAACGCTGTTGTCCATTACCAATTCTGCAGTGCTGGATGAAAGGCACTCAGAATCCTCGTCACTGGTTTCTTGACACCTGAAACGAAAAAGGATACACAAAATATTATTCCATACCATTTTATGAGCATACAATATTTTATGCAACAGCTGTTACAACATAATAATATACTCACGATGACTGTTGGTTCTTCACTGACAAATTCTCGTCGAACTTAACCTCATCGGACGAACACAGCATCCTCTCCAGCGTTGACAGCTCCTTGTCGGACAGGGTGAGTAGGAGCTCTCTGATTTTCATTAATAACGACTACATAACAAGTATACGCATTAATTTAAATATTACATACATCGATTAGCCCAATTAGGTATTGTCTCTTATGTACATGTATATCGTAGCGTTCTATTATAAAAGACACTGCGAGTAACTTTTTCTACGTTTTGCGCAGTTAAAGGTATTTAAGTTAAAATATGTCGAACGGTAAAAACTGGCATTTTGTGGGTGTAATTGCCATATTTTATCGAACGCTCGCGATATACGAGTATACAGAAATACAGAATACATACGGAATAAGCACTAAACACTCACACGAAATGGACGGAACATATCGGACATGTCGGTGGCGTTTTGGTCGAGGGACAGAGGTGACATGTAGGGGTAAAATAACAGACCAGACACTATGGCCAAACGAGGAATAGTGAACATGAGGGCAGGATCATAGTCGTCAACCATTTCTTGGGTCAGGAGACCTTTGACGAGCGCTCTAAACACACCAATATTATAATAAAAATTAAAACATAAAAGTATTATTTCGATATACAATATAGTTGGAAGTACTAATGTACCATTGTAACATGTATAGGCGTGTCTACGGGTCATGCATGTCATGCACAGGCATGTCCTGCGAAATATGATCCAACTTAGGTAGGTACATTATAAATTGCGGTGCATAATATAAACTTTTTTTCTAAGTTTCTGATTTCATATTAAGTTTTTTGATTTTCATCACGTAAAATTAAACATTTATAAAAAGTATTATAAGTATTAAAATTATATTTTTAAATTACTAAATACAATTTCATATAACCTACCTAGTTATTTATTTATCTGATAAAAGGAATATTGTTTTTTATTCCTAATAAAAAAAGTAAAACTGATTTAACTATTATCAGATGATAAAGCTTATTTCAAAATTTGGGGGTTATATTCGAATTCCCAAACCTTAATCTAATTAAATTTTTTTTTTCATGGTGTGGGGGGTGCAGTAACCCCTCCCCTGGATATACCACTGTTGTGCACGACCTGCGGATGAGGTCTGGACACGCCTATGGTAACATGTATACTAAATAAAAATCGTACTTATATTATTATTTTTATTTATTTTTTTGCACACCATTTTTTACTGCAGTATGGTTTTATTTTTTGTTCTATCGCCCAACGCACTCACCTTTGTAAGGTCTCGGAAAACAAGACAACTACGAGTTGCTGGAGTTCGTATTCGTGTGCGGTCTTGACTGGCACCATTGCGGACACGTAACGCAACTCAAACTCAGCCAACAGATGATCGAACGTACACAACGACGATATTAGGTTACGCAGGCAGGGCGGAGTTTGGTCGCCGCAAAGGCTTGCGTCCCTCAGGAGGCCTCGGACTCTTTCCAACGACTTGGTCAGCGCCCGGGCCAAAGGCCTCATAGCTCCGCTCTCGGCTTCCCGGTTCATTATGCTCGACCCAGCCGATAGACACTATAGGTACACGAAAATACGTAATTAATAATAAAGTACGCGTAGATATCGCTAATAGATATTTTGTTCGTGTCATTCTTATTTATTATCATAATCTTTAAAATAGTTATGTAATTTTTTTTTTATGTATAAATTATAATGTAAAGTTTTTAACGTATACAATTAATTGTTTTTTTTTTTTTTGTACATGACCATTAATATAAAGAATGTATATTGCACCATAAACTGCACAATAAAACTGGCATTTAAAATAAGTTAATTATATCAATTTTTTAAAACATTTTTAAACTATTTTATCTCGCTAATTTAGGTAAGGTTTTTATCGACTTATAGTTTCTAAGGTTATTACCTACGATATTTTAATAATTCATAACACGAAAATTAAATAATTTCGAAATCCCGTTTTGTCGATATTCCTATTATATCACATACGCAGTTATAATATGTTAATGCGTACAATCACCCATGGGTGATTCATGTATTACATTACTATTGTCTATTTTTATATGTATGGAAAAAAATTCATATAGCGGTTATTACATAGATACATGTTATACCTAAATACCTAATTATTATATTGGCACCTATGTATACCTGTGAATACCGACAAACGATTTATGTGCGCAGTTTAAGGTCGCGCACGACACTGAAATATAATAAACATTTTTTTCAGACCGGACAACAATAATAAACTATATATTTTGCGAAATGCGATTGCGTTGTGGGAGACGGTTTTTTTTTGTCCAAAATATACATTGAACGCCGCTCATAAGTCATAATAATACGAAGGGGGTATCGTAATAGTAACATGTAATATCATAATTACCTCAGCGCCAAACCACAGCTGCCCCGCCAAATTATCCTGAATTACGTCGTCTGGAAATTTTACACGAAAATCACGGCTGGCCCGTTCGCCAGGTATCAGCTCGTCCATGATTTTAATACAAATCGTCAAGACCTAAAAACGAAAAATATCGTTTATTAAACACGATGTAGATGTATGTAATTATAAAATAGGGCCGGCGTATTGACGCTTTTCCCTTGTGCTGAAAAATATTGCTCTGTAAGTGGAAAATGTATTAGTTAGTGTGTTGGCAGTGGGATGGAGAGTTTTACTCACTTTGTCCTGACATTGTCGCAAATGGTTCACGAGGGCGGTGCACCGCTGAGGGTCTTTTTTGCCGTCGAAACTGTCCAGTTCCGCCGCGACGGCATTCAATTCGTCGTCGGCGTAAAAGAACTGCGCCAACAGCGAACGGTCTCCCTTCTGAAATCAAAATGTAAGATTAAATATAAAAAACAAATTTCATTCGTGCACACAATTAAAATTGTACGGGGTGTTAATATTTTTATAGATTTAAAAATAAAATAGGTGAGTCGCAGTTGTAGGAACGAAAAGAACGTACAGGCTAATCTTAAAACGACAACGACATTGCGCAATAATAACGTGGTGCGCGACGAGTTTACGTAATATTTTCTCCACGTAATTTAATTATTAATTTAAAAACGTACCATTATTATTACAGTGGTCGACGAGTTAAACATAATTTTAATACCCCACTTTTGAATTTAACCGCGTAACAAAGAAAACGAATTATCTATTATTTTTCGTCTCGGCCAACAACATGACACTATTGCTATAATAAATGATAGGCGACGTATCCGTCTCATTTAAATGTATTTTGTTGCTTTGTCATCGTGTTATTGTTATTATTGTTCTTATTATTTTATCAAACATGCACTTGTATTAAATTCACTTGGCAACAGTGTGATAATAGGGTCGATATGAAACATTAAAATATAAATATACATAATATATCAAAAAATAATAAGATGCAAGAGCCTGGAATAATAAAATGTGACGATTTGTTTTTTCCCCTTTAAAACATTTGAAACAAAAAATATACCGAGCGAGTAGTAAAATGTGTAATCTACTTATGTAGGCCAGTTTTCCATTTAAACAAGGAATTATATTATCATAATTATTAATGTTCAATAATATGGATTAACATAAAATAAAGTACCAATCATATTATAATACGCACAATGCTTTCTCTAAGATCGAAAAAAGTTTATATATTTTATACGTAAACAGTATAATTTATTATACACGAAATACCTCCAACTGAGCGTAGGCACGTCGTCAATGGATTTCTAAACAAATAATATATTTTAGTTATAGCTGAATTAAAGGTATGGTGTATTACCATGGGGTATGCGTGATGTTAAAAAATGATTTCAATAATACGGACCATTACCGAGCAAAAATCTGTACGACGAACGACGGGCGCGATGATAAAACGATTGCTGCTTTGTAGGCGGGCGGTAGGTGTATAATATAATATACCTTTTATATAACGTCTCGACGTTTTCACCGAAATGTTAATACAAGTACGTGCCTCGTTAAAAACCACGAAGAAAGTACTAGTACACCGACGGGGTAATATAAAAAGGTGGAAGAAAAAATCTGACCAATTTGTTTGCACTATTACAGTGGCAGAGGTTCCGCGCCGAAACGCTCGTCGTATACATATTACAAGATTATATTATATGTATATATAAATATATAATATATATATATACATATATACAGTAACGCAATACTTTCACTTAGCACCTGTTATTATATTCATGGCCACTATATATATTTATATACTATATACTTAACGCGTATATGCGTCTCTGCTGACACTCTCTAATATAAAACATATAGATATTAAAGAACATAAATAATATCCCACGTGGTCGTTGTCGTTTCCGCACACGACGCCTATAATATCATAGAATTATATCACCGGCAAAAATTAATTCCAACAGAATAATGTAGATACAATATCTAATAAACAGCTACGCTAATTTTCGGTCATTTTTTATATTTTTTAAGATAAAAATTGTTTACCTACCTATGATATAACACTACATTTTTACAATTTATGTAGTATTTTTATTATCATAATCAGAAGCAGAATAGTTTCCTATTATTTTGTCATTTTGATACAGGTAATAATATAAATATCCAACATTTAACTAACAATGGTTTTTATAAAACAGAGCATTTAAAGTTTAAATTAATGGATTAAAATGGCAAGGGGTATAATAGGTCCTTTATTACACTTTACTTTAAATAGTTATTGTTAAAAATAAACTATATGCCTATATGTTCAATCACTATTTCTAAATCTAAATTTTGGAAAAGTATTTTACATCCAAATATTATGATTTTAAAAAAAAGTTACATAATATTAAGAAAATAAAAACAAAAATATTATGATAAAAATTATTAAAAATAGGTACAAAAACTAATTTGGAAAGTTAGTGTTGGCAGCTAAACGTAACACTAGCTGTGTGTGTATATTACTGTACTATATAAGTATCGATTTACAAGTTTTTTTTGTTTGTTTTCATGGTAAATCCAAGTGACAAGAATTATTATAGCAAGATAACACTACTATGATAATACCCATATGTACAACACGCCACGTGCCTACATCATATTATTATATACTATATAGTGTACCTAATTACAATATCACCAACCGCGAATGTAGGCTAAGGCTAAACAAAACTGCACTATACCTATAGGTTATAGGCACGTTATCACGTCGCGGTACACACTTTCTTGATTCCTATACCAATTACTGTATTATATATGTATGTAATCTGAAATTTTCCGGAAAATCGAAGAAGGCTGCGGCCAACAAGCGCGGCGTATCTAACCGGAATACAATTTATATTATCACTATACAAGTGTTGATTATTATGTCGTTAGGTTAGGTTGTTGCAAAGTGAAATTTTCATTTGAACGTTTTTGTGAAATCAATAAAGTGTATGCTGTAAATGGATTTATCCGCTGACCGTAATAAACGTCATATCGGTTTTATCACCCAGAAATAAACTAATTATAATTTTATAATATAGGTACCTTGATGATGTGTTTGCATGATAATCGATAATAATTAAAATTATTTCATTGTATACACAACTTAATGTGTCTTTTTAATTGATTTATCTGCAATCAATAACCACGTGAACCCAATTATTACATATTATACATTATTTTAATGATCATAGACAACGAAACCCAGTACCAACACGTCATGTTGTATATAATATTATAAACACAATAAACAAACATATTAGTATACTAACGGGTTTTTTTTTTCAATAAACTCTTGAAAAATAAATATTTTTACCATAAAAACAATAACAGCGTCTGTGAATAACAATTTATTGGATAATAAATCGATTATGTTAAGTTACATCAAAATGTTATATAATAAATACTTCAACACTTGATTAAAAAATTTTCAACAATAGATTACAAAGTATAATAATAAAAGCATATTAGTTGGCAGTCGAGAATATTTCCAAACATTTAAGCATTTCCATATGGATTGAGTGACTAATTTTTGTATTTGGAAAAAATTCGAATACTTTAACAGTTTAATCCCACTAAAATCATTTAACTGTCCGTCTGTATTTGTGTTTTTACTATTAAACCCTAATAAAATACAAACGTTTTACAAAAACTTTTATACATAAAAAAAATATAGTCCTTGACGGATAATGTGTTAGGTAAATATTATACAATGTATTCAACTTGTTTAGTTGTTTACTAAACATACCTATATAGACCTACACCACCTTGGCCATTCCAATACTTTAATTCGATTTTATAAGTTACTGCATCGTGTTATATTAAAATCAGATTTGATGTTATTAATATACATTTGAAAAATTATAAAATCGTACGGCTTTCATGATCAAATAAAAAAAAAACTGCTGGTTAGGGTTATTTTTTTCTGTCTAATTTTTCTGAAATTGTGCTCCAAGACCATCGCTAGTTTAATAATACTACATTATAGCGACCGGCGTGAGGATAATATTATTAATTCACGTTTTAATTAAATTATAAATATTTGCATGACGTATGAACCAAATTCGTTATACATACAGAATGGGCCGCCGTTTATATTCATTAATATGGAAAACATTAGGCCCCCACTCTGTACATATTATATTATTATGCGTATTGTGTACCTACTCCTAATCCAATAATATTAAGCACTTAGTGAATTACACTATAAAAAAAATACTGATCACAATAATATTTTACTCCTAGACCATCAATTTAGCAATAAAAACATAATTTTATAACAAATTAACATTATAGCAATGAATATGCTGTAGAAATAAACTTACATTCACCGTGAATACAAATAGCATCGAAGAAATTAAGTTATAAATTTCAAATAACCTATTATCCTGATCTCAAGAGTCAAGAGTATACTCTTAAGTTCTGATACTAAAAAATAAAACCAATAATATAAATCAAAGACACCTACCACGATTCACGTACATGAATATTTTTACACTAAAGTAAACGTAGCAGAACTACATTTACATTATGTTTAATTTGTTAATAATTGAACACATAATATAATAACTAAACATGCATCACCTTTATTATATTACTTATATTATAATATTTAAACGCATAATCTGATGCTCGTTATACAGACGACTAATACCGATACGTAATATTATATTTTGACGATTGTCGTGAAAAAAGAAACTGAAATTATGTAGTTTTTTTTAGTTCTTTGTGTTTGTGTGGTATATAATCAGATATCGAACGACTGTTACAGGATTATCACCAATTACCTATAATAGGAATCCAAGGAATAGTAATCACGCAAGCGCAGTTTTCGCCTGGAATACGACATAATAATAATATATACTATAATCATTAATCAGTAATCAGTACACGTAGTGTTTCTTGTGTGATCAAACTAGTAAAATGGTAGTAAAAAATAAATAAACAAACTTATATAATGATAATATTTAGCAATAATACAAACGCAAGCGTATAATACAGCAGATAGGTTTAACCTATAGAATATAAAGTATAATATTATAATATTGAAACAACGCTTGTATTTATACTTAAACGCGCCTTTATACTTTATAAGAATAACCGCGTTTGTAGGTATAATAGGTAGCTGCCATACCCATGTAAATAAATGCGCATTTACTTTGGAGTATAGTATATTATAGTATAGTATATTTTTATAATAATAAAATGACTAATGCATGATAATATTATTATTTTCCAATGGTTTGCAATGTAACTAACAAAACTTAAGATAACTGTTTTTATTTTTATATAGTGTAGTAAAATACCCTCGAAAATACCCACATAGACAATTTTGTATTTGGTTGGTTGGCTAGAATTTTCCGAGGTCTTTTCTAAATAGACAATTATTCCTAAAAAGATTTACTATTATTTATTTACCATACAAAATATCAGTATGATGAGTGTTTTTCAACTCGCGAAGACTTGAGAGGCTGTGAGGTCAAAATTACCAAATTGCAAAGAACGGACAATTAAAAATGTTCACATTATTCCATATTTGGAAAATTAAGCAACACCATACCTAACCTATGGCAGACACAATAATTACGGTTAGCTTGGTGTTGTCCTATTATGTAGTATTTTCACAATTGTTTCTACTCCAATATTAATGTAATAATAGAACATATACATAAATTATATATTATATAGGTAAATGGGAACATGTGTTTTAAAACAATAGTAGAATCATAATATATAGCTTTGTGTTCTACAACAAAGAGACACCTCAATATACTTAAACAAACATATTTGTCAGTGTATCATAGCGATATGATATGTATGGTTTCCGATAGGTATTGGCCATTTCACGTCAACTATCAGACTACCTACCTAAGAGGCTAGAGCTACTATTTGTATTATAATATGTGTATCCCCCATGAATAGCTATCGTGTTTCGGCCCTCATGGTTTGCATCCGTTTTCAACTACACAAGTACACCACAGCATTTTATTTCATAGCGATTACAATAGGTACCAATTCTATGGAACAAAGATAGTTGTAATAATTATGATAATAATAACCCTTCTGTATGAACTTGAATATTACATGCGGCAGTGCTATAGCTATAACGTAAATCGGAAGTTGGGTCTTTGGTACCTACTAAACCAAATAATAAAAACAAATTGACATTCATTATTAGTCATTACACATATTATGACGTTAATTATTAATTTATAATATAAATAATATAATATATAACAGTTTCTTTGTAGATTATTTTTTTCGTGTAAGAATTGTAGAATAATTGTACTTTTATGAATTGTATATAAAACATAACTGGCATACTTCTATAATATATGATAAGTCATAATTCATAATATATAGCGGGGGGACGAGGTGGCCGAGTGGTCTAACGCGACGGATTCGGCACAGCCGGTCCGAGTTCGATCCTCGACCACTGGGCGGCATTTTTCTCCGTGCAAGTCACGGTGTCCGGAGAACAAGTGCCGCCATCCCCCCACCCCGGGGCACGGCAGAAACCTACGGGTGCCCCATTAGAAATTCTGCCAAACACAACACACACGTGTACCAACCTACCCAATATAAAACCTACCAAACCTTCCAAATATAAAAACCTACAGTGCCCTCCCCACACCCAATGGCCTATGTTGCCGCGGGTTACCCAAAAAAAAAAAAAAAAAAAAAATATATAGCTTTCTCTCGGTTTTTGTAAAAGATAAGAAACACCCATCATATCCTCATCCCACGAGTTATTGGCACATTAAATACCTAATAAAACTATTTTTAAAAATTTTTTTAATAAATGAATTTATTTTATAGTAAGATTAGGTTAGGTGAGATTTTATTGTATTGACTAATGGATATTTTCAAACATTTCATTCATAGATAAGTAGGTTCAAAAAAATACACAAATCAATAAATTTCGTTCAAACTAAAAAATATAATTATTTTGGATTAAATACTGTATAACTAACAATATACTAACTATACATACACGTACTAACGTTATTTCTTTAAATTAAATTATAATTTAATAAGATGTTATAAACCTATTTATATAGGTACTATATAACATTTTTATCTAAGAATAATTAACAGGCGGGATTAGCATGGTTGAAGAAGTCACCAATATTGATTAATAAAATGAATGTTTTTAAACATAAATAAAATATTTAAAAATAAATATTTGAAAGAAAATTCCATAATATTTGCACTACTTAAATATTTTAATTTATATACCCAACTATCTATTTTAAACACAAATTAATTAACTTGTAGATATAAATAATAAAAATAAATTATAGGCATACGTTTTTTTTATTAATTAGCTATTGTGATAATATAAAATCATAGGTTACTATACAAAACGTGTACATTTGGCATAATTTAAAATGTTGGTGTCTATCTGCAATTAAAATGAAGAAAAGGTACCCATAATATTTTTAGATTAACTAATTCATTATATAATTTTTCACTTATCTACGCTCAATCTACTATTAAAGAAAGAATACTGCATAATAAAATAACACTTTATTTTAACAGAGTAGTTAGTCAAACTGTTATCCAAGGTGTTATTAAAGTACCAATACAACCAAATAAATAAAAATAAGCTGCAAAACTAACTAGTGTAGAACACAGTAGTACAATATTTAAAGCAATTAAAAAATATTGAAAATCAAAATTTAACATAGCTAACACTACTTATATATTAGACTATAATACGCTAATTGTTTTACCAAAACAATGGAAATCGTGTCTTGTGTGGTTTTAAAAATTTACCTGTATGCTTAAGGACGTCATCACTCTGTATATTATAGTTTATCAGTATTATTAAGAAAATCCACACATAAAAACAATGAAACAAAATGAATGTATTAAACAAACAACAAAATATGCTTATGTAACACAATAATAATATATTAAATTATTTCAATTTAAGGATAATAACAAGATAATAATATAGGTACTGAATTGTGAATTGTTGTATTGATCAAAACAAATAACATAACGTATCATATATATGAGTAATTCCTATCGCACTTATAAATTTAAATAAAGCGTGACAAATTAAATATTATCTATATTGTTTTAGATGATAATGTGTACATTATACAATTAACATTTCTCATTTTGTAATTTAAATTACAATCACATGCACCAACATCATTACAAGAATTTGAATTTCTTGATAATATGCATAAATACATTTTTTAGTAGTTCGATAATAATAATATAAGAATTATAAAATATGATATAATGTCTATAGCCAATTCACAACTAAGATACACATTATCCCTGAATTCAGCCTTGTTGAACCTGGCTAAACATATTTAACCAAAATATTATATAATATTAAATAACAATTTTTAAAGATTTTTTTTGAGAAAGAGCTGAGTTACCTTCATAACTTCTCAAAGTTTACACCCAATTTTACCTATTTAGTATATATTATTATGATATTATGACGTGTTTCATATTATATTCTCCGATACTCTCTTTGTAACAAGTAAAACGTATAGTGAAAGCAAGACGTAATATATTAAATTTCTGAGACTTGATCCTGCAGTGCATAACATAAAAACAATCTTTTTTTAATAAAACAATCTAAAATAGGTGCAAATTCATAAATTATTTATCAGTTCGTGTAAACATTACAATTTTATGTTTCCTAAGCTTTTGATGAGAAGCCTATTGACCTTTCACCATTCCACAAAACAGCCTTTGTTTCTTTATTTTAGTGCTACTTAAAAACTACTTGTCGTGTTTTATATTTAAAAAATATGTGGGATGAAAGCTACAATGTAAACAAGCATTTCATTTTTATATAAATAATAATAGCTGGTATTAACTCGGTGGGACAAGCGACCAAGAGAACATAGTCATCATATATTATGGTAGAACAGCCTTCGTTTTAATTTTATACAACAATTAATTAAAATGTATTTATTTACTTCAGGTTCATAAATTCATAATATTTATTCCGAACGCGATTTTACTATTGAAACCGCAATAATATGTAGATAATACCTATACGAATTCTGTTTTAATATTAATACACAAAAATTTACTTAAACTCGTAGAACTGACCGAATAACCTTCACTAATTTCCGTCCATCAATAGACACATCATAATATATTATATTGTATAGGATTGTAGGTATTACATTCAACTTCGGGATGACCTTGGTAGTTTGGTACGGTAAGTGTGTATAATGTATATATATAGTATAATATACCTATGTCCTATATGCCTATATGGATGGACTATGGATCTATAACATAATATAAAGAGTTTGTTCACTAAGATATAGAAAACTTAAATAATATAATCTCAAATTGAGTATCGACCAATTTCATTACAGAAAATGTTTTAAAAAAAGTAAATCCATATCCATATTTTAGTTAATAATATATGCTTATAAAGATATAAGTGTGACCTGGAGTGGGGCGGTGTTTGGCTCCAGTCACAAACGTGCTTCGAGAACAAGCACCGGCCAGTGTCACTAGTTCCCGGATGGGTGACCACCCGGGTTTTAGTGACAAATCCTTGCCACACATACACGTGTTCCGAACTAACCGTACCCTCCCTCCCCCCTACTAACACTAATGGCCATAGTTGCCGAGCTTTAAGCTCTATTAAAAAAAAAGAAGATATAAGTAGGTATAAATAATACAGGTTATAATTACTATTGTTTATAGAATAATAAATAGTAACATAAGTAACGTAGTCGTTTTGGGATAAAAGATAAAAAAAAGCATTTAGGTAGGTATTAGGTACCTACTTACAATAATTTCTCGAAAAATATATCATGTTCAGATATCAATATTATTAATTAATGATAGTTGGCAAATGTTTTTTTTGGTTTTAGATGTCGCGATGTTTTGGGTAATTTATCTGTGAACCATTAAGTCATGGTCTAATTAATAAATATGTCAACATTGAAATAAAGTAAAATTATTCTTTTGATTCTTTTATAATTTTGCTTTGTTACAACTAAAAATAGAGCTGTCGCACCTATTAATCTTAAATGACACGAAGAGACAAAAATACAAGGTAATTTCCTTATGAAAAAAAGTTTTACCTAACGGTTTTAATTGAATTTCTGATTCACATACATTGGTTTGATCAAGGATGCTATTATTTCTGTTGTTAGTTGTCCTTGTATAATAGGTTACCTAGGTATAGTAAATATATATGGATTTAAAGAAGTATAAATACAAATAATAATTATTGCCTTAGGATATATTGTAATATTATAAGTCTAGCAAATATACATGGGTACTTAATATGTATTTTGTTTAAAATTTCGGAAGTTAAACTAGGTCTAACGCCCGAGGGAACAAATTACAGGAAGCACATAAAATACCTACAATGAAAATTAAATAAGAAATAAATAATTACGTATATTATTACTACATAATATTAATAAAAAGTAAAAACGATACATAATGATATTACCTATCGATATAATTTACAATTATTGATAATATCAATCAAAAATTATTTTGTGTACGATCTCTCAACCAATTTTCTACATATACCAATAGGTACATACTTAAATTTAAAATCAATAATAGTTTGTAATATTATATAATATGCAATTCCAAAACGACCAATACTATGCTCAAGGTACATTAAAATAAAAATTGTTCGCGGATTTAAAAAATAAATACGTTTTCGAATTTCTTAATAATTTTTGATGAAATGGCAATAAGCGACAAAATAAATTAGAGGAAAAATGTAAAAAAGAAACCAGTTTTTAAAATAGAACCTTGACCATTTTCGGTAAGCCGAGCTAACCAACTAGGCTTTTTATTATATGATAGGTAGGTGACATAATTTGTTTTAAGTCCGATTGTAAGTTTAGTTTTACGTTTACACAAACCTGATGTAAAAATCTGGAAGATTAATAAACAATAATAATATGAAAATATAATATATTTGAAACTATTAACCTAGATAAATAATTAAACTCAATTTATTTCTAAAAACCATGATTCGTATTTACACGATTCTAAAGTTATCATTGATTTTGACAAATGAAAACTAGCATAATAAATTATGTAAAAGACCGCGAGTTGTCCTTGAGTAAACGCTTTTGTTATTTTTTTTTATCTCAGATCAATGATTTAAGATAGCACAAAATTATTAATAATAATATTATAATGTAGGTACCTTCCTATTTTACATAATGTATTGGCGAGAACCTATAATAGGTATACTAAATCCATCTATAATATATAATAAACCCCGTACTAAACCTAAGTTTTATGATAAAAAAAATATTTTATTTTACCTAAAAATTTTACACATACCGAGGTACATATTAAAATCTATATTTTAATAAATTGGATAAAAATACTTACCTATTTGTTTTATATTTGCGAATAAATAACTAGGTAGGTACTCATTACTCGTTTCAATTTACAGTTTTATATTTTGAATACAACATTTTAATTTTTCTTATACAATTACTACCTATAAGACTAGGTATAATATATTTAATAATACCAGGGCCACCACAAGGACATAGGCAGTAAAAATTGGAACTGGGATTGTTTTTTCTACTTTTATGATTCTAAAACCTTCTAAAAAAATACTTGTTGATAATAAATAATCACTAAGAGATCATAAATTAATTAAAATTATTTTATTTACCTCATAAATGCTAGAAAATAGGTATTTAGTTCAAAATAAATGTAAGAACATATATCTATGGTATAATTAAGGTAGGTGGTGGGTAGGTACTTAAGTTAAATAAATTCTAATTTAATCATATTACAAATTCTGTATTACTAGGGGTATTACCTACTTTATATATATGATTTTCAATGGAATCTAATCTTAATCTTGAACCAGACCCAGTGATAACTAAGACAATTTTGTAAGTTTAGCAAGATTCAGTTTTTTCCAAAATTTTTTCATCTACCTAGTAGATACTCGGTAGATATATAGCTATTAATTATTTTAAGTGAAGTACCTACATACTATCCTCTACTATCATACCTTTTTTCAAATTTTTAATACAAAAACCAATGACCAAAACATAAAAACATATTATGCATTATGAAATATGAGATATGGACTACCAATAAGTTATGAGTCATATAATATATCTACAATAATTAGACACCTAAGATATTAACCACATAAATACAATTTTGGGTAGGTACCTACCTATAAATGTTATTTTTTATCCTTTTTATTGGTATAACTCGTACAAAAAAAAAATTAACATACTTATAAAACCAAATTAATACCTAGCTTTAAAGAAAATGGAAAATGATCTGTGTACAGTAATATTAAATTAACTTAGAATATGATCTCATAATTACATATTAAGCTCAATTATAAAATGTGACAATGATGGTCATACTGAGTACCTAGGTAGGTACATCTAACTTAAAGGAGTAGGTAAATTAAAAAAACTTGTATAATTATTAAGTAAAATAGGTGGTTAGAGGTGTAAGCAATAAACATTTTGGAAAACTGTTAAAAATAATGGAAATACCTCGGGAAATACTTTTAAATTAGTTTCAAAAAACCAAGTCAATATTTAACTAGTTAATTTATAAAGGTAGGCATGTATCTTGGTAATTAAATATTAACAAGTAATTAATTACCTATGTAAATAATTGAATGAATAGGTATACCTCGAGAGTTGGGGTATGCATTCAAAATAGCCAATCGGGTAGGTAAAAGGTAGCCTCGGTGGAAGTAACCAAAGCATTGAGAAATTGTATAGGTGGATCGATAGGTAGTAACTACAATCATACTGATCAGTCAGTTACAGACGAACTCTCCTATTTGTTTTAGCATCAAAATATTTAAATATCATTAAGGTACCTATAATACAGTTTGATGTTTAAAAAATAAAAGCTATCATTACATTTATAATGATTACAAAATATCACAATGAATTCACAAGATAAGAAAGGTTACAATCGGACTAGGTAAACTAAATTACAAGAGAGTAAGAGACTCTGTGGACGTAATAGAATGGCTACAACCGTGAAAGATATTCTACTCGCTCCAGACGATTAGAAACCAGGCATAGCAGAATTTAGTGTTTGGAGGGACTCGGTCCATATTATAACGTTATGTACAGTCTGGGTAAGCGTTAACAGGACCAGTAGTAGGATCGATCGGGCTGCAGAAACTTAAGTGGCTGATATATTATACAAAGAAAAATACACGTTTAATTCATAATAACTTCAAGACCAGCACTCACCTTTGGCTTGTAAAACCATTTCCGGATGGACTCCATTTCCCAGGCTGCCGAAGACACGACGCGGGGTCAACTCTTCACCCGACTCTGTCAAATGACCGCTGGCGGCCGCGGCGAACAGTTTCCGGACGACATTTCGGACGCGTATCGCGTACGGACCATGAACGGACGACGATCGCGAAAACAGCGACCCGGCGAGGTTTTCGAACGGCGAACTCGGCTCAGACACAGAGACACGGTCTGCCCACCACGGTTCGGCGGTGATAACAACGAGTCGTACGATGATTTATTTTAATTTGATAATATTAATATAATATGGGCACAGCGTCGTCGTCTACCGCTGACCTGGGCGAACGTTGCCGAGTGTCTTGCGAAAAAAAAAAACGAAACGGTCGACGAACGGCGGAAAAACGATGTGTGCAGCAATCACAATCTCGAGACACCGTACACGACGTGAACGGGCGCGCGGGCCGATACGCTACTGAAGTCGCGCGACACACGATTGCACGACGAGTGGCGACCGCGGTCGTCGGCGGCGGTCAGACTTCGGTCGGGGAGGGCCGCGGGCGCGGAGAGGAAAACGCCGCCCCGAAAAAAAGCACGGTCCCGTGGTCACGTCGTCTGTTGTTGTAGTCTGTAGTAGTAGTAGTAGTAGTAGTAGTAGTAGTAGTAGTAGAAGTTGTTGTTGTTGTAGTTGTAGTATCCGTATCTCTACTAGAAGTCTGACAGTGATGTTGTAGCGACAGCGATAGTCGACTGGCGGCGATAGTGAACGCGACGGCGACGGCGACGTTATCATATTATTATCGCCGCGAGATTTTCGTTTCTCGTGTTGGCACCACCCGTCGCCGGGGTCCGCCAGATGCCGTGAGCTCCGGATGATGGCGGCGGCTAATCCTGCCGTATTCCTATAGTATATTATTATTTTTATAATCAATGGTAGTGGGTACAGGTATTATTAATACCAACTATTCTTTTGTTTTCGATATATTTTGTTATTGTTTTCCATTTTTTGAGCAGTGGCGTAGTTGTACTTGGCACCGAAAAGATTAGTACGCAATTAGATTTTTCTGAAACTAAGGTAAGTATATTATAATATTATATTGAAATTATTGAAATAATCTTGTACAAATCGTAAAACATGAACAATTTGTTAGTACTATATTATTATAAACATAAAAATGTTATCGGTGACCAAAAAATTCTTTTAACACATTTATTTTATGATTTTTGAAGATTTATTGAAATCGATAATCATATGGGTTACATAAGGATGAGACTAACAAAAAAAAAGTACCTATACCTACAGTAGGTAAGTACATACTGACTGAAGATTTATTAGACTTTCGAGAGTTTCTTGCTGGTTGTGGGTATAATTTTTAAAAAAAGTAAAAATAATGAGTTATTACATTTTTAACGTAAATAATTATGCACGTACAGTATGTACTAGCTATATAATGATAATTTGGACCCCCCTCCCCCCGTAAATTTAATTCCATTTATAACCTTGATTATGGGAGGTGGAACTTACCACTTACATAAATAATGCATAATAATACATAATAATAATATACAATATGTTATAATAACAGAATATAGATTATATACCTAACAACTATAGTTCCTAAAATGTAAATTATAACTAAAATAATATGCATTACTATACATTTAAACCAGGGGCTCTCAATCTTTTCTACATTATGGATCACTTTACAACATAAAAATATAATATAGCCACAAACCCTCCCCGCAAAAAAAAAATCATTATTGATATTTTGATTACCTATTATATTTAATATTTTAAGGTGTATTTGAAAAATTGTTATTATAACAACTATACGTCTATACCTAATCATACCCAAGTCGTAGAAATTACCTACTTACACACTTTTTAATGAAATTAAATATGCAGGTACACTGTACACACATCAATAAAATGTATAATAAAATCTACTATGTGGACCACCGATGAATCGATGACCGATATAATATAGTAGAAATAAAAAAAAAATGTATCCATTTACGGACCACCCCCCCCCCCCCCTATAAAGAACACCAGTTAAAAACCCCTGACTTTTACAATTAACTAGGTATTGCAATTATATTTCATATTCAACTAAAAATTATATAGGTAATAAATAATAATATACCAGTAATGTCCCTATTTAAAATGAAATGTATTACATATTTGAGGTTATAACTATATAATGTATTATAACCTATCCATAAAATATTATATTGTTTATCCCATTCGACAAAATATATTATACGAAATAAAATCGTAAATTTGAGTTTCTTTGGCTATATTCTTTGGTCCATCCGGTGTGCCTGTACATGCACCTGTACATTATATTACACAATATAGCATTTAAATGCGAATTGACTTCCGGGCAGCTGCAAATAATAATAATAATAATAATATAATATTTTATATTAGGTATTATGATATAAAATCGGATTTCAAATGGGCGCTGGCAATGAATGATGATTTCTTTATTACTGTATACCTGTAAACTGTAGCTATAGGAAATGTATAGATGTACCTGCAAATTACAATGTACTCGTAGTCATAAAGCTTATACGTATATAATATAAATATATAGTATAATAGCAGCAGAATTTTTTTATTATTAAAAGAATATTTACAATCTGAACCTAAACATATTGTATACAATACAAGCAAATTTGCCGACATTTTTTTTTTTGCAGTGACGATTATTGTTATACTATACAGTATTACAGTAGACAGACTGTACCTACTACCTATATACATTATACACACATAGTCTGCAATAATAGATATACATTAGGTATATATATATTTATACGAATATAAAATACGTCATATTATACACAGATTTTTTTGTACACTTGAGTAGGTATATCGTATACATACTACATGTCTACATATATATATACTCACAATTTGTATTGACTGTTACATATCAGACGCGTATATATATATATAATATTTTATTGTTAATGACACCGTATACAAATTGTATTCCGAAGGACGCTCGCAACTTTCAGCAATCCCGCCGTCTCACCTTCATATCAATCCACTTCTATACACACGCGGAAATTGTACTTATGACAAAACATTATATAATAAAAATGTAGATACATAGTGACTACCTTCTTTAATATATTCATTAAATTGTAACACGTGTACAGCCATCAGCCATAAAGAGTGTCTCATGTATTGTATGTCTCATGCAGCTGTTGGATACATAACATTTCGTTTTTCTAATTAATATAATTTTAAAAATCATCGAGCTGCGCAGGTTCATTTCAATGCCCCCCCCCCCCCCACTTTCGAAATTTTAACTTCTGACTACGCCAAACGTTTGTGCATCGTTTGTGCAGAAATGTGCACCAAGTCCAATCGTTTGTGCACAAAAACTGAAAGCTCTATCCCTAAAACAAAATGAAACGGTATTGAAACGGTAGCCTCCCCACATTGAATATTTGGATTTTTGAATGTGCCAAACGTTTGTGCATCGTTTGTGCAGAAATGTGCACCAGGTCCCGACGTTTGTGCAGAAAAACTCCCAGCGCTATCCAAAAAATAAAGTGGGGGGGGCCATTGAAACGATACAACCCCTTTTTGGATTTGAAAATTTTACTTTTGACCCCCCCTTAGTACCAACTAGATTCACTTTCCTATCAGAAAAGTTACTGTTAAAGAAAATTCAAGCACTTTTACTGTCCTAAAAGGTGATGACAGACACAAAAAAAAAAATAAAAAAAAAAACACATCATTGTAAAATTGATATATACATCGCTCCCCCAGAATCTAAAAAAAAAATTGGAAGTGTCTCTGCTGAACAGTAGGTTACAAGTGGGTGACTGTTATGGATAATGTTAAATTTGAATTCAATGATATAATATCATAGTATACGAAAAACGATTTTAAGTGGAGACGATTTGTCAGCCTAGGATATTGTATACTATATTTATATTGATATTATTAAATATTATTAATACCGTAGCCGGTTAAGTTGAATTATTATTATTTGTTTATTATCGTATTTGTATATGATAATATATTTTAGACGTTTCAATTACCCACGAATAATATTTTGCTCGAACAATTAAAATCAAAAACATCCCTCGACTTGTTATGTAAAACCACCATGGGTGGGTGTCAGAATTATTTTTGCATCATCAATTTTAAAACGTTGATTTACCAAGATTAAAAAAAAAATTAATTTGTAATACTTAAGCTCGGTAAACTTTAAGCGTTGTACGGGTGCGTAAAACACCGAAAATCGTGAACTTCGTAAGGCTATACCATAAAACCAATGATTTGCAGGTAGTCGAATTTTGGACAAGTACCTACATAGGTAACTTATAATAATTCATATTGTAAATTAATTAGGTACCAAAAAAATATAACTTCTCAAACACTTTGTCTATTGGCACTGGCGGGAGAATGTATTCGAATATCTATTCTATAAACTTGCGGACCAGTTATTGTATAGTTAAATTTGGCATGTGAACTATAATTGAAATAGAAAACCAGAATAGGTGCATTGCAGATCACAAAGATTTCTGTAAAAAAACATACGATTTATAAATATACCGTATAGGTATACTGAGTACTTATATAATAATATATAAATTCTTTGGATTTATCATAGTAAATAATATATTTTATGATATCTATGGCAATCGTCAATTGTCGAAATTCGTCGGCGACGGTTAACAATTCTAATAATTTCAGCAATACTATTGTATTATGAATATAATATATTGTATATTTTGATTTCAGTGAACAAAAAAATAATAGGCCACAAATAGGTATAAACGGACAGTTCGTTAAACCGGATAAGTTGTAACACAAACTCGCAAATTTCGTTTGATCAGGTTATTTTCATAAAATATTTCGATACTTTCAAGTTTCAAGCTCATCGGAGTGAGATGATTAGATAAAGATGGATGAAGATAGCTGTTTCTTCGGCGATGGCGGCACTCTAGCTACGTTTCACCGGAAGAGTAGATGTTTACGGGTAAGTTTGTTTTCATATTATTACCTACTATTTTACATTTACGTTTTAGACTTATATTAAATATTTATTGCCACGGACAATCTGTTAACTACGTGACGTAGAAGCATTTATAAGTATTAATCCCAATAGCGCAATGTATAAAATACGCGAGACCGTCTTCGTTTCACCACGCCAAGTTTAATACGCACCTTTTTGCATGTTATACTATACGCCGGGTATCACCTTAGGTTTGCGTGAAGTATTTAAAACAATATAATGTTATTAATCTTTATATTTTATATTTTTATATACATAAATATATTATATACCTCATATATTTTATTAGCATACTTACACCTTTTTTAGTGTAGTTTATACCCTAGAATCTAGATGGCTATGTATATAGGTATTAAATGTCTTACAATTATATATTTTACTATAATTATTAATTTCATTATAATATAATATAACAATACACTCTAAATTAAATTAGTTGTTATCAAGACAGACAGTCTTAAAACAAACTCTTTTCTGGACGTTTTCAAAACGTATTATGCTTAAAAAAATTGCACAGTTGTCGTAGCAGTCAGTTGCTAGATCAACCCGTGTGACATCAAATAGGAATTATTCTTGTTTTATTAAATAGTTTTTTCGAAAAATATATGTAACATGTATAGCTCATACAATTATGAATTTATAGTTAATGGAAATGCGAATGTTTATACTTCATAGATATTTTTTTAGTTAATAATCGAGTAAATAATTTGATTAAACAATAAGGTACTTACCTATCACTTTGGGATAAATGTAAATTAAATTAAAAATAATTAAAAAAAATTTTGTGAAAGGAACAAGATTACTGCTAATATTTATAAGTCTTAATTATTATTAACAAATAAATACAAATAATAGATATTTTAATAGCTTTTTACTATTAACATTCAGTGTAAATATAGTTTCTGATCGACTTACCAATATGTAGTAAACCTATATGTAATAAAATAATTATTCATATCAAATAATCCTAACAATTTAATGCAAGGATTCTCATAAATTGATCTTACAGCAGCCTTTAAACACCAAAAATACATTTGTACATCATTTACAAAATTGTAGTTCCCTATTAGGGTGTAGGTATTAAAACAAACAATAAATTGTTATTCGAAAACACAATTTCGTATACCTATTATTATTTACTAAATACCTACAATTAAATTAAACTAAAAATAAACATATGATAACATACTGAGTGCCTATAATATAATATTATATATGAAAATTGAATCTTTATTACGAATACTTATCGTTTACACAGACCACAAGTAAAAATAAATAAAAATATTAAAAAAAGAAACACACATCATTGTAAAAATATAGTTGGTATTATAGTATTTGATGAATTTACTATTACGTTTAATTAAATTGATAAACGAAAATAATAATTTAAATAATACCTATATCATATTATTATAATTCAAATTCAAAATTATAAACTATTTTGGTTTATTGTCATATCAAATTTCAATGAACAAATTGGACCTTAACATAGAACTCTTTGATATAAAAAGTTGCATTATATTATATCCATGGATTCATCATATTGACGTACCTAGTATAATATCTATCATTTATTTATTTAATCTATGGCAAATCTCAAAGTCATTGCAGAAGACACAGTCGATTAAAAATTCTAAAATTTCAATAAGCAAAGAAGATATGAGCAAAAAACTTACTGCGTTTCGTATAATTTTATTTTTCATAAATCACAATATTCTAAGTTCTGGCTGTATTCTGGAGCGTTTCCTCATGGGCGTCGCAGTTCACACACGTCACGGATTCCGCCGAAGGAGTCGATAATTAAAGTAAGTTTGTTTTTATATTCTTTTGGGGCTTAAATTTACTTTTAAGACTTATAACAAATATTTAATGTCACGAAAAATGTGCTATCCAAGTGTTTTAGGCGCATATTTTAGTTCCGGACTAGAAATGTATAAAAATACGCGAGATATAGACGCCGTCGTCGTTTTTCTAGTCCCTGTATGTAGAATAATTATAATTAATAGGTGCATACACTTAATATAAATATATAAATATTTTGGTTTAATTTATAGAAATATATGTTATGACTTATAACTGATAATAGTCATAAGATACAATTTTAATTAATAACTGGTAATTTTTTTTACAAATACAACGTTATAAGTTATAGGTAACTATTAATTTAGTGTCACATACTTAACTTCTATTGTTCACCTAATATCTATATTCTATATCATAGGGATTAGGGATGTACACATAAAAGTATATTCACGGAATGGTCAACTGCCTATCCTGACGTGTGCGCACTTATGAATAATATACCTACTCATATACTCGTATAGGTATATAAATATACCTATATAAATAGTGTAATACTACATACACGAATGTGTTACCTATTATGTCCCTAAAAGTTCAACAGTTATTATCATATTTATTTATTTTTTAAATATAGGTAGGTACATTACAAGACTCTAATTAAAATCACATTTTATTTTTATTTTTTTGAACACAATGTTTTAAAAATTATTAATTAATATATAATTTATAGATATAGTAGGTACTCAATAAATTAATGAAATAAAACAAACACAACTACTATAATTATTAGTAATAATAATATATCCACGTATAAATTATTAAAATACAAAACGAACAAACGAAAAACGATTCTGAGCAAAGATATCGTTAACTAATAAATAATATTGAGATTAAAGTAATTTATTTTTTTCGGTAGAAAATCGGTATAAATATGAATTATAAATATTTTTTTTATTTTCATACCATGACGCGTGTGTGAAAAATTGTTTATATTAAGTGTTCAATGCATCAGAAATTATTATTTATAATATTTAAATATAAACTGCATTTTCTGAATTTTCTAAAACATTGCTTTCCAAGCAAAGAATTCGTTTCATATATTATCAACGAATTGAAAAATGAAATTAGAACATTTATATGGGATAAAGTCAATTTATAAAAAACTTATTAGAAAAAAATTAAATACAATTAAATAAAGGTAATTTTTTTTCTTATATTTCTATTTTTTTAAGTACCCATTATGTTCGATACTATAACTTCAGTCTTCAGTTATAGAAAACAACACTTGCCAATATGGAATTACCGTCGAATTTTTTTATTTTAAAATATTAAATAGCATCTGATCGACTGATGTGCTATAATGAAACTCAAAATATAACGAATACACTACCTATACACTTATCTAAATTCTATTTTATATTCGTTTAAATTGGACTTTTAATTTTTCTGGCCATTTTATTAAGCTTTGTAATATAAGTGCATTAAATCGTATTTTTAAGGCATTTTTCTTATTTTTAATGCATTTAAATCCACGTCCTATTTATAACTTAACGTTATTTTGTATATACCAATCGATTAGTGTACACAAAAAAAAAAAAGGTGGATAAGTGGATGTCGCTCTGCTGTACAGTAGGTTACAAGTGGGTCACTGTAATGGATGGTGTTAAATTTGAATTCAATGATATAATATCATTGTATAAGAAAAACGATTCTGAGCGAAAACGGTCAGTCACCCTATGATATTACCAAGTATATTTGATGATATTATTGTGAATAAAGTAATTTATATATAACCTATTAACGTGGAGCCTTGTTTTAAATTTTCAATCCTTAGCCATAAAAGTTAAACATTTTATAAATTTTTAACCACAAAATAATTAATAAATTATAAATTTGATAAACGTTGTCAAAATTTGAACTTTAAATGCTTATAAAAAAAAATTGTGCAAATGTATTTTTAATATTTTTCAACTGCTATTAAAACGATATATCAGGAGTCTAATATTAAATTTTCACGCTTTTTTACCCAACAAATAAAAATTTATTGATATTTATAGAAAAAAAAAACTAAAAAAATTGAAAACTGACAATGTCCGTAAACAGCTCAAAAAGAGTCAAAATATTTTCAACATTTTATGGTGTATAGAAAATGCTAATATAAACATTCAGTGAAATTTTCAAGTATCTACAGTCATTCGTTTTTTAATTACAATAAAATAAAAAAATTGTTACATGAGAAATCGAGTAAATATCAAATGTTGTAAAAATATAAATTTCAGACGCTCATAAAAATTTAATTTAAGTTTCTTCTAGACATTTTTTTTTTGATAAAGGTAGACAAACTTATGAGTAATCTTATATTACATTTTCAAATCTTAGATTTAAAAAGAAAAATTTTTATGAATTCTCATCAAAATAATTTGCTATTTTTCGTGATTTTTCCGTATTTTTTCAAAATTTGAACTTTAAATGCTTATAATTAAAAACTGTGACTAAGGATTTTTAATTTTTTTCATCTGCCTTTGAAACAATAAACTAGGAGCCTTCTATTAAATTTTCAAGCTTTTTTACTCAATAGATAAAATTTTATTGATAATTAAAGAAAAAAAAACTAAAAAAATTGAAAACTGACAATGGCTGTAAACAGCTCAAAAAGAGTCAAAATATTTGGAAAATTTTATGGTGTATAGAAAATGCTAATATAAACATTCAGTCAAAATTTCATGTCCCTACGGTCATTTGTTTTAGAGTTACACCAAAAACCAAAATCGATTTTCTCAAAAACAGATTTTGCGTAAAAATTCCCGTTTTTCCTTAATTTTTCTTTTGTTTTTCACGTCGCTTGTGAAAACTACTGGGAAATTTTTACTTTTGACCCCCCAAAGTACCAACTAGATTCACTTTCCTATCAGAAAAGTTACTATTGAAGAAAATCCAAGCACTTTTACTGTCCTAAAAAGGTGATGACAGACACAAAAATAAAAAAAAAAATAAAAAAAAATAAAAAAAAAAAAATAAAAAATAAAAAAAAAAACACACATCATTGTAGAATCAATACATTCATCGCTTCGCTCAGAATCTAATATAATATTATTGATGGGTTAATAGGTTGATAACTATTATGTAGGTAGGTACAGTTTTGTACGTTCAATGTATCGTTCTTAATTCGTAAAGTAGATAAATGAGTCAAATGATTTTGTCAAGGGGAGGGGGGGGAGGATATGGCTGATTTTTTAACATGCACTATTTCAAGGGCTCTTAATCTAAGGGGCGCACCACTCTAAGGAGGAGTGACACAATTTCGTAAGGGGGGGGGGGACGTTAAAAAAAACACGAATTTATTTAGTTATTTTGTTATTTAGGTAATACATATTAATTAATAGGTATTTCTTAAAATTTTTTTATTATTTTTAAATATTGGGATCAATAAAACTATTTTTATATAATTACTATTTTATATCAATTAGAATTTGTTTATAACCCAAACAATAAATAAATGGTTACCAAGTAAAAAAACCGTTATCTATATTATAAATTTGAATTCAATTTACCGCATTTGCGTCTAGTAGAAACAAATAAATATTTTTTTGAAGATAATGTAAAAATATCCATCATCCATCGGTTAGGACCATATATATATTTTCTATGATTAGGACGGTGAGGTTATAATTATAAATAATCTATGGCAAATGACAATCGTCTGAGACGAACAGCGATTCCAATACGTACTCACATATTTCGTTCCATTCTGGTTATTAAACTAGGTGCCTATTTTTATAAATGTCATTAATCCCAATACTTCCAGACTGAACTTTTGGATTGGAGATATGAAGACGCGCCCTGCATTTTCCACAGCTCTGACACTAGACAATATTATACACTCGAAGGGAACGCGTTTCGCCGGAAGAATAAATAATTACGTAAGTCTTGTCCTTCTACTCTTTCTACTAATCCAGTTGTTATAGGTGTACAAAAATTAGGATATTATGAAAAATACCTTAAATTATAATACTTTGCCTACAACTGTTAATTTATTGTTACAGTAGAATAATTTTTTATATTTTAAATCAATGATTAGGTAATGCTTTTATAAGTAGGAAGGTAGGTTTTTATACCTACCTAACAAAATAAGAAAATACATAATGATTAATGTTATTTAATATGATTTGTAAGTACATAGCAGATTATACCTATCACTTGGTGACGATTATTTTTGTTTTATACGTTCTTCGTAATTCAGTTCCGTCACGATAGTTTTAGTTTTCGTTAAATGTGAAACATACATTTTCTATGCATACGGGATACGGGCATTAAATATTTGGGTTTTAAGAGAACACCTCAAACGTACGTTTTATTTTGGGGGTTTTACGGGATATACCTATAGGAAATTTTCTTCAAATTTTCACATTTCACTATCTGATATTGTGATATTATTTGTACCTAGGTTAAGTTCTGTTTTAGAATCAATCGATATGTTACCTAGGTATATCACATTCTTTAATTTAAATTCTGGTAGTCGAGTATTAGACAAGTACCTACGTAACTTATAATTCGTATCGTAATTTAATTACTAAAGAAATATAATTTCCCCAACAGTGTCTAGGGACACCGGCAGCAGAATGCATTATAGAATGTCTATAAACTTGTGGTCTAGTATATGGTTAAAATTGGCATGCGACCAACAACTGGGGGCTTGTTTTGGAAAATTTAAATGATCTAATAAGGTTCGTCTCATTATTTGAATTAAATTAATTTTTAAGCGATTGTTGTGTTGATCAATTTTTTAATTTATTTCATTCAACACACTCGTCTCAGTTTTTTAGTACCTCTAGATTTCTCACAAAATTCATATCGATCATCTCACAGGTTTCATATTCAAAACCAAAAAAATATGTATTTTTATCTTATTTCAATCTTTTTCATCGAACACCATTATATATTACAGATCATAAAGATACTAATATTGTATACTAGATAAGTTTCAATTAGCGAGATGTAGAGATAGATGGAGATGGAGCGAGATGTAGACGGATGAAGATAGCTGTTTCTTCGACGACAGCGTGTGCTGCAGTACAGCTAGGTTTCACTGGAAGAGTCGATGTTTATGCGTAAGTTTGTTTTTATATTATTTTGGTCTTACATTTACTTTTTAGACTTGAATTAAATATTTATTGTGGCGGGAAATCTGTTAACTAAGTAACGTAGAAGCATATAATTGAGGGGCCTCAATGCAAAACGTACTTTTTCCATTTTTATAATTTTTCAGTAGAGCAGGTTTTCTGTTTAGAGTATTTTTAATTGTCGTAGACCATCCCGGAGTATTTTAAAAACTTCTAAAAAATATTCTTATTTTGTTTATAAATTCATTTCTTGTCTGTTTAATTTATTTATTGCCTTTTCTTAATATATAAAAATATCGTTTTCTCCAAAATGGATTTTTTCCGGAATAAGTATGTTTTGCATTAATTATGGAAAAAGTACGTATTGGAAAAAATATAAACAATTTTAAACAAAACGTACTATTTCCGGAAAACGAACATTTTGTAAAAAATCTATTAATTTAGTCCATTTTGCAAAAAAACTAATTATTTTTGATAAAATGGACTTTTACCGGAAAAAGTACATTTTGGAATAAATTTTAATTGATTTTTTATTTGAAAAAAATTAAAGAATTAAATTATAAATAATATTAAAGAGTTGGTAATAATATAATACAACATTTTTTAACTTCATTTACCCTTTTATTTTATTTACCGGCCTTTGGTAAAAATATCATATAATAAAATAATAACAAATAATAACATTTTATAACAATACATAAAATATAAGAAGTAGTATAATGATACATTAATACATTAATATTTAGTAACATTTTTTAGTATCAAAAATTTTATTTATATAATCATTTATTTACCTACCTTGGTAAAATATCAAACAACTAAATTAGAATAATAATAATAAATAACATATTATAACTACAAAATATTATAGTATAACAATACATTTTATTAACATTTTAGAGTGTCAAATAAAATAACTTTTATAGACTAGAAATGAGTTATTATATAATAATTTATTTACCTACCTTGGTTAAATATCAAACAACATAATAATAATAATAAATAACATATTATAACAGAATATATAATATGTAGTATAACAATACATTTTAGTTATATTTTTGAGTATCAAAATATAAAATAATAAATTATCAACTAGAAATTAGTTATTTAAACATAGGTAGTAATTTATTAAAGTGTATCTTCTTCATATTCTTGGCAATCTTCTTCAGCTGATGTTTCAGTGACTTCATAATTTAAAATATCACTATAAAAATCTTTAGCATCGGGTGGTATATTGAAATACTTTAACAGTCTTTTTACATCATCCCTTTTCTGTGGTTTTACATGACTAGTTTTAGGTAGTTTTTCAACTAATCCTATATTTTCCAAATTTCCATTTTTTTTTAATACAGGAACTCTAATTGGTTCTCCTTCATATGTCTGAGAAATACCAACAGTCTTTTTTCCTTGGATATAGGAAAAACATTTTTCTTAGCTTTGAATAGTGTAATATGTTCAATTATAGACTCTGTTACTTTTTGATCTATTGGATTCTCATGTTTACCTCCACGTTTCTCTTTTGGGCTACATAAGTCAAGTTGGAAATTTTTAGCAATTATATTCAAACGTTTACGGGATATAGAGGTTATTGAACTGAATACTGCAGCACACACAGGAATTTTCCCTTCTTTGGTTGGAATAAAATATTTTATTGTGTTTCGGTCTGTTAAATTATTTTTGGTTTCATTTATTTTTCTTCTATCTGTTTTTAAAGGTTTTTGTACAGTCATCATTGCTATTATGAATTTATCCTGATCTATTTTAGATTTTAAAGACCGTAGGTTTTCTTTAAAAATGTTTAAACATTGAGGATCAATCTCAGATACTTTACAAAATGGTTTATCTTTATGAATACAATTAATCACTAACCCAGGTTTAATTATATTTCTGTTGTATTGATCAATTTTTCTTTTGTTTATTTTTTGCCTTTTTCTTCCCCCATTTACAACTTCAATATTTTCTGAATATTCAGGATCTAAAATTAATTCTTCCATGTTATCTGTTGATGCATTAGCAACTTCAAGTTGTGGAACAACAATTATTATTGGTGGTTGAATTATGTTTGATTCTGTATGATTAACTATCTCAGATGGAATCTCTGTATTTAAAATTGCATTTGAATCATTGATGTTATCATCATCAATCAAGAATTCAATAGTATTGGGATCAAAATAGTTATCTGAATCATTCTAAAAATACAAATTTATATAAAAAAGTTGTTTTATTTATAATATTATGTAAACAAAAAAACTATAAAATAATATTATATGATGAGAAAAAAACTACTAGTACCTACCAAAAAATGCTTCAAATAGAGAAACATACCATTATATCTTATTAAAAAAAAAGAAAACAAATTACCTTGTTTTCCTAAATTAATCTAGATTATTCATTTAAAAGTAGGTGCATTATTAGTTATAATAATTACAACTAGGTATTATTAAGTAGGTATTCTGTAGGTTATTTTTAAATTTTTCATCTTACATGTTTATTTATTAAGTACCTACTATCTGTGGTACCTAATATATTGTTTTGGTATTTTAATGATATGTTGAAATTAAAATTTCAAAAGTACATAGGTTCTATAACAATAATTAGTTTAAATGATTAACATCAACTTACATAAATCTGACAGTCTAATTGTTCCATATTTTCCAAGGTATTGTCCACAGTAATACAATTATTATTAGTTTCAAGCCAAGTTTGTACTTTATCCTGATTTTATAACACATTATAACAATATTATACATAATATCATATCATATTATAACATGCCTATAAATATTAAAATATAATATGAACAATATTATTATTACTTGCAGATAATCATTATTTGCTATAGACATAGTATTTGAATTTTCCATGTTACCACCATATGTTAAACGTTTAGGTTCAAATGCCTGAAATAATAATAAATTAAACAGCATTAAGTAAATCATACATTTTTTAAGTATTATGTAGAATACTTACTTAATAAATTTAAATTATAAAAAAATATAAAATTGTTTACTTACTGCTGTTGCTGCTTTAAGCATTTTGTTTATTCGTAATCTTTTCATTGTATGACTAATACAGGTAATGAGGTAAATATAATAAAATATAACAAAGCAATTATTTTAAATATTAAAAAGAGAATTATAAACTAACTATTAACTAGTAACTTCTAACTATAGTAACTATAATGATTAATGAGGAATGACACAAGTCGATCAAATTTCTAATCAGTAATACAATTTTGGAGGGAAATGGTAACATATCTCACATTGTAATGAAGTTAGTAACGTGATTGATATATTTTATGAAAATTTGAAATACACAGAATTTTAAATAAACGCATGGCATAAATATAATTATTAGCAATTAAATTAAATTAACTTAAATTAAAATTAATTTTCTTAAAATTATAATTAAAAATCAAAAAACCGTTTTGGGAAAAAAACATTTAATGACTCAATACAAATGCGTAGGAAAAGGAACGTTTTGTTTCATTATGGAAATAGACCTTTTTGACAAAATATGAAGGAAATAGTCAGTTGTGCAGTGAAATTCTATGTATAGTACACTATTAACATTGGAAAAGGTATATTTTGAAGTAAAATGGAAAAAAATTGTTTTGTATTGAAGGATATCTTTGAAAAGGAACGTTTTGCAGAAAACGCAGTTTTTCTATCATCGTTTACTAAAGGAAAAAGTTCGTTTTGGCTTATAATAATGTGACCATTCGAATCCCCATATAATTTATCATAAGAATCGATGTATAACTCAATTTTCTTAAAAATGGAAAAAGTACGTTTTGCATTGAGGTCCCTCATATACGTTTACTACTGCCTACCAAAGGCGCAATGTATAATAATAATAAATTATACGCCAGTCCGAACAATCCAAACGCTGTCTTACTCGTAGTCGAGTTCTAGTTGATAACTGACTTGTGAATAAATGTAATTTTTGTTAGGTATAAAAATAAAACTAATAAATCCTTGAATACAACATTTAAAAATACAAACTCTGTGTAATAAAAATTAATATTAGGTATTTATTGGTAGGTTTATATAATATCTGTAGACTGTAACGCATAGGTCATTAGAATATTGTAGAACATTTTACTGCATAAGATGTGTGTTATTTCAGAAATGGTTTTCGTCAGTGAACATTTTCAAACTGGGAATAATATATCATAAGCAGATTGAAATGTGTGAACGTTTCAGTGTTTCAAAGACTAAGTTTCGTAGCAGATTTTGATTCCGTCACGGGGTATGTATTTTCTTATTTCTCAGTAGGTTTTTTTTATTATAGTTAATTGATCAGGGGATGTATTGCCCGAAAATTTTCAATATTTGTATTGTAACTATACTGGTATAACCTTATTCGGGCTATCAATAAAGTCGTGTTCAAAATTAGAAAATTGGTGAGGTATGATATTTTTTTAAGCAATTCTTTCGAGTAGGGAATTCGCTCAATGTTTTTTAAATATTTTCACCGATAATCAAGTACGATGACTTGTAGGTAACTATAGACTGAGTGAATAGGAATTAGGAGGTGTGTGATATGGTGAAGATAAGGAAATGGGTCAACAGGATTTCAGAATGTTTGGTGTATGAAAGGGAAAGTTGAAAAAGAAATGTAAAGTTAGGGTAGGTAAGTGGAATGAGAGTAGCAGATATGAGAATAATAAGTAAGGTGTTAAGGTACAAAGGAGATAGAATAAGAAATTAATTAATTAAGGGTAGTGTAGGGTAGTGTACATATTGTAGTGAGAACAAGAGAGAATAGGTTTAGGTGGTTCGGTCACTGTATGATAAGAGATAGTGAGAGTGGCTATAGAAGTTAATTTAACGGAGAAATGATGGGCGAGAAGACTGAAGAAGAGATGGATAGACAGAATACCGATCATATGGAGGTGTGGAATGAGAGTGGCTGAACCTGTATATAGCTGTGAGAGACGGGGGAAGAAAAAGTGTAAAGGTAGAATAGTTATGTTAACAATGCCGAATACGTAGGAAAAGATCTTGAATTGCAAAGGCCCTATTGACTCTATGGCTTCAACTAACCATAGGTTTACCTAACTAACCTTCTTATGACTCATTAGGACACTTTGAATAAAAAGATCCTGAGTTGCAACCTGCAAACTTAAGTGTTTGATTATCAAGTTGATCCTTTGATTTGCTGACACCTTAATCCTTGTTATGGATGAAGCCCATAGATAATAAAGATATGGATAGTCCACAGGGGAAAGCAATTGAGGCTCCTTTATATTGATAGTCGATGGTCGGTACTCGATATAAGTATACTTTATTTGGCCTCAATTTATTGTTCCCCTCGAAGACCGCTGATAAGACCACGATATGATGGAGCCATACCCAGCTCACTCGTGTAAACTGGTTGCCGGTTGGGATGTCAGCGCACTATTTGTTTTCCATCTTTGACCCACGTGTAGCATACCAAATGTACGATTAAGAAAACACTAAAATGATTGGGTCAGAGAGAGAAATAAATAGTGCGCTAAAAATCTGACATCCTCTTAGTGCTATCAAGTTGAAGAAGCAGTTGATTGTTGACAGTTTGACATTTGAAGAGCGAATGTGTCAAACGTTCTATGTGCCAAAAACCAAAATGTTCAGGAAACACAAAAAACAATACAACATTCAATATAATATATTATAATATTGTGTAAAAATATATGTTATATATTAACATAACATTTATAGCCTAGTTAAGTTCAATTATTATAATTATCATTTAATATTAGTTAAAATTAAACATTTGCTAATGACAGTTCCAAGTGCCAAATCATATAATATTAAAACTCTAAGTGCCAAATGGTGTGATTATTGTTCCAAGTAACAATATTTTATTGGAAATAACAGAGAATTATTCTTTATTATATTAATATAACAAAATTACGACTTTAACGTAAAATAAACATATTTTCTTCATTAGGTCATTGAAAATTTAAGAAACATTATCTTTTTAAGTATTACATATTGATAAATAAAATAACAAACTGAATAAAAATTTAAAAAAAACTCTTGATTAAACTTTATATCGACTTGATACATTTTAGAACGTAAAATAAACATATTTCCTTCACTTCAGAATATAACAAATAATAGACATAATAAATTAACAAATCTAATTGAAATTTATGGGCACATAGAACATATTATGGCACAAGGCACATAGAACGCACATGTGACAATAGGCATACCACATGGAACGGACGCCATCTATGAACGCAATTTTAAACTAGTAATAAATCGAATTGGCACTTGGAACCCATACAGGATTATTGCCTTTGGCACATAGAACATAAATCAGACATAAAACAATTTTTCATTTTTTTGGCACATAGAACGTTGGACACATTTGCTCTTGTTAAATTTTAACATTAACTGTGGTAGGTATTATGATTGGAAGTAAAAGTAATTAGCAGGGCTGTGAATTTAATGCAATGAAAAAGTGTTAAATATTTGCCTGCATGTATGCACTAAAAACAGGCAAATATATGCACTGAAATATTAAAAAATATGCACTTAAAATTCAAAAAAATACGTTTTTATTAAAATTTTTTTAAATTAATAAATTATAATACAAATTGGTTTACAAAAAAAATTCTTTATTTACACACTTGGTAGGTAGGTATGTAGGTAGGTAACGGATGAACCGAAAATATAAAAACATTTTAAGAAAATAAGCTTAAATACGAAGAAATCATGAAAACATGCAATTATATTAACTAACCCAAAAAAAAAACGCATATTGGTAACGGTGTTGTAATAATAGGGATCTTCCAAAAAAAATACGTACTAATAGTTCAAACAAATCATAAAAGCCAACTGTAATAAATATTAATTCATGAAAAAGTATATTAAAAAGCATTATTATTATTATAAATGAAACAAAACTATGAACTATGGACCGCGACATAATATAGGTATTTCTATATTTTTAGCTCCATAATTTCTGTTAAAATATTAGGAAAATGTATTAAGTACCGTATAAGTGCTAAATTTGAGCTATTACTTAAAATATTATATTCATAACAAATTATCATAGAAGGTTAGGTACTGTTATTCCACATACGTATTAGAGTTTAATATAACTACAACATTCTAGTAGAGTCGGATAAAATTTGGTTCCACGACTTTGATCATACAAACTTTAAATACTAAACTATGGGTCTGAAATTTAGTTTATATAGATCTAAATAATCCACAACATATATTGCTTCAAAATATAAAAATAAAATGTCTTGTATTGTAGTAGGTAGGTAACTTTCAAAAAAAAAACTAAAAAAAATCATACTTGAAATCTATGTAGGTATAATATACGTATATTGCAATAAATGTTCAAATGTTTACTATAGTACATTATAAAAAATTAACTTAAGTTCAATATAATACATTATAACAGGTGTTCAAATAAACATTTCATACCAACAATTTTGTTAATTCACACAGTCTCTCTTCAATTTTAAATTTTTCTTCAAATTATCTACAAAATATAAATGTTTAGTAAATTGGAAGACTTGATTAAGTAATTAATCATTTATCTAAAAGAGATGTGCCGGGTCGCCACATTACTATATCGAGGGGCCATGGTGCAAGTGTCGTCCATAAATATCATAACATATATTGTATTAGTTACAAACTCTTGAATCAAGAGTTATGTTTGAGGATTTGATTAATTTCCTAAAAGGAAATGCCTCAAGGTTGCCTCAGTAAGTTTAGGAAATAGAGAAGGTTCTTATATCATATAGTTTTATCAAAGTATGATTGGGTTAGCCACAGTCTTGTGTAAATTATATTGTCTTATGTTTTCCCAATCTAATAATACAAAATACCGAAAATTAATGAAATCACAAATATTAGTACAATAGAGAGACTGTGCATTGATTTACAAATTTGTCTTAAATTTACTTTTTGCATAGAGAATAATATGAAGGTGGGCTGGGCTTAGATGCTGATAAATCATCAATAGAGACTCGTTGATCGCTTTTATGTGCTTCAAATTGTTTACACGTAGGGTTCTAAAAATTCATGAAATTTATTTTTGTGAAATATTTCATTTTAATGAAAAATTAAATAAAATATTTTTTTTTTTAATTGTAGTAAGAAATACAGTTAATTTTTACTTAGTAAGGTAGATATTTATTGCCTTTGTGTATAAGTATAATATACCTATATGGCTATACAATATGAATCTTAATGTATACATATGAGTATATAACATATAAGATATAAAATATTAAAATATATATACATTTATTATAATGTAATGTATATGAAATATGAATATATTGATATAATGATTATGATATATCAATATCAGTATATCACTTAAAGTATGGTTTTTTGAGTTCAAATAAAAAACAAATTCATGAAATATAATAATTGGTATTATATTTATAAATAATAAATAATAATTATAAAACTTTAAAAATATTAACAAAAATAAACCTCTCTTTGGCAACTGTGTATGATTTAAAAATTAAAATAATAAATATAAAATTAAAATAAAACCTATAGTATATTAGATATAAATCAAAATATATAATAAAATAGGTATAAAACTAAAAGTTAATATTTTTGAGATTTAAAATTTTATTTTTAATTCGGATGATACCTCATTAAAAAAACTATCTATACCAGATCTTGATCCTTCATCGTTTGAATCAATTGAATCTGTTTCTATTTCCAAATCACTAATTGAGTTTTTTTCTTGTATTTCTGTTAATTCATGATCAAAATTTTCTACATCTGGAGTTGGATCATTTACAAGTAAATCATTTATGACATTAAACCTATGACATTAATTTTTAATCCTTAAAATCACAAAATTAAATTCTATTTATCCATCATTTAGTACACTAATATTTTGTAATTTGTATTAAAATATTATTAATTATGGTATAGACTGTAGGCAGTAATTTTTTCCATAGTAATCAGAGGTAGGTTAGAAGGTACCTATGGATGTATGATGTGAATAATGGATATCATATAATTATTTTAATTGATAATATAATAAATTATATTCATAGTTCAAAATATGCATTAAATAATAATTTAATATTTAAGTATATAAATATGTAACTTACCATGAGAAGATTTTTTCATTTGTAAAATGTTGCTTTTTACAGCCATAGGACACTTAACACAACTTCTAATGTGCTTTTTTTGACGAGTTGCATTAAAACAGTTCCCCAATTGCAATAATTGCAAATGTTTTTTGTAACTTTTTTTGTTTCCTTCATTCATTGTCACTTGACGAGAACATTTGTGAATTAAACTTTTAACTTTGCCCGATTACCCATATTAAGTTATAAATTATAATATATTATATAACTATTAACTCATAAATTATAATAGATAATTTATTAACACGTTAATCGTAATAACTTTATATATTTATACCTTATACGTTTTGTAACGCTAACGTCGCTACTAGCTAGCACAAACACACATAAGTCACAAATACTGAAATACCCAATGGCCAATGGTGTTATTGAATATGCGGTAGCGGTATTACTATTTACGTTTTTTTTTTTTTTTATTGGGTAACCCGTGGAAACAGTCCAATGGGTGTGGGGAGGGCACTGTAGGTTTTTTTTTTATATTGGGTAGGTTGATACACGTGTGTTGTGTTTGGCAGAATTTCTAATGGGCACCCGTAGGTTTCTGCCGTGCCCCGTGGTGGGGGGATGGCGGCACTTGTTCTCCGGACACCATGACTTGCACGGAGAAAAATGCCGCCCAGTGGTCGAGGATCGAACTCGGACCGGCTGTGCCGAATCCGTCGCGTTAGACCGCTCGGCCACCTCGTCACTCCTTCTATTTCCGTTATTGGCGAAGAAAATGTAGATATTATCATGATTTTATTTATACAATATTCTATGTTTATACTTCATTAGCTGATATTGTCATATGGATGATAAATATGATATCAGTGTGACCATATAATTATGACTTTATTATGGACATACCAAAAAAGACAACATTTTGAAAAAAAAATATTTTTCAATATTTCATTGAAATATTTCAAGGAGGGTGAAAGTTTCAATTTTGAAATATTTCAAAGTGAAAATTTCATGTGAAATATTTCATACTCATACCCCTATAATTACACGAGTGAGCTGGGTATGGCTCCATCATAGATAATAAAGATATAACATAATGGTCTTATCAGTGGTCATCGAGGGGAACAATTGAGGCCAAATAAAGTATACCTATATCAAGTATCGACTATCAATATAAAGGAGCCTCAATTGCCTTCTGCGGGAACGCGGCCTCAAATTTAACATAGGCGTGGACTATCCACATCTTTATTATCTATGGGCTTCATCCATAGCATGGAATAAGGTGTCAACAATCTAAGGATCAACTTAATAATCAAACACTTAAGTTCAGCAACCTGCAAAACAGGATATTTTTATTCAAAGTGTCCTAATAAGTCATAAGAAGGTTAGTTAGGTAAACCTATGGTTAGTTGAAGCTATGGTAATGATAGACGACTATCATCACCGGTCGTGAGCTTTGCGATGATCTTTTCCTACTAACTATCAAGGTATTCGATATTGTAAACATAACAATGAAAAAAAATATTTAAATATTATTAATTTGGTTAGGTTAGGTTAGGTTAGGATAGGGCAGGAAATTAGATGTTAACTAATTATCATAGTTTTTAACACGGTCTTAAAAATTGTCAGCAAGAGTTCTACCAGTATAGTTATTAAAAACTTAAATACAGCCAACTTTAAATAATGATTTTTTTACCACAACAAATTATAAAATGTATTTTAAAATATAACAAAATATTATTTTATTAGGGTTTTATAAGGTTTTCAATACTTATGAGTTTTTGTAAATAGAAAATGTATAAAATCAATAGTTTTAATTTAATATATGGTTTTGTGTTTTAATATCCTATTGTCAAAGAATTCTCAGGGTTTCCTTAGGTTAGTTTAGGCACATTTTTTTACATTGTACTAAATCTAACTTTTTTCCGCACATATTTACAAAGACTAAAACAGATATCTGACTATGTTTTTATTTGCATTTAGACTTTATAGTTTGTAATTTAATATTGACTGTAGACCCATCAAACACAATATTATTTTAAATTAAACATGTTATGTCCTTTATAAATTACAATCACATAGTAGAGTCCAGGCAGGACCTTTTATCATTTAATTTCTTTGCATCCTTTATAATTTACATTCATTTTTATACATTTTCTAATACATATATTACCATGATACACCTCTGATCATAATAACTGTTCGCATTATTATAATGTAAACAACACCTAGTTTTTGGATTGTAGTTAATGTGTATTGTAGTATTTAGCTTCCAGCGTATTCTTTTGTTTAGTTTTATTTCACCCAGATTTCTCAAACAATTTTTTTTTCACATCATTGAACTCTAGTAGATTTTTTTGTCTAAAAATTTTTCAAGATTGACCGGCTATACCTGGGAGTACGCTGAGTACCTGTGTACATAATATATAATTTGAAAAGAGACTGGCTAGGTTCTCTCACGTTCCCCATAATTTATTTTTTTGTTTTCTAAAATGCATTTGCCTGCGGGCGCCAATACCCTCCTTCAATTTTTTTTTTATGATTTCAACTCTAGCCAATTTTTTTAAAAATTGACTATCTGGTACCCTTGAATAATCCTTATCATTAATGAACTAAATATTTTAAATGGTTTTTTTCTGTTTAAGATTCTGGGCATTTTAGTTTGTACTTTGTAATGTGTATTCCTACATTTAATATTTTTCAAAATTTTTTTTTGGTTTCCTAAAATGCATTTGCCTGCGGGCGCCAACACCCTCCTTCAATTTTTTTTTTAGTCATGTAACTCTAGTTTAATATTTTGTACCTATTGACTTGAAAATTGATAAATTGGTGCCCTATGAATAATCATTCTTTAATGAACTAAATATTTTGAATAGTTTTTTTTGTTTAAGATTCTGGGCATTTTAGTTTGTACTTTGTAATGTGTAATCCTACATTTAATATTTTTCGAAATTTTTTTTTGGTTTCCTAAAATGCATTTGCCTGCGGGCGCCAACACCCTCCTTCAATTTTTTTTTTAGTCATGTAACTGTAGTTTAATATTTTGTATTGACTTGAAAATTGATAACATGGTGCCCTATGAATAATCATTCTTTAATGAACTAAATATTTTGAATAGTTTTTTCTGTTTAAGATTCTGGGCATTTTAGTTTGTACTTTGTAATGTGTATTCCTACATTTAATATTTTTCAAAAATTTTTTTTGGTTTCCTAAAATGCATTTGCCTGAGGGCGCCAATACCCTCCTTCAATTTTTTTTTTAGGATTTAACCTCTAGCCAAACTTTTTAAACATTGACAATCGGGTACCCTTGAATAATCCTTATCTTTAATTAACTAAATATTTTAAATGGTTTTTTTTGTTTAATATTCTGGGCATTTTAGTTTGAACTTTGAAATGTATTTTTCTTCTGTAAAATTTTTTCCAAATTTTTTTTTGTTTTCTAAAATGCATTTGCCTGCGGGCGCCAACACCCTCCTTCAATTTTTTTTTTTTAGTAATGATACTAGTTGAATATATTGTATTGACTTGAAAATTGATAACTTGGTGCCCTATGAATAATCATTCTTTAATGAACTAAATATTTTGAATAGTTTTTTCTGTTTAAGATTCTGGGCATTTTAGTTTGTACTTTGTAATGTGTAATCCTACATTTAATATTTTTCAAAATTTTTTTTTGGTTTCCTAAAATGCATTTGCCTGCGGGCGCCAATACCCTCCTTCAATTTTTTTTTTATGATTTCAACTCTAGCCAAATTTTTTAAAAATTGACTATCTGGTACCCTTGAATAATCCTTATCATTAATGAACTAAATATTTTAAATGGTTTTTTTCTGTTTAAGATTCTGGGCATTTTAGTTTGTACTTTGTAATGTGTATTCCTACATTTAATATTTTTCAAAATTTTTTTTTGGTTTCCTAAAATGCATTTGCCTGCGGGCGCCAACACCCTCCTTCAATTTTTTTTTTAGGATTTAACCTCTAGCCAAACTTTTTAAATATTGACATTCGGGTACCCTTGAATAATCCTTATCTTTAATTAACTAAATATTTTAAATGGTTTTTTTTGTTTAATATTCTGGGCATTTTAGTTTGAACTTTGAAATGTATTTTTCTTCTGTAAAATTTTTTCCAAATTTTTTTTGTTTTCTAAAATACATTTGCCTGCGGGCGCCAACACCCTCCTTCAATTTTTTTTTTAGTCATGTAACTCTAGTTTAATATTTTGTACCTATTGACTTGAAAATTGATAACTTGGTGCCCTATGAATAATCATTCTTTAATGAACTAAATATTTTGAATGGTTTTTTTTGTTTAAGATTCTGGGCATTTTAGTTTGTACTTTGTAATGTGTAATCCTACATTTAATATTTTTCGATATTTTTTTTTGGTTTCCTAAAATGCATTTGCCTGCGGGCGCCAACACCCTCCTTCAATTTTTTTTTTTAGTCATGTAACTGTAGTTTAATATTTTGTATTGACTTGAAAATTGATAACATGGTGCCCTATGAATAATCATTCTTTAATGAACTAAATATTTTGAATAGTTTTTTCTGTTTAAGATTCTGGGCATTTTAGTTTGTACTTTGTAATGTGTATTCCTACATTTAATATTTTTCAAAAATTTTTTTTGGTTTCCTAAAATGCATTTGCCTGAGGGCGCCAATACCCTTCTTCAATTTTTTATTTATGATTTTACCTTTTGCCAATTTTTTTAAACATTGACAATCGGGTACCCTTGAATAATCCTTTTCTATAATGAACTAAATATTTAAAATGGTTTTTTCTTTTTAAGATTCTGGGCATTTTAGTTTGTACTTTGTAATGTGTAATTATGCATTTGAATTTTTTCAAAATTTTATTTTGGTTTCCTAAAATGCATTTGCCTGCGGGCGCCAACACCTTCCTTCAATTTTTTATTTATGATTTTACCTTTTGCCAATTTTTTTAAACATTGACAATCGGGTACCCTTGAATAATCCTTTTCTATAATGAACTAAATATTTAAAATGGTTTTTTCTTTTTAAGATTCTGGGCATTTTAGTTTGTACTTTGTAATGTGTAATTATGCATTTGAATTTTTTCAAAATTTTATTTTGGTTTCCTAAAATGCATTTGCCTGCGGGCGCCAACACCTTCCTTCAATTTTTTTTTTAGTCATGTAACGCTAGTTTAATATTTTGTATTGACTTGAAAATTGATAACTTGGTGCCATATGAATAATCATTCTTTAATGAACTAAATATTTTGAATAGTTTTTTTTGTTTAAGATTCTGGGCATTTTAGTTTGTACTTTGTAATGTGTATTCCTACATTTAATATTTTTCAAAATTTTTTTTTGGTTTCCTAAAATGCATTTGCCTGCGGACACCAACATCCTCCTTAAATTTTTTTTGTATGATTTAACCTTCAGCCTAATTTTTTAAACATTGACTATCGGGTACCCTTGAATAATCCTTATCTTTAATGAACTAAATATTTTAAATGGTTTTATTCTGTTTAAGATTCAGGGCATTTTAGTTTGTACTTTGTAATGTGTATTCCTACATTTAATATTTTTCAAAATTTTTTTTTGGTTTACTAAAATGCATTTGCCTGCGGGCGCCAACACCCTCCTTCAATTTTTTTTTTAGGATTTAATCTCTAGCCAAACTTTTTAAACATTGACAATCGGGTACCCTTGAATAATCCTTATCTTTAATGAACTAAATATTTTAAATGGTTTTTTTTGTTTAATATTCTGGGCATTTTAGTTCGAACTTTGAAATGCATTTTTCTTCTGTAAAATTTTTTCCAAATTTTTTTTTGTTTTCTAAAATGCATTTGCCTGCGGGCGCCAACACCCTCCTTCAATTTTTTTTTTTAGTTATGATACTAGTTGAATATATTGTATTGACTTGAAAATTGATAACTTGGTGCCCTATGAATAATCATTCTTTAATGAACTAAATATTTTGAATAGTTTTTTCTGTTTAAGATTCTGGGCATTTTAGTTTGTACTTTGTAATATGTCTTCCTATAGTTAAATTAATTCATAATTTTTTTTTTGGTTTCCTAAAATACATTTGCCTGCGGGCGCCAACAGCCTCCTTCAATTTTTTTTTTAGGATTTTACCTTTAGCCAAATTTTTTAAACATTGACATACTGGTACCTCTTGAATAAACCTTGTTTTATGAAATAAATATTTTAAACAGTTTTTTCTGTTTATGATTCTAGACATTTTAGTTTGAACTTTGAAATGTGTTTTTCTTCTGTAAAATTTTTTCCAAATTTTTTTTTTTGTTTTCTAAAATGCATTTGCCTGCGGACACCAACATCCTCCTTCAATTTTTTTTGTATGATTAAACCTTCAGCCTAATTTTTTAAACATTGACTATCGGGTACCCTTGAATAATCCTTATCTTTAATGAACTAAATATTTTAAATGGTTTTTTTTGTTTAATATTCTGGGCATTTTAGTTTGAACTTTGAAATGTATTTTTCTTCTGTAAAATTTATTCCAAATTTTTTTTTGTTTTCTAAAATGCATTTGCCTGCAGGCGCCAACACCCTCCTTCAATTTTTTTTTTTAGTTATGATACTAGTTGAATATATTGTATTGACTTGAAAATTGATAACTTGGTGCCCTATGAATAATCATTCTTTAATGAACTAAATATTTTGAATAGTTTTTTTTGTTTAAGATTCTGGGCATTTTAGTTTGTACTTTGTAATGTGTATTCCTACATTTAATATTTTTCGAAATTTTTTTTTGGTTTCCTAAAATGCATTTGCCTGCGGGCGCCAACACCCTCCTTCAATTTTTTTTTTAGTCATGTAACTGTAGTTTAATATTTTGTATTGACTTGAAAATTGATAAATTGGTGCCCTATGAATAATCATTCTTTAATGAACTAAATATTTTGAATAGTTTTTTCTGTTTAAGATTCTGGGCATTTTAGTTTGTACTTTGTAATGTGTATTCCTACATTTAATATTTTTCAAAAATTTTTTTTGGTTTCCTAAAATGCATTTGCCTGAGGGCGCCAATACCCTCCTTCAATTTTTTTTTTAGGATTTAACCTCTAGCCAAACTTTTTAAACATTGACAATCGGGTACCCTTGAATAATCCTTATCTTTAATGAACTAAATATTTTAAATGGTTTTTTTTGTTTAATATTCTGGGCATTTTAGTTTGAACTTTGAAATGTATTTTTCTTCTGTAAAATTTTTTCCAAATTTTTTTTTGTTTTCTAAAATGCATTTGCCTGCGGGCGCCAACACCCTCCTTCAATTTTTTTTTTAGGATTTAATCTCTAGCCAAACTTTTTAAACATTGACAATCGGGTACCCTTGAATAATCCTTATCTTTAATGAACTAAATATTTTAAATGGTTTTATTCTGTTTAAGATTCTGGGCATTTTAGTTTGTACTTTGTAATTTGTATTCCTACAATTAATATTTTTCAAAATTTTTTTTTGGTTTCCTAAAATGCATTTGCCTGAGGGCGCCAATACCCTCCTTCAATTTTTTTTTTAGGATTTAACCTCTAGCTAAACTTTTTAAACATTGACAATCGGGTACCCTTGAATAATCCTTATCTTTAATGAACTAAATATTTTAAATGGTTTTTTTTGTTTAATATTCTGGGCATTTTAGTTTGAACTTTGAAATGTATTTTTCTTCTGTAAAATTTTTTCCAAATTTTTTTTTGTTTTCTAAAATGCATTTGCCTGCAGGCGCCAACACCCTCCTTCAATTTTTTTTTTTAGTTATGATACTAGTTGAATATATTGTATTGACTTGAAAATTGATAACTTGGTGCCCTATGAATAATCATTCTTTAATGAACTAAATATTTTGAATAGTTTTTTCTGTTTAAGATTCTGGGCATTTTAGTTTGTACTTTGTAATATGTCTTCCTATAGTTAAATTAATTCATAATTTTTTTTTTGGTTTCCTAAAATACATTTGCCTGCGGGCGCCAACAGCCTCCTTCAATTTTTTTTTTAGGATTTTACCTTTAGCCAAATTTTTTAAACATTGACATACTGGTACCTCTTGAATAAACCTTGTTTTATGAAATAAATATTTTAAACAGTTTTTTCTGTTTATGATTCTAGACATTTTAGTTTGAACTTTGAAATGTGTTTTTCTTCTGTAAAATTTTTTCCAAATTTTTTTTTTTGTTTTCTAAAATGCATTTGCCTGCGGACACCAACATCCTCCTTCAATTTTTTTTGTATGATTAAACCTTCAGCCTAATTTTTTAAACATTGACTATCGGGTACCCTTGAATAATCCTTATCTTTAATGAACTAAATATTTTAAATGGTTTTTTTTGTTTAATATTCTGGGCATTTTAGTTTGAACTTTGAAATGTATTTTTCTTCTGTAAAATTTATTCCAAATTTTTTTTTGTTTTCTAAAATGCATTTGCCTGCAGGCGCCAACACCCTCCTTCAATTTTTTTTTTTAGTTATGATACTAGTTGAATATATTGTATTGACTTGAAAATTGATAACTTGGTGCCCTATGAATAATCATTCTTTAATGAACTAAATATTTTGAATAGTTTTTTTTGTTTAAGATTCTGGGCATTTTAGTTTGTACTTTGTAATGTGTATTCCTACATTTAATATTTTTCGAAATTTTTTTTTGGTTTCCTAAAATGCATTTGCCTGCGGGCGCCAACACCCTCCTTCAATTTTTTTTTTAGTCATGTAACTGTAGTTTAATATTTTGTATTGACTTGAAAATTGATAAATTGGTGCCCTATGAATAATCATTCTTTAATGAACTAAATATTTTGAATAGTTTTTTCTGTTTAAGATTCTGGGCATTTTAGTTTGTACTTTGTAATGTGTATTCCTACATTTAATATTTTTCAAAAATTTTTTTTGGTTTCCTAAAATGCATTTGCCTGAGGGCGCCAATACCCTCCTTCAATTTTTTTTTTAGGATTTAACCTCTAGCCAAACTTTTTAAACATTGACAATCGGGTACCCTTGAATAATCCTTATCTTTAATGAACTAAATATTTTAAATGGTTTTTTTTGTTTAATATTCTGGGCATTTTAGTTTGAACTTTGAAATGTATTTTTCTTCTGTAAAATTTTTTCCAAATTTTTTTTTGTTTTCTAAAATGCATTTGCCTGCGGGCGCCAACACCCTCCTTCAATTTTTTTTTTTAGTTATGATACTAGTTGAATATATTGTATTGACTTGAAAATTGATAACTTGGTGCCCTATGAACAATCATTCTTTAATGAACTAAATATTTTGAATAGTTTTTTCTGTTTAAGATTCTGGGCATTTTAGTTTGTACTTTGTAATATGTCTTCCTATAGTTAAATTAATTCATAATTTTTTTTTTGGTTTCCTAAAATACATTTGCCTGCGGGCGCCAACAGCCTCCTTCAATTTTTTTTTTAGGATTTTACCTTTAGCCAAATTTTTTAAACATTGACATACTGGTACCTCTTGAATAAACCTTGTTTTATGAAATAAATATTTTAAACAGTTTTTTCTGTTTATGATTCTAGACATTTTAGTTTGAACTTTGAAATGTGTTTTTCTTCTGTAAAATTTTTTCCAAATTTTTTTTTTTGTTTTCTAAAATGCATTTGCCTGCGGACACCAACATCCTCCTTCAATTTTTTTTGTATGATTTAACCTTCAGCCTAATTTTTTAAACATTGACTATCGGGTACCCTTGAATAATCCTTATCTTTAATGAACTAAATATTTTAAATGGTTTTATTCTGTTTAAGATTCAGGGCATTTTAGTTTGTACTTTGTAATGTGTATTCCTACATTTAATATTTTTCAAAATTTTTTTTTGGTTTACTAAAATGCATTTGCCTGCGGGTGCCAACACCCTCCTTCAATTTTTTTTTTAGGATTTAATCTCTAGCCAAACTTTTTAAACATTGACAATCGGGTACCCTTGAATAATCCTTATCTTTAATGAACTAAATATTTTAAATGGTTTTTTTTGTTTAATATTCTGGGCATTTTAGTTTGTACTTTGTAATATGTCTTCCTATAGTTAAATTAATTCATAATTTTTTTTTTGGTTTCCTAAAATGCATTTGCCTGAGGGCGCCAATACCCTCCTTCAATTTTTTTTTTAGGATTTAACCTCTAGCCAAACTTTTTAAACATTGACAATCGGGTACCCTTGAATAATCCTTATCTTTAATGAACTAAATATTTTAAATGGTTTTTTTTGTTTAATATTCTGGGCATTTTAGTTTGAACTTCGAAACGTATTTTTCTTCTGTAAAATTTTTTCCAAATTTTTTTTGTTTTCTAAAATGCATTTGCCTGCAGGCGCCAACACCCTTTTTCAATTTTTTTTTTAGTCATGTAACTCTAGTTTAATATTTTGTACCTATTGACTTGAAAATTGATAACTTGGTGCCCTATGAATAATCATTCTTTAATGAACTAAATATTTTGAATAGTTTTTTTTGTTTAAGATTCTGGGCATTTTAGTTTGTACTTTGTAATGTGTATTCCTACATTTAATATTTTTCGAAATTTTTTTTTGGTTTCCTAAAATGCATTTGCCTGCGGGCGCCAACACCCTCCTTCAATTTTTTTTTTAGTCATGTAACTGTAGTTTAATATTTTGTATTGACTTGAAAATTGATAAATTGGTGCCCTATGAATAATCATTCTTTAATGAACTAAATATTTTGAATAGTTTTTTCTGTTTAAGATTCTGGGCATTTTAGTTTGTACTTTGTAATGTGTATTCCTACATTTAATATTTTTCAAAAATTTTTTTTGGTTTCCTAAAATGCATTTGCCTGAGGGCACCAATACCCTCCTTCAATTTTTTTTTTAGGATTTAACCTCTAGCCAAACTTTTTAAACATTGACAATCGAGTACCCTTGAATAATCCTTATCTTTAATGAACTAAATATTTTAAATGGTTTTTTTTGTTTAATATTCTGGGCATTTTAGTTTGAACTTTGAAATGTATTTTTCTTCTGTAAAATTTTTTCCAAATTTTTTTTTGTTTTCTAAAATGCATTTGCCTGCGGGCGCCAACACCCTCCTTCAATTTTTTTTTTTAGTTATGATACTAGTTGAATATATTGTATTGACTTGAAAATTGATAACTTGGTGCCCTATGAATAATCATTCTTTAATGAACTAAATATTTTGAATAGTTTTTTCTGTTTAAGATTCTGGGCATTTTAGTTTGTACTTTGTAATATGTCTTCCTATAGTTAAATTAATTCATAATTTTTTTTTTGGTTTCCTAAAATACATTTGCCTGCGGGCGCCAACAGCCTCCTTCAATTTTTTTTTTAGGATTTTACCTTTAGCCAAATTTTTTAAACATTGACATACTGGTACCTCTTGAATAAACCTTGTTTTATGAAATAAATATTTTAAACAGTTTTTTCTGTTTATGATTCTAGACATTTTAGTTTGAACTTTGAAATGTGTTTTTCTTCTGTAAAATTTTTTCCAAATTTTTTTTTTTGTTTTCTAAAATGCATTTGCCTGCGGACACCAACATCCTCCTTCAATTTTTTTTGTATGATTTAACCTTCAGCCTAATTTTTTAAACATTGACTATCGGGTACCCTTGAATAATCCTTATCTTTAATGAACTAAATATTTTAAATGGTTTTATTCTGTTTAAGATTCTGGGCATTTTAGTTTGTACTTTGTAATGTGTATTCCTACATTTAATATTTTTCAAAATTTTTTTTTGGTTTCCTAAAATGCATTTGCCTGCGGGCGCCAACACCCTCCTTCAATTTTTTTTTTAGGATTTAATCTCTAGCCAAACTTTTTAAACATTGACAATCGGGTACCCTTGAATAATCCTTATCTTTAATGAACTAAATATTTTAAATGGTTTTATTCTGTTTAAGATTCTGGGCATTTTAGTTTGTACTTTGTAATGTGTATTCCTACATTTAATATTTTTCAAAATTTTTTTTTGGTTTCCTAAAATGCATTTGCCTGAGGGCGCCAATACCCTCCTTCAATTTTTTTTTTAGGATTTAACCTCTAGCCAAACTTTTTAAACATTGACAATCGGGTACCCTTGAATAATCCTTATCTTTAATGAACTAAATATTTTAAATGGTTTTTTTTGTTTAAGATTCTGGGCATTTTAGTTTGTACTTTGTAATGTGTATTCCTACATTTAATATTTTTCGAAATTTTTTTTTGGTTTCCTAAAATGCATTTGCCTGCGGGCGCCAACACCCTCCTTCAATTTTTTTTTTTAGTCATGTAACTGTAGTTTAATATTTTGTATTGACTTGAAAATTGATAAATTGGTGCCCTATGAATAATCATTCTTTAATGAACTAAATATTTTGAATAGTTTTTTCTGTTTAAGATTCTGGGCATTTTAGTTTGTACTTTGTAATGTGTATTCCTACATTTAATATTTTTCAAAAATTTTTTTTGGTTTCCTAAAATGCATTTGCCTGAGGGCGCCAATACCCTCCTTCAATTTTTTTTTTAGGATTTTACCTCTAGCCAATTTTTTAAAACATTAATTATCGGGTACCCTTGAATAATCCTTATCTTTAATGAACTAAATATTTTGAATGGTTTTTTCTGTTTAAGATTCTCGGTATTTTCTGTTTGTACTTTGTAATGTGTCTTCCTATAGTTAAATAAATTCATAATTTTTTTTTTGGTTTCCTTAAATGCATTTGCCTGTGGGCGCCAACACCTTCCTTCAATTTTTTTTGTATGATTAAACCTTCAGCCTAATTTTTTAAACATTGACTATCGGGTACCCTTGAATAATCCTTATCTTTAATGAACTAAATATTTTAAATGGTTTTATTCTGTTTAAGATTCTGGGCATTTTAGTTTGTACTTTGTAATGTGTATTCCTACATTTAATATTTTTCAAAATTTTTTTTTGGTTTCCTAAAATGCATTTGCCTGCGGGCGCCAACACCCTCCTTCAATTTTTTTTTTAGGATTTAATCTCTAGCCAAACTTTTTAAACATTGACAATCGGGTACCCTTGAATAATCCTTATCTTTAATGAACTAAATATTTTAAATGGTTTTTTTTGTTTAATATTCTGGGCATTTTAGTTTGAACTTCGAAACGTATTTTTCTTCTGTAAAATTTTTTCCAAATTTTTTTTGTTTTCTAAAATGCATTTGCCTGCGGGCGCCAACACCCTTTTTCAATTTTTTTTTTAGTCATGTAACTCTAGTTTAATATTTTGTACCTATTGACTTGAAAATTGATAACTTGGTGCCCTATGAATAATCATTCTTTAATGAACTAAATATTTTGAATAGTTTTTTTTGTTTAAGATTCTGGGCATTTTAGTTTGTACTTTGTAATGTGTATTCCTACATTTAATATTTTTCGAAATTTTTTTTTGGTTTCCTAAAATGCATTTGCCTGCGGGCGCCAACACCCTCCTTCAATTTTTTTTTTAGTCATGTAACTGTAGTTTAATATTTTGTATTGACTTGAAAATTGATAAATTGGTGCCCTATGAATAATCATTCTTTAATGAACTAAATATTTTGAATAGTTTTTTCTGTTTAAGATTCTGGGCATTTTAGTTTGTACTTTGTAATGTGTATTCCTACATTTAATATTTTTCGAAATTTTTTTTTGGTTTCCTAAAATGCATTTGCCTGCGGGCGCCAACACCCTCCTTCAATTTTTTTTTTAGGATTTAATCTCTAGCCAAACTTTTTAAACATTGACAATCGGGTACCCTTGAATAATCCTTATCTTTAATGAACTAAATATTTTAAATGGTTTTATTCTGTTTAAGATTCTGGGCATTTTAGTTTGTACTTTGTAATGTGTATTCCTACATTTAATATTTTTCAAAATTTTTTTTTGGTTTCCTAAAATGCATTTGCCTGAGGGCGCCAATACCCTCCTTCAATTTTTTTTTTAGGATTTAACCTCTAGCCAAACTTTTTAAACATTGACAATCGGGTACCCTTGAATAATCCTTATCTTTAATGAACTAAATATTTTAAATGGTTTTTTTTGTTTAATATTCTGGGCATTTTAGTTCAAACTTTGAAATGTATTTTTCTTCTGTAAAATTTTTTCCAAATTTTTTTTTGTTTTCTAAAATGCATTTGCCTGCGGGCGCCAACACCCTCCTTCAATTTTTTTTTTTAGTTATGATACTAGTTGAATATATTGTATTGACTTGAAAATTGATAACTTGGTGCCCTATGAATAATCATTCTTTAATGAACTAAATATTTTGAATAGTTTTTTCTGTTTAAGATTCTGGGCATTTTAGTTTGTACTTTGTAATATGTCTTCCTATAGATAAATTAATTCATAATTTTTTTTTTGGTTTCCTAAAATACATTTGCCTGCGGGCGCCAACAGCCTCCTTCAATTTTTTTTTTAGGATTTTACCTTTAGCCAAATTTTTTAAACATTGACATACTGGTACCTCTTGAATAAACCTTGTTTTATGAAATAAATATTTTAAACAGTTTTTTCTGTTTATGATTCTAGACATTTTAGTTTGAACTTTGAAATGTGTTTTTCTTCTGTAAAATTTTTTCCAAATTTTTTTTTTTGTTTTCTAAAATGCATTTGCCTGCGGACACCAACATCCTCCTTCAATTTTTTTTGTATGATTAAACCTTCAGCCTAATTTTTTAAACATTGACTATCGGGTACCCTTGAATAATCCTTATCTTTAATGAACTAAATATTTTAAATGGTTTTATTCTGTTTAAGATTCTGGGCATTTTAGTTTGTACTTTGTAATGTGTATTCCTACATTTAATATTTTTCAAAATTTTTTTTTGGTTTCCTAAAATGCATTTGCCTGCGGGCGCCAACACCCTCCTTCAATTTTTTTTTTAGGATTTAATCTCTAGCCAAACTTTTTAAACATTGACAATCGGGTACCCTTGAATAATCCTTATCTTTAATGAACTAAATATTTTAAATGGTTTTTTTTGTTTAATATTCTGGGCATTTTAGTTTGTACTTTGTAATGTGTATTCCTACATTTAATATTTTTCCAAATTTTTTTTGTTTTCTAAAATGCATTTGCCTGCGGGCGCCAACACCCTTTTTCAATTTTTTTTTTAGTCATGTAACTCTAGTTTAATATTTTGTACCTATTGACTTGAAAATTGATAACTTGGTGCCCTATGAATAATCATTCTTTAATGAACTAAATATTTTGAATAGTTTTTTTTGTTTAAGATTCTGGGCATTTTAGTTTGTACTTTGTAATGTGTATTCCTACATTTAATATTTTTCGAAATTTTTTTTTGGTTTCCTAAAATGCATTTGCCTGCGGGCGCCAACACCCTCCTTCAATTTTTTTTTTAGTCATGTAACTGTAGTTTAATATTTTGTATTGACTTGAAAATTGATAAATTGGTGCCCTATGAATAATCATTCTTTAATGAACTAAATATTTTGAATAGTTTTTTCTGTTTAAGATTCTGGGCATTTTAGTTTGTACTTTGTAATGTGTATTCCTACATTTAATATTTTTCAAAAATTTTTTTTGGTTTCCTAAAATGCATTTGCCTGAGGGCGCCAATACCCTCCTTCAATTTTTTTTTTAGGATTTAACCTCTAGCCAAACTTTTTAAACATTGACAATCGAGTACCCTTGAATAATCCTTATCTTTAATGAACTAAATATTTTAAATGGTTTTTTTTGTTTAATATTCTGGGCATTTTAGTTTGAACTTTGAAATGTATTTTTCTTCTGTAAAATTTTTTCCAAATTTTTTTTTGTTTTCTAAAATGCATTTGCCTGCGGGCGCCAACACCCTCCTTCAATTTTTTTTTTTAGTTATGATACTAGTTGAATATATTGTATTGACTTGAAAATTGATAACTTGGTGCCCTATGAATAATCATTCTTTAATGAACTAAATATTTTGAATAGTTTTTTCTGTTTAAGATTCTGGGCATTTTAGTTTGTACTTTGTAATATGTCTTCCTATAGTTAAATTAATTCATAATTTTTTTTTTGGTTTCCTAAAATACATTTGCCTGCGGGCGCCAACAGCCTCCTTCAATTTTTTTTTTAGGATTTTACCTTTAGCCAAATTTTTTAAACATTGACATACTGGTACCTCTTGAATAAACCTTGTTTTATGAAATAAATATTTTAAACAGTTTTTTCTGTTTATGATTCTAGACATTTTAGTTTGAACTTTGAAATGTGTTTTTCTTCTGTAAAATTTTTTCCAAATTTATTTTTTTGTTTTCTAAAATGCATTTGCCTGCGGACACCAACATCCTCCTTCAATTTTTTTTGTATGATTTAACCTTCAGCCTAATTTTTTAAACATTGACTATCGGGTACCCTTGAATAATCCTTATCTTTAATGAACTAAATATTTTAAATGGTTTTATTCTGTTTAAGATTCTGGGCATTTTAGTTTGTACTTTGTAATGTGTATTCCTACATTTAATATTTTTCAAAATTTTTTTTTGGTTTCCTAAAATGCATTTGCCTGCGGGCGCCAACACCCTCCTTCAATTTTTTTTTTAGGATTTAATCTCTAGCCAAACTTTTTAAACATTGACAATCGGGTACCCTTGAATAATCCTTATCTTTAATGAACTAAATATTTTAAATGGTTTTATTCTGTTTAAGATTCTGGGCATTTTAGTTTGTACTTTGTAATGTGTATTCCTACATTTAATATTTTTCAAAATTTTTTTTTGGTTTCCTAAAATGCATTTGCCTGAGGGCGCCAATACCCTCCTTCAATTTTTTTTTTAGGATTTAACCTCTAGCCAAACTTTTTAAACATTGACAATCGGGTACCCTTGAATAATCCTTATCTTTAATGAACTAAATATTTTAAATGGTTTTTTTTGTTTAATATTCTGGGCATTTTAGTTTGAACTTTGAAATGTATTTTTCTTCTGTAAAATTTTTTCCAAATTTTTTTTTGTTTTCTAAAATGCATTTGCCTGCAGGCGCCAACACCCTCCTTCAATTTTTTTTTTTAGTTATGATACTAGTTGAATATATTGTATTGACTTGAAAATTGATAACTTGGTGCCCTATGAATAATCATTCTTTAATGAACTAAATATTTTGAATAGTTTTTTCTGTTTAAGATTCTGGGCATTTTAGTTTGTACTTTGTAATATGTCTTCCTATAGTTAAATTAATTCATAATTTTTTTTTTGGTTTCCTAAAATACATTTGCCTGCGGGCGCCAACAGCCTCCTTCAATTTTTTTTTTAGGATTTTACCTTTAGCCAAATTTTTTAAACATTGACATACTGGTACCTCTTGAATAAACCTTGTTTTATGAAATAAATATTTTAAACAGTTTTTTCTGTTTATGATTCTAGACATTTTAGTTTGAACTTTGAAATGTGTTTTTCTTCTGTAAAATTTTTTCCAAATTTTTTTTTTTGTTTTCTAAAATGCATTTGCCTGCGGACACCAACATCCTCCTTCAATTTTTTTTGTATGATTTAACCTTCAGCCTAATTTTTTAAACATTGACTATCGGGTACCCTTGAATAATCCTTATCTTTAATGAACTAAATATTTTAAATGGTTTTATTCTGTTTAAGATTCTGGGCATTTTAGTTTGTACTTTGTAATGTGTATTCCTACATTTAATATTTTTCAAAATTTTTTTTTGGTTTCCTAAAATGCATTTGCCTGCGGGCGCCAACACCCTCCTTCAATTTTTTTTTTAGGATTTAATCTCTAGCCAAACTTTTTAAACATTGACAATCGGGTACCCTTGAATAATCCTTATCTTTAATGAACTAAATATTTTAAATGGTTTTATTCTGTTTAAGATTCTGGGCATTTTAGTTTGTACTTTGTAATGTGTATTCCTACATTTAATATTTTTCAAAATTTTTTTTTGGTTTCCTAAAATGCATTTGCCTGAGGGCGCCAATACCCTCCTTCAATTTTTTTTTTAGGATTTAACCTCTAGCCAAACTTTTTAAACATTGACAATCGGGTACCCTTGAATAATCCTTATCTTTAATGAACTAAATATTTTAAATGGTTTTTTTTGTTTAAGATTCTGGGCATTTTAGTTTGTACTTTGTAATGTGTATTCCTACATTTAATATTTTTCGAAATTTTTTTTTGGTTTCCTAAAATGCATTTGCCTGCGGGCGCCAACACCCTCCTTCAATTTTTTTTTTTAGTCATGTAACTGTAGTTTAATATTTTGTATTGACTTGAAAATTGATAAATTGGTGCCCTATGAATAATCATTCTTTAATGAACTAAATATTTTGAATAGTTTTTTCTGTTTAAGATTCTGGGCATTTTAGTTTGTACTTTGTAATGTGTATTCCTACATTTAATATTTTTCAAAAATTTTTTTTGGTTTCCTAAAATGCATTTGCCTGAGGGCGCCAATACCCTCCTTCAATTTTTTTTTTAGGATTTTACCTCTAGCCAATTTTTTAAAACATTAATTATCGGGTACCCTTGAATAATCCTTATCTTTAATGAACTAAATATTTTGAATGGTTTTTTTCTGTTTAAGATTCTCGGTATTTTCTGTTTGTACTTTGTAATGTGTCTTCCTATAGTTAAATAAATTCATAATTTTTTTTTTGGTTTCCTTAAATGCATTTGCCTGTGGGCGCCAACACCTTCCTTCAATTTTTTTTTTATGATTTTACCTCTAGCCAATTTTTTAAAACATTAATTATCGGGTACCCTTGAATAATCCCTATCTTTAATGAACTAAATATTTTGAATAGTTTTTTCTGTTTAAGATTCTGGGTATTTTCTGTTTGTACTTTGTAATGTGTCTTCCTATAGTTAAATAAATTCATAATTTTTTTTTTGGTTTCCTAAAAAACATTTGCCTGCGTCCGCCAACACCCTCCTTCAATTTTTTTTTTAGGATTTAACCTCAAGCCAAATTTTTTAAACATTGACATACTGGTACCTCTTGAATAAACCTTGTTTTATGAAATAAATACTTTAAACAGTTTTTTCTGTTTATGATTCTAGACATTTTAGTTTGAACTTTGAAATGTGTTTTTCTTCTGTAAAATTTTTTCCGAATTTTTTTTTTTGTTTTCTAAAATGCATTTGCCTGCGGACACCAACATCCTCCTTCAATTTTTTTTGTATGATTTAACCTTCAGCCTAATTTTTTAAACATTGACTATCGGGTACCCTTGAATAATCCTTATCTTTAATGAACTAAATATTTTAAATGGTTTTATTCTGTTTAAGATTCTGGGCATTTTAGTTTGTACTTTGTAATGTGTATTCCTACATTTAATATTTTTCAAAATTTTTTTTTGGTTTCCTAAAATGCATTTGCCTGCGGGCGCCAACACCCTCCTTCAATTTTTTTTTTAGGATTTAATCTCTAGCCAAACTTTTTAAACATTGACAATCGGGTACCCTTGAATAATCCTTATCTTTAATGAACTAAATATTTTAAATGGTTTTATTCTGTTTAAGATTCTGGGCATTTTAGTTTGTACTTTGTAATGTGTATTCCTACATTTAATATTTTTCAAAATTTTTTTTTGGTTTCCTAAAATGCATTTGCCTGAGGGCGCCAATACCCTCCTTCAATTTTTTTTTTAGGATTTAACCTCTAGCCAAACTTTTTAAACATTGACAATCGGGTACCCTTGAATAATCCTTATCTTTAATGAACTAAATATTTTAAATGGTTTTTTTTGTTTAAGATTCTGGGCATTTTAGTTTGTACTTTGTAATGTGTATTCCTACATTTAATATTTTTCGAAATTTTTTTTTGGTTTCCTAAAATGCATTTGCCTGCGGGCGCCAACACCCTCCTTCAATTTTTTTTTTTAGTCATGTAACTGTAGTTTAATATTTTGTATTGACTTGAAAATTGATAAATTGGTGCCCTATGAATAATCATTCTTTAATGAACTAAATATTTTGAATAGTTTTTTCTGTTTAAGATTCTGGGCATTTTAGTTTGTACTTTGTAATGTGTATTCCTACATTTAATATTTTTCAAAAATTTTTTTTGGTTTCCTAAAATGCATTTGCCTGAGGGCGCCAATACCCTCCTTCAATTTTTTTTTTAGGATTTTACCTCTAGCCAATTTTTTAAAACATTAATTATCGGGTACCCTTGAATAATCCTTATCTTTAATGAACTAAATATTTTGAATGGTTTTTTCTGTTTAAGATTCTCGGTATTTTCTGTTTGTACTTTGTAATGTGTCTTCCTATAGTTAAATAAATTCATAATTTTTTTTTTGGTTTCCTTAAATGCATTTGCCTGTGGGCGCCAACACCTTCCTTCAATTTTTTTTGTATGATTAAACCTTCAGCCTAATTTTTTAAACATTGACTATCGGGTACCCTTGAATAATCCTTATCTTTAATGAACTAAATATTTTAAATGGTTTTATTCTGTTTAAGATTCTGGGCATTTTAGTTTGTACTTTGTAATGTGTATTCCTACATTTAATATTTTTCAAAATTTTTTTTTGGTTTCCTAAAATGCATTTGCCTGCGGGCGCCAACACCCTCCTTCAATTTTTTTTTTAGGATTTAATCTCTAGCCAAACTTTTTAAACATTGACAATCGGGTACCCTTGAATAATCCTTATCTTTAATGAACTAAATATTTTAAATGGTTTTATTCTGTTTAAGATTCTGGGCATTTTAGTTTGTACTTTGTAATGTGTATTCCTACATTTAATATTTTTCAAAATTTTTTTTTGGTTTCCTAAAATGCATTTGCCTGAGGGCGCCAATACCCTCCTTCAATTTTTTTTTTAGGATTTAACCTCTAGCCAAACTTTTTAAACATTGACAATCGGGTACCCTTGAATAATCCTTATCTTTAATGAACTAAATATTTTAAATGGTTTTTTTTGTTTAAGATTCTGGGCATTTTAGTTTGTACTTTGTAATGTGTATTCCTACATTTAATATTTTTCGAAATTTTTTTTTGGTTTCCTAAAATGCATTTGCCTGCGGGCGCCAACACCCTCCTTCAATTTTTTTTTTTAGTCATGTAACTGTAGTTTAATATTTTGTATTGACTTGAAAATTGATAAATTGGTGCCCTATGAATAATCATTCTTTAATGAACTAAATATTTTGAATAGTTTTTTCTGTTTAAGATTCTGGGCATTTTAGTTTGTACTTTGTAATGTGTATTCCTACATTTAATATTTTTCAAAAATTTTTTTTGGTTTCCTAAAATGCATTTGCCTGAGGGCGCCAATACCCTCCTTCAATTTTTTTTTTAGGATTTTACCTCTAGCCAATTTTTTAAAACATTAATTATCGGGTACCCTTGAATAATCCTTATCTTTAATGAACTAAATATTTTGAATGGTTTTTTCTGTTTAAGATTCTCGGTATTTTCTGTTTGTACTTTGTAATGTGTCTTCCTATAGTTAAATAAATTCATAATTTTTTTTTTGGTTTCCTTAAATGCATTTGCCTGTGGGCGCCAACACCTTCCTTCAATTTTTTTTGTATGATTAAACCTTCAGCCTAATTTTTTAAACATTGACTATCGGGTACCCTTGAATAATCCTTATCTTTAATGAACTAAATATTTTAAATGGTTTTATTCTGTTTAAGATTCTGGGCATTTTAGTTTGTACTTTGTAATGTGTATTCCTACATTTAATATTTTTCAAAATTTTTTTTTGGTTTCCTAAAATGCATTTGCCTGCGGGCGCCAACACCCTCCTTCAATTTTTTTTTTAGGATTTAATCTCTAGCCAAACTTTTTAAACATTGACAATCGGGTACCCTTGAATAATCCTTATCTTTAATGAACTAAATATTTTAAATGGTTTTATTCTGTTTAAGATTCTGGGCATTTTAGTTTGTACTTTGTAATGTGTATTCCTACATTTAATATTTTTCAAAATTTTTTTTTGGTTTCCTAAAATGCATTTGCCTGAGGGCGCCAATACCCTCCTTCAATTTTTTTTTTAGGATTTAACCTCTAGCCAAACTTTTTAAACATTGACAATCGGGTACCCTTGAATAATCCTTATCTTTAATGAACTAAATATTTTAAATGGTTTTTTTTGTTTAAGATTCTGGGCATTTTAGTTTGTACTTTGTAATGTGTATTCCTACATTTAATATTTTTCGAAATTTTTTTTTGGTTTCCTAAAATGCATTTGCCTGCGGGCGCCAACACCCTCCTTCAATTTTTTTTTTTAGTCATGTAACTGTAGTTTAATATTTTGTATTGACTTGAAAATTGATAAATTGGTGCCCTATGAATAATCATTCTTTAATGAACTAAATATTTTGAATAGTTTTTTCTGTTTAAGATTCTGGGCATTTTAGTTTGTACTTTGTAATGTGTATTCCTACATTTAATATTTTTCAAAAATTTTTTTTGGTTTCCTAAAATGCATTTGCCTGAGGGCGCCAATACCCTCCTTCAATTTTTTTTTTAGGATTTTACCTCTAGCCAATTTTTTAAAACATTAATTATCGGGTACCCTTGAATAATCCTTATCTTTAATGAACTAAATATTTTGAATGGTTTTTTTCTGTTTAAGATTCTCGGTATTTTCTGTTTGTACTTTGTAATGTGTCTTCCTATAGTTAAATAAATTCATAATTTTTTTTTTGGTTTCCTTAAATGCATTTGCCTGTGGGCGCCAACACCTTCCTTCAATTTTTTTTTTATGATTTTACCTCTAGCCAATTTTTTAAAACATTAATTATCGGGTACCCTTGAATAATCCCTATCTTTAATGAACTAAATATTTTGAATAGTTTTTTCTGTTTAAGATTCTGGGTATTTTCTGTTTGTACTTTGTAATGTGTCTTCCTATAGTTAAATAAATTCATAATTTTTTTTTTGGTTTCCTAAAAAACATTTGCCTGCGTCCGCCAACACCCTCCTTCAATTTTTTTTTTAGGATTTAACCTCAAGCCAAATTTTTTAAACATTGACATACTGGTACCTCTTGAATAAACCTTGTTTTATGAAATAAATACTTTAAACAGTTTTTTCTGTTTATGATTCTAGACATTTTAGTTTGAACTTTGAAATGTGTTTTTCTTCTGTAAAATTTTTTCCGAATTTTTTTTTTTGTTTTCTAAAATGCATTTGCCTGCGGACACCAACATCCTCCTTCAATTTTTTTTGTATGATTTAACCTTCAGCCTAATTTTTTAAACATTGACTATCGGGTACCCTTGAATAATCCTTATCTTCAACGAACTAAATATTTTAAATGATTGTTTTGTTGAAGATTCTGCGCATTTTAGTTTGTACCTTGTTATGTGTATTCCTACAGTTAAATAAATTCATAATTTTTTTTTTGGTTTCCTAAAAAACATTTGCCTAAGTCCGCCAACACCCTCCTTCAATTTTTTTTTTATGATTTTACCTCTAGCCAAATTTTTTAAACATTGACAATCGGGTACCCTTGAATAATTCTTATCTTTAATGAACTAAATATTTTGAATAGTTTTTTCTGTTTAAGATTCTGGGCTTTTTAGTTTGTACTTTGTAATGTGTATTCCTACAGTTAAATTTTTTCAAAATTTTTTTTTGGTTTTCTAAAATGCATTTGCCTGCAGGCGCCAACACCCTCCTTCAATTTTTTTTTTTAGTAATGTAACTCTAGTTGAATATTTTGTATTGACTTGAAAATTGATAACTTGGTGCCCTATGAATATTCATTCTTTAATGAACTAAATATTTGGAATAGTTTTTCTGTTTAAGATTCTGGGCACTTTAGTTTGTGATTTATAATGCGTATTCCTACAGTTAAATATATTTAAAATTTTTTTTTGGTTTCCTAAAAGGCAGTTGCCTTTATAAATGTTGAATATTAAATATTAATTTTGAAGTTTTTTTTCATTTATTCAATAATATTTGAATATGGAAATAGAAATTTTTCATAGAATACCTACATAAATTAATTTTTATATTGCTATCGCCATTCGTATAATTAGTAGGGAATGTTGGTACAGTTGGTTGGGTTTTTAGATTTTTATTACATGATAAATTCAAAAATGTGTTCAAAATTTAAATTATTCAAAAATTAATTTGGCGGGAAATTTTCGTTTGTCAATCTTAATGTCGATACTTTTTTGAGAATATAAATTTGATTTCAAGGCTTGGCTGCGTTGAATCTTGAAGTTTTTAAGTCGATACGACCAATATTGAATGATTTACGTTTTCGATATAATACGAATTTGAAAAACATATCAAACAATTTAAAAGGCTTGACTGTGTTGTATCTTAAAGACTTCAAGTCGATAAGACTAATATTGATGAAGTTAGGATTTCAAGTATTTTTAAAAAAAACTATAAATCTAAAGTTCAATTTTTGGAACTCAGATCAGCTATGATAAATTCTCATTAAGTACCTACTTGAGCAAAAGTATTCAAATACTTTTTAATCACTTGAATACGCGTATTTTACATACTTTTCAAAACAGGTATCTGTATTTGAATACTCTTAAAAAGTATTTTTTCTAGTAAGTATTATATTAATTGTTAAACTAACATTCTAATAGATTATAGATTTAAATAATAATTTAACAACTGTGTTCCAGAATACAGAATATAATATATAGTGTATTATATATGGATACATTTACGACTTATGTTACACTTATAAGTTATAATATATTTACAAGACTTATATTTATTTATTTGATTTTTTATAGTCTGCAAAATAATACCTTTTGGATAAATTAGGTATTCACAGAATTAATTTGAAATTATGTTAATAAATCATAACCATTATTATTACTTATTTGTTAACTGTTTTCAAAATTTACATTAACAGTAGTAATATTTAAAATAAAATTGTCAAAATTGTACTTCATTGTTAATGTAGTCGTTAAATGTGTGTGTTAAAATATTTCCTTATTTATATGAAAAAAACATTATATAGCCAAATAGGTAGTATTATTTAAACATTGTTAATTAATCACAAGTTCATATTATATAATATCCATTTATAACTTAGAATATAAATTTAAAACCATAGTACGTGCAGTGCGACTCTACCTGTGTTGTGTTAAAATAAATTAAATTATTTATCTAAGTAATCACTGTAGCTTATGAAAAAAACAGTCTGTTGTGGCATTGTTCATGTACAAAATATATCTGAACCACTCAGAACACCCTGAAAAAAAGTTCTAATGATGTGCCTGATAGTTATTAATATAGTATAGTGCAGTGATCGGCAACCTTTTGAAGAAGGTAAAAAGAAAAAAATAGCTGTTTAAAACTTTAAAATAATAGAGCATAAAAATTACAGTTTTTAATAATATAATAATTATAATATAAAAGTATGGAAATTACAACTGCTTTAGGCTTTATTTGATTTTTGTTGTTGGATATTGTTTATTATTTTTTAAATTTCCACATTAAAATTTCTTGTGCTGGCTCGAAGTACATGGTGGAGATGGTCATTAATTAAACGTGAACGGTATGGATTTTTAATTTTTTTCATATGAGAAAAGGCCTGTTCACACACGTAATGGATCCAAACATACTGAAGTATTTTGCAGCTATATTTTTAATTTTTGAAAATGATGCAGGAAGTTCAACGAAAAAAAGTAAAGCAGATGCTTTGAATGAGTCTTTTATGATATATTGTGACTGCAAATCTATTATTTCCATTTGAAGCTCAACATCAACATCTTCATAATCAATATTAAATGGATTGGCGAGTAGTTGAAAAACGCAACGTTTTACTTTACTCAACAGAATAGAAAATTAATATTATAATCCAAATACACTCGTCGTATCTACTCTAGGTATCTTATCGGTAACTGTCAAGGTATATCTACCATTATAAAATATGACTGATAGAAACGTTCAATTATATATTTTATACAATATGATTTTTTTGATATATTATTCGATTAAATTTCGTTGTCCTAGAATTTAAAGTGGCCGCCGGTTGCCGACCACTGGTATAGTATATACTGAAAGAATTCAGATTTGTTTGTTTAATTAATATAGTATTAAAACAATTTTGTTAATTTAACACAAGAAATCGATAATATTTTTAATATTTTTTAAAAAAATTAACTTAAATTATAAACTTGCTGTATATTTTATTATGATTGCTTCTAACAGTAATTCAAGAAAGATAATGTGTTTATTGGTACAAATGTATGTTTTCTTGCCAATTATAAAAATATTGAGTGCTGAGTGGGTATAATATTACATATAAATAATAATGTTTATTTTAGTAACAGTAAAAAACTGTATGAGAGATACATTTTCAATTCAGAATTAAATTAAAAGCGTAAAATTAAATGTTATACCCAAAATACGTATTATAAGATGTAACAACTAATAGTTATTAGGTTAAGTTGCGTTCGGTTGTATACGACTTAAGCAATTATTATATTAATTTATAACTTTTTATTTTTAAGTTAGTATTGCTAACCTGTGGTTATAATAAATAAGCGGTAGTTATGTTTTTAGATATTTTAAATTAAGATTTTTGTATTTGTATTTTAGAAACACTGGTATTTAATATTTAAATAACCTAGAAATATTTAAAACATAATATTATTATAATACAATATTTAAATATAATATATTATGGACCTACTGCCCTACTATTTCTAGACGTTTAAATGGCAATAGTAAAATTCTATTAAACCTATTAGGTACGTAAACAACATTTATTAATATGACAAATATTTAAAATTTCAAAAAAGGGGGACCCTCGTGTTAATACCCCTCACTTTATTTTGTGGTTAGCGCTGGGAGTTTTTGTGCACAAACGTCGAGCCCTGGTGCACATTTCTGCACAAACGATGCACAAACGTTTGGCACATTAAAAATTTCAATTTTCCAAAAAGAGGGTGTCTCGTTTCAATGCCCCCCCCCCCCCCCACTTTGTTTTTTGGATAGCGCTGGGAGTTTTTGCACAAACGTCGGGACCTGACGCACATTTCTGCACAAACGATGCACAAACGTTTGGCACATTCAAAAATCCAAATATTCAATGTGGGGGGGGGCTACCGTTTCAATGCCCCCCATTTTGTTTTAGGGATAGAGCTTTCAGTTTTTGTGCACAAACGATTGGACTTGGTGCACATTTCTGCACAACGATGCACAAATTGTTTGGTGTGGTCAGAAGTTCAAATTTCGAAAGTGGGGGGGCCATTGAAATGGACCTGAGCTGCGCGCAACATGTATTAAAGTGCCGCTCATTTAATTATAGGTATAGTTAAGTGTTTTTTTTAGATTTTTTTTTTTTTGTAATGCGCGATACATCATACATATTATAGTATGATGGGATGAAAAGGAATGTGCGGACACCCTAGCTGTGTCCCTGTATAATGTATACATATCTACATATACGCATCATACATGTACATTTTTGTTTATTAGATAAAATAATTTAAGAGGACATAAATTCTAGTATTTATAATCAATGGTTGTACATTTGTTAGACGGAGACAATTCATGCGGGTGTGACGTCCTATTAATAACTTATATAGTTTAATTAGCAGGGCTTATAGCACCCGAATTATTTATTCGGGTTTCGGGTGCTGGATGTATTCTGGTGTTCAAAAATGCTGGACTGATAAAATACAGCATCCCAGGATATTAAAAAAGATCGCCCAAACACATCATAATGTTTTGAAAATCACTCACCCAAACGCATTATGCTAAATTGCCCAAACACATTGCATTTTTTTAAAAATTTAAATATTTTAAGGGTTTTCAGGGGTGTTAGAGGTTCCGGTTAATTCCGGTTCAAGTCCCTGATAATTAGGTTTAAATCAATATACTTGCGCCCTCAATTAAGACCGATAATATAATATAACACATATCGTACATTGTACGTGCTATGTATTAGCATTGATTATAAATACATTGTACATGTAGGACGTAGGTATCAGTGGTAGATCCAGGGGGGGGGGGCAAAGGGGGCATTTACCCCCCCCCCCCCCCCAAACGCCCTGTAGTTGCCCTATCTTTTATATCGTAGATATTAATACTTCTAGAGTTACAGTATTTAATAAGTATCTAAACGAATTAATACAATCTGTCATAGAACGCTTTGCCAATAGAAAATAGCGACTTTTAGATTTTGTTTTGTAAGCTGCGGTAAACTATAAAATATAAATTTGTGAAATATTGTGTAAATGTTGTAAAATATTTTAGACTTTTGCCCCCCCCCCCCAAATTAAGCCCTGGATCCGCCACTGGTAGGTATACACTATATGCGTCTATGCAGACATACAGTTATATACATATACGTCATACCTGATAGTGTGATAAGTACCTAATGGCTAAAACCTAGTGATGCATTAAACGTATTTATTATAAAACTATATATTATATATATACCTATATAATGTTTGTAATTTTTAAGCAAAATATGATATTACTCTACGAGGCTTATAAAATCAGACATGAATGTATATAACATAAATATATGTCTGCAAAGAGAAAATAATACCTTCGACGTTATTATGACTAATTTAATACTATATTATACAAGTATACAACATGAAATATACTAATATACCAAAATACCCTTAATACATTATACAAATTATTATACTATACTGCCACTGATGACTGATTATCCTATTAGATTTTGATTTCAATTAATTCTCGCGATGAGTATTTTGCAAAATAGCGGCCGCGGTGTAGGCTTAAATGCATGATTATATGCAGTGTGATTCGCTGATCAATTCACCCCTTACAATTCTAATATTCTACCCTTTAAAAATGCATTTATTCAAAAATTATAATTTGTTGGAATTTTTAAGTTCATTCAAGTCTCAATAATACTAGCGTGCCCAGGAATTTCTAACGGGGAGGGGGGGATAGGAATATCAGGGTTGAGATTTTATAGCACTTAAAATTGCAAAAATGCCTGCTATAATGTTACCTTCAATATCGATAAATATGCACTAAAAATATGTAATAAAATTCGAGACCTCTTTTCATCTTTTCTGGATTTTGTTCAGAAACCAAATAAAATAATTTAAAAAATATAATATATATAAAAATGTAAAAATTAAATAGGAGGGCGAAGCGGTCGAGCGGACTAAGGCGTCGGTTTCAACGCACACCGTCACCGGTTCGAACCTCGGCCACGGGCGGCACTGGCACGGGCAGTCATGGTGTCTGTAGAGCACAATTTAAGATACTATCTTGAATCGTGCTGGAGAGAGAGGTCGCCATCCCCCACCCGGGTATGGCAGATACCTACGGGTGCCCACTTGAAAATTCTGCCAAACTAAAACACACGTGTTTAAGACCTGTTTAAGTACTCTCCCCCACAGTTAAAAATCACCCAATGGCCTAAGTTGCCGCAGGTTAATTAATTTAAAAAAAAAATTAAATAATTAACAATTAATAAAGGCAATAAATAACTATGAAATAATTGATAAGAAATAACTAATTCTGCTTTGAACCGACACATCTTATAATTGACTGATATGTATGCAAGTACAAGCATCTAATTAAATAATTAAATTAACTTCTATAGTAAAAAAATAATCGTATTAAATATTATCTTTTTATACAATCTTTAAATTACTATCTTCTTTTAAAACTAATAATTTGTAATATATATTAAAATGCTGCAGAACTAAAAAATAAAGATTTAAATAATTTTTATTTATTGACAACCTTTTTTTTGGTCGATTATGCAACAACCTAGAAAAACTTAGAAGTCGATCACAACTCTACGAAAGAGAATCCACTGCACTATAATCGACTATTAATATAGTATATTAGTATGTATATAGTATAAAGTATATTAAAACGCTTTCAACACTCGTTCGATGATAATCGCAGCCGTAAATGACAAAAATGGTACCTATACAAATACTAAAATACATACGATTATTACATACGTAAATCGTAACCCACAAACTACAAAGGAAAAAGTGAAAAGAGTATCGACTATCCGTAGGCATTTAATATAAGTTTATAACAGTTGGTACCTACGTCATGCTGAAGCTATATAGAGATGAATCATCAATTCAAAAATGTAACCCCTAAATTAATCGAAAATCGTTCCACAATTAATAACTACTTAATCAAAACACATACCCACGCATTGGTATAACACTATATTATAATTTAATGTATTATCTATATGTAGTGATAAGCCATAAGCGCATTTCCGCCGTATTTGCGTTATCATAATAATTTATATAATATGGAACACTAGCACACTGAAGCACATGGTAATATTCAGATATTCTACTTGCGTATGTGGTTCACATAATGTTATATATATCTATAGTATCTATAAACGTCTATAAATAAACAGTAATATAGGTATAGGTACCTATTATTATTAATCATGATGTTCGTCGGTTAAATATTTATCTAATCCTTAAAAAAGAAGTCCCATGCCTAACTACATAACATACTGATATTATAGGTACCTACGTGCGCAGGGTCGCGTACTGCGCAGTAACGTGACGAATTGAATACAGAAAATGCGCATAATATATAGGCATAATGAGCATATCATATTATAGCCCTGCGCTACTTCTGTATTATTATTCGAAATTCGGAGATTATTATGTTAATTCATGTTTTAGCGGCACATGTTTATATAGATATATATTAATATTATTTAGCATTATACAAACACTGCTGGCGCAACACTCGCACTCGCACGCTTTTTGATACGTGACTAGCTCCACGCTCTACATAAACATTTACATGCAAGAATACCAGCTATTATATACCTATATAGTGTCGCTGAACTGACCATATAATACAATATAAATATGTATACTAAACACACATCTGATGTTTGTATATTATATAAATATATTATATACCTATGAAGCAACGATTTCATAAAAAAAAAATTATGATAATTACACGGGAAAGTCTGCTAATCTCACGACACGTCTCCTCACTTACTTCAACTATACATGCATATATATTATTATAATATTATGCATACTCTACCTACTACACGTCTGCACAAAATATATATATATCGATGTATGGTATGGACACGCATATCAAATTATACTTGCAGATGACCACCACCTGTGCTCTGTTCCTGTATATATAGGTATTAGGTATATATATATAATATCATAATATTATGATGATGCATAAATATAGTTGCAACTATATAGGTGGGCTCTTGGGATCCCCTTCAAATGACAAATGTACATAGCCTACAATCATTTGTCGATCCGTGCCTAATGAAAAAGAGCAATACAACGGATAATAATATTAACCGGGCAATAGATTATTTCGTTTAAATATAGCTCAAAATATGAAAATATTAATTCTTGTACTGGCTTCTAATGAGACGGTACATACCAGAATATTGGCTATACTGAACCGCCGAAAGTATATATTTGGTATAACAATTGTAACTCATGTACCCACATGTATAATAGTATAGTATAGTATAGTATATGTATAATTGGTTTTCCGACCATTCACCACGTGGTTTCCGAAAAAAAACCCACATTAAACAGCAACGGAATATTGTCAAAATATTGTTTCAGGTATCCATTTTTGTTGTAGATAAGTCTGAAAAATCTGTTTCGTACGACTATAAAATATAACAGTGTAATAAATGTTAAATACTAAAATACATTTATAAGCGATATAACATATTTTCGTGTATTATTTTTTTTCGTTTATATAATATATATATAATATCGTTATAGTTATCATGACCTATATTGTTGTGTATAATATAGGTATATTATAATATATAATGTATAGGTATATAAGAAATAGTACCTATAGATGAAATGTTATATTATGCAATGAATTGTTGCGTTAATACGATAAAACGTTATCTTATAATAATACATGTATTCAAACATATACTGTATTTCAAAATCAGTCTCGTCAAAGTTATAAAATGGATTTGATATATCCGTGTATTAATTTTTTCACCTATTAAATTAAATGATCCTAAGTTTTCTCATATGATAAATATTATTCATAAATATAATAACGTTATTTTGACGATATGACATTGAAATTCACTACTGCAAACGAAAACCGAAAGCTATCAGCCTCAGGTCTAGACTTTCACACGGGAGAATGAGGAACACGGACAAATTTGTATAAGTCATTCCTATTGATTATTTGTCGGTTGTATATTTGGTTTATTTTCTTTTTAAGTGGCGCTTATATAAAATGATTATTTCCACATACATCCTTACCTATAAATTCGTTCAACAAAACTGCATCAATCGTTACGAAATATATTTATAAATGTCAACAACTATCGACCCATGCGTGATCATGATTCATGATCGCCACTATATTTACACTGAAACTAATTGTTCAATTCTGTATTTTGAAATAGGTATCATTGAATTTTTAATTTCATAATCTGAAGCAGAATAATTTTGAAAAATGTTTTATCATCCTTACAGATGTATATCTAAATAATCTAAAATGAAAAGGTTCTAAATTGTTATTATGAAATTGTTCAGGAAAGTATATAATTTTAAAATTTGAGTTCAAATGTTTTACTCCTTGTACAAAATGTTTTTGTTCTTGGAATTTTCAAGTATATAGCAACTTGTGTAGTTTAATTCACAAAACTATTAAGACATAAAGTGAACAATATTATTTGATTGCCCCATTAGAAAATCAGTAGTAGATAGTGATGATTTCACAAAAATTATAGATTCACAGGAGCTACTTTTTGAAATAATAATGTTCAATATGTTCACTATCGCTGTTAAAAGTATCACATTGCATAATATGATTTTCTACAAAAAAATCTTATTTACCACCATTTTAGTACACACAGATCAATTGTTGGTAATTTTTAATAGATATAAAATAAATTGTTGAATATGACAACGACGTCAATAATCATAGTTAAGGTTTTTTTTTTTGCTGATTTAGAACATTATTGCTAAACGTCTGCCACAATCGATGGTGTATCATCGATTATTACCACGTTTATTACGGCCCGAAGAGGCGCTATAGATGATCAGGTTGAATACTGTAAATGTAGACTAAATAATATGAGACTAACTACAATTTGTTATATAAAAACTGTTTAGAAAAAAATAATGTAAATTATTTACTCAGGTAAAACCCTCTCAGTAGCTGAATGCAGTAGTGACGCGTCACGATATTGAGCGCCTGACCAGATTTCGCATTTTGGCTTTGAAAATGTTTATGTTGACGTGTTTAAGTGTTTTACAAATTAAATATTAATTCCTACATACCTATACACAATACACATGTGTATTATTTCCATAATGTTATATAATTTTACTATCATACACTGTATAATACGGTCATTGACCCGCCAGAATTTTTATAAACACATAAGATAATGTAGATAATAGTATAATATACTATAGTTAGTAAATCTAACGAAAAAATAAATTATACTCCTGGACATATGAAATATTATTATTATAAATAAGACCTATTATTGTATTTCAATCTCCACTCCATTTTAAATACCTACTAAATCTGTTTCTGCAAAAAAATGTATATCACTTATATATTTGAGGCTGGCGCCTGGCTTTATTATATATATAAAATATAGGTACTGTTAATTTATTAGTATATTTATTTATTAATATATTTATAATATTATTGAAATTTATTGAGTTATTATAGTTGTGTACTAGTGACATTTAAAATAATAATATAAACAATTTTTAAGCAATGACCATCGAGAAATATAATATATAAACAAAAATATGATATTTTAATATATTACTAAATTATATACATATTTAATATAATAAATAGTATTATAACCATTTCGCGAGTACCTATAAATTAAATACGGACGTAAACATAATTATCATAATAACTAGGTACACAAATCGCGTTGCACTGCGCACTAGTGCAAAGTCTATTATTTGTAAACCTGCATAGATAAAATGCATATATTATTATGATCAATATAGATTATGGATTTAAAATAACATATTTATACTACATTGTTACTTCGTATTACTTATTAATTATTTCTATTAATATATTAGAATATTGGAATATTTCGATATGATATACATAAATATTAATTGTAGATGTTTTCTTTCATAGTTTAATATACTGCAAGTACCTAATTGATAATTATTATAAGAGTGTATCACTTAATAATATTTATTATTATTTATTATAATAAAAATTTAATTATGTTTAAGTTTAACCCTACGACCTATACACGTGTGTACATTATGTTATATTTAAAAAAAAATGTATTATGTTAAATAATGTATATATTGTATATGGTATAATATTGAGAATGATTTTCAATTCATAATAATTATTTTTATCGTTATATTGTATTGTACCGATGTATTCCATGTAATTATTTACCAGCTTATAGCAATTATCAAGCATTTATTAAAATTATAGATGACTATAACGTCTATAACGAAATGATTTGTATTTAATTTATTTTGATTAGACCACAAATTTGGTGGGTCGTACCTCGTCAGTGAGTAGGTCAATGTAATAGATGCGTGTTAAATTTAAATTCAATTATAAACCGTGGTATATAAGAACTACGATTCTGAGTGGAGACGGTCGATATACGGACCATACTCCTAAATTTTCCAGGACATTTTTCAATCATATTATACGGTATAGGTAGCACTAATTGACAATTTTTAGGGATAGTGGACAAATACTACTGATACAGTGATATGTAAAATTTAGTTACGAAAGATATTATTATAACGTTATTAACTTATAGCTATTAAGCTGATTCTGACATACGAAATACATAATGCAGTTCAGTGGTGAGAATATTTTAAACGGTACCTACATACATCCATCGCTTAAATTTAGTCTAAATAGATTGAAAATATAATTTCCTTGTGTATACCTAGGTATATAGGTTATGGGTACCTGCCTATAGTTAATACAAATATACGTATATAGTATATACGTATAAATGTATTATATTTATATACGATAAAATGGTGAAAAGTTTCATGTCCCTATAAGAATAACATTTTTCGAATTAGTTACAATAAAATCACTAAAATTGCTATCGTATTAAATTGTAATTTGTAAATATCTACTTTCACCAAATGTTGGACTTCAATTAATGAAAAAAAAAAAAAAATTGTGCCTAATTAGTAATTACTCATATTAGGAAACTTGCATTAAATGTAAATCCTTATAAGTTATATAGGTAGTTATTAAACTTGAAAATGTTCATGATTCTTACACTTTTTATCCCGGAATTAGACCGATGAAAGGGTAAGGCAATATTATAACTTATAAAACTATAATTTACAATATAATACGACGAGTGGGGTACGAAAACGGTTTTGTGTTTTAATATTTTACAATAAAAATTAAAAATGAATGATATAATATTATATACATATAATATTATGATACCCACGGGCGGATGCTGCACAGTGTGTGGACGCCTACGAGATTATAAAATACACACGAAAATATAGTGACACTCGGGTAAGGGGGAATTGGCCACTTTACGTTGTATACATATTATACAGAGTGATTCGCCACCATTTTTCGATTAATAACTTCGATTTTTAACTTATTAAAATTCTGATTTTTGAAACTTTTAAGTATACTTCGGTAATGGCTTTGTTTTCAAATACTTAGATTTATATTATTTCATGTATAAGTTCTGTCCTGTAGGGCTATACCATCCTCTTTTAGTATATTAGGTAACAACCTTGTTTACCTTAAATTTTTATGTGGATGGTTATTTGAAAATGTTGATGTACTTTAATTAAAATTTGAACGAATAGTTTCTAAGTTATTAAAATGTGTAGGTATAACTAATGATAATATTATATTCAATTTCTTAAAAATGGGGCTTTTCAAAACTATAAAATAGATTATGGATGTATTTATGATATTGTAATATTTAATATACTAGGTACTTACTTGAAAAATTTAAGTAAATTATAAAATGCTGATATATTCAATACTAATTAATACAATTTTCAAATTATCATAACTCCTATATCTTTCAAAGCCATTATATCGTGGACCAATACTATCCATTTATTCGTGGTACACAAAGTGAAATAGCTCGAAAAATTACTCGTTTGAATTTCGTTTTGGATACACCAACATTTTCGAAAAGTTCATCTACATAACAGTTAACCAAAAAAAGATGAGTCTAATAAAAAAAAAAAAGGAAGGTGGTAACAACGCTCTTTGAATGGTATAAAAATGTAAGAATTTTAAAATAAGGTACCTAATTGTCTAAAAATCGGAATTTGAATTATTTAATTATTAAAGGAAAACATGGGGATGATCTTGCTGGGCGAATATTACCCTGTAGATTTCAGAGGTATACAGGGTCGTAAAAACGTGTAATATTATAATATTATAATATTTAAGGTATTACGACGGCGACACGTCTTTTTGTATATGCGTCTCGCGATATTGCGTTGCTGATAAAATCGATCATTTACCTTTACGTTTGTTTGTTACAATAATACTTTTATAGATGCAATACACCTTCGACATCGATTTTTAATGTCTTATATTCTTCGACAGACTGCGCGTTTAAACCCACGTCAGCGTTCCAACTATATACATATATATAGTGACACGCTCATCGTAGTCGACGATGTGACTAAATTATTATAATAGTGAACACGAAGATATTTACCGTCACGGCCTCTGCAGGACGATCATAACTCATAAAATATGATCACAAATCTGTACTGTCACGAAAACAACAAAAAACGTATTACCGACGTATATAAACTGCAGTTAATAATTCTATATAGTATATAATATATAAATTATATATATATATAATATAATAGCAGGAACTTATTATTAATAACTAATAATATAATATTACCTATATGCAGTAGGTAGCAGTGGTTTCCGTTGTGTTATTTGAAGTATTATTCGATCTTTTTTTCTCCACCGAGGACAACGGTTTTTTTCGAATAATTTTTGAGGGCCGCTTGAAAAGTAAAAAGTGCTCGTCGTATAGGCACCATGACTTTTACCAAAAATAATAAATTGTCTTACCATACAGTTTTAAAAAGTAAAAACGATCAAAGTATACAAAATAAAAGGGTAGTAGATATTAAACGAACATTGCCTATTGGTGGAATTTCGCATAATTTTAAATAGTACAAATTCTGTTTGTAACGATTTAATTTAATCGACTTTTTTTACTTTTTAAGAGAACGCATCACCCACATAGTATATTGACTCCGTCTTATAATAATTAATATACAACATGGATAATTTGCGATCGGCTGTTACAATTTAAAATCGTTAGCTTTAATATTATCGAACGAATAGATATATAGTTATATATTATCAAACCTCAAGATAAGAATATTATAATATTACATGTTTTCTCTACGGGTTTTTATAATATTTTAATATTTTAGCAAGTTTTGAGTAGGTACGTAAGACATTAAAATTTTTAAAATGTTTATGATAATACACTTCAAATTAAAATATCTTCAAACACATGACGAAAGAACAAAGATTATGTTCTCGCCATGAAGTATAATAATAAGTCAATTCACTATAATATTAAAAAACACAAATATGGAACTGCAGCTAAACACAAATTGATATATTGATATTATATACGTTTATGACACGGAGATAACACGTAAGGGCATAGGCGGAAATCCATTAAAATTTCAGGGGGGGGGGTCGATCCTGAGATACAACTAAAAAATGAGGGAGTGGGACGTACTTTTGGGGGCTAATCCCCTGTAATCCCCCCCTCTGATCTCCACCTATGCTTACAGGTGTGACATCCTCCCAATATGGTCTTATTGAACCTGACGTGGAATAACCCAACCTTTAAATTAATGCAGGGTTTATTTAATTAATAAGATTAAATTTCGTCACCGACCAACACGATAGCAAAAAAATAAATATGAATGATAAAAATATGATAATATAAACGTTTTGAAAATCATATTAACATTTATTAATTTTATACCTACATGGGTTTTTATACACATGTAGTGTATAATTTATTTAAACGGATGTACACTCATCAAAATCGCAATACCTACATCCTTAAAAATAAAACTTATATTGCAATTAATGATAGTGTTTATATTCATATTAGCTCGGAGCGATGACTAACGCCTAATGACTAACTAAATAATATTATGTTATTTACTACAGCAAAATTATAAAATTATCGCCATGTTATAATATAATACAATTAAACATGGCAAAACAAACAAAGAAAATCGAATGTCTTAGCACACATTTATTTACTACAAACATCGATTAAATCAATAACATCTACATATACACGTCATAGTACAATAAACGGAAATATTTTAGTATTGAACAATTGAAAATGCTTTTATTAACAATAATTAGATATTAGTGTCATATAAAAACAATATTATATTGACATATTTTTTAATATTTCTAAATTATTATTTGTATTATATTTGTCTGGATATACGTATGACAATAACTGACGACGTTAAATTATATGTATTGCATACCTTCATATTTTATATTTTAAAGCATTCAGAGTCTGGTGGGTAATAAAAGTGTCTTCTTCGTTTTTTTCAATTTTACGTACGATTAGATTTCCGATTATGACTGTAAAAATGACGAAACTATAGTAAATTAAAACAGTTACAATAATTTATTGCACTGATAGACTTTTTTTTTATCGAAGGACACTCAATATAGATATTTAAAAGTACAGTTACATAGGTAATAGCATTGAGTATAGATAGTATACCATAGGTAATAGGCATAGTTTATAGGTAATCCCAAAGTTAAGTTCGATAATTAATAAAATAATAAATAATTTTTGGTAACCAGGTATTTATTTATTTTTTTTTTGTTTTTTTTTTTTTTAAATAAAATACCTTCGGCGACATAGGCCTTCGGGTTACCAATTATTTCTTAAACTTTTCCAAATATCGAGTGGTTCTATTATGTAAAATGGAATCGCTTTATTGTACAACACGATGATGCGCATAAAACATACTATAATTTTTAATTATACAATAATATATAATATAATAGGTAGGTACATCAATGTCACATCAAGCACCAACTATCAGATGATATAATATACTACTATATAGTAATATATACCCAACGGTTAAAATATTATATACTCAATACTACATTATAAAAATTTTATAGGTAGGCAGTGAAATGTTTTTGTACGGTTTTAAGAACTTGTCTAGACCACATATCGCAGTTATTATGTTAAAAACGTTTACGGTAGGTATACACATGCGTTCGCAGTATTAAATTAGTCATTATTAATTTGGGTAAGTCCATAATTATATTATTATGTAGCGTTGACATACATTTTCTTATTTTTTTCAGGTACCTAAACAAAATTTGTCAACAAAAAACAGCCTATGTGCTACCTATTAAAAGTAGTTACGTTAGTTCTTATTCACAGGCTATATGAATTAAAATTATTATTCAATGAACGCAAAACTTCAATTTTGGAACAAATAAAATTTTAGACCTTCAAACTTTTTATATTAAGTATTTAATTATTTGACTATTTAAGATCAAATAAATGAAAGAATAATATTTGTTGTTGGCATTAAAACCTTTTCAATGGTGACAACTAGACCACCGGTCTTATTGTCCAGTGTTTGTAAAATTAAATTGAGACAATAAGACCAAAGGTGGAAAAAGAGTGACAATAAGACCACGCGGTCTTACTGTCCCGAAGTCTTCTTGTCCTTTTCCCATTTATAAATTCGATACTTTTTGATATACCATATCTCTATTGTAAGATATTTCAAAAAATTTAACTATGGATATGGCCATTTATTATTACTATAATTTTTTTTATAGGTATATGTTTAAAATCTTTTTACTACCAGTACGGTATTAATTACTATTATATAAAAGAAGAGGTTCTAGAATCTTCAACTCGGCTCCTTCGAAAGGTTTTTCCCAGGCTGATTAAATCTACAAGCTGCATGTAGGTATAATACTTGATAATGTTCATTTTTACCGACATTGTTGTGTGAAAGACATTTATTATAACAACCCTAAACTTCACCTCGGATCTGCGGACTACCATGATGTTTTAGTCTATATTATTATAACATATAAATTCGATCGCTATCAAAACATATATATAATATTATATTTAAATAGACACAGGAAATAGATAGTTCTGTCACGTCATGAAACGAATCAAGCGCGTGCAGTCGTCGAACTTTACAATACTATTACATTTAGTTAATACATAAACATGATAAAAATTAAAAAAATTAAATTAATACACAAACATATAATACAGTAATAATGTAAGTATGAAATGGTTAAAATAAAAAATTGTGATCAGTCAATCGAATATAGGTACATTATACATAGTATATAATATGTATTGGGCTTTATCGATAAACACAGGTACCTATAACGTAATAATATTACGTGTGTTAGATGAAAATTGTTAAACAATAATTAATTTTATCGTAGAGGTGATCTGAAATCTTGTATACTTGTTCGTCGTCGGTTTTGTTGGAAAACTTGAGTTCGTCGCTGGGATTGTGGTACCCGTTACTGTTCATCGCGTCATCGTCATCGACTAAACAAGCATATAAAAAAAATAACTAAATAAGAAACAATAGATTTTTAGATATGTGTAAAATAATGCGTAACGTGTTGAATAAAGTAGTTATTATAATTATAATTATTGATTATTGATTATAATTTATAATTTATTAATATGTAATATCAGTAATATACTAATATCACATAATCGTCTGTGGTTTATAGGCGTCTATACGAATATATTATATAGTGAAGTTTCACAGGCGGATATTTACAACTGCAAGGAGGGTTTAATATTTGTAATTACTGATCAATTATAATCATGGAGATTGGTGGTTCTTCGTGAACTACTTGGTCCTCATGGTGTGGTTTGAAAAAAATCTAAGGTCCTAGACTCTCACGTAATCCCCCATCAATTTCCGGGGTGACTCTCGCAATTTTAATGACATGTAAACCCTCCCGGGTCTACTTCAGTACTACCTACCTTGAGAGTGAATGCCGAAGGGTATATATATAAACTCTCCCAAGTCTGTAAAAAAAGCTTCGTTTCTACAATATAATTGTATCATTATAATATAGAATATAATATGTTGAAGAAATCCAAGTACCTACATAAATTATAGAGAATAATAAAATAATAATATAAATTAATTTCGTTAGCTGTAAGCTATAATTATTGCTGAAATACTAATAAAATAAAACAATTATTAGTTGCATTCAATTGCATTATAGTAAATAATAAAAATTATAATTCCTTCAGATAAAAATAATGTTGACCCTGGAGAGTTAGGTAACTGGTTACAAGAATCAGGAGAGTTTACTCCCCCCCCCCAAATTCCTAACATGGGTATTGGGTAGTTCCTATGCATATAAAATATAAATACACCATAATATAGTTGCACTATACCTGGAATAGTGTTATCTAAAATAAAACCGATAAATCCGCCAATAAATATTCCAGAGGACAGATACGCAATCAGGACGTTGTTGACGGTTTCATATTTGGTGTTGATAGTATTACCTTGTACCGTTGATAAGTACTTAGGAATCGCCTGTAAGTAAAATAAATTCAAAATTTAGATTAATATAATAGTTCATTATTTTATTTATTTATGTGTCCGTCCATCTATTTGAACGGACGACCATAACAGCTAAACATATTGTATTGTAATCAATTATTATTACCAATCCAAAAAATATTGACAATCCGAGAATATACATGTTCCTTAACGAGTTGAGATTTATGAACTGTAGATTAGACAGCGCTGTACAAACAATATAAATAAATAAGACAGTTAATTATGAACAGTAAAAAAACATTGATTGTTTGATAACAAAGAGACGTTATAAGTTTTATAGTAATCTTACTATAATACCTTTATGTTTCTTTCCGATCAACATTTTTAATGTTTTCTGATTTTTTAAGTTTTATTAATAATTTTTTTCGGAAAATTCAAATCGTCAACAATAATGCGATACAAAAACACTTAAATTGTTTAACTAATTCTCAACAAGTTTTAACTATTGAGTTTAAAGTAGTAGTATATTTGTATATTATTAATTAGTTATGACTTACGTGTCACGAGACCATCATTGTGGTTTTATTTAATACAAAATGTGTTTAGAAAACATTATTATAAGTATTTATTATAATATTTAAACGCAGACAACTTTAAGAATAACTCAGTAATATTATAATATAGCATGCGTCCGCTAACGCCGTTAGAATAGGTGGTTTATATTTATACTTATTACCTATTTCGCGTAATAAGATGCACCAAGGTTTAATTTATTATCTCTCACGTGTGGGACAATATTATATGATGTATACCTGGTAACAAGGAATGAACATCCATATTCCACGGTAAACGTTTGGAAAGTGATATTTCAGGTTCAATCAACGCTTGCTAAATGAAAAATTTTGATTGAAAATGCAATTCCAAGGAAATTATTTTCATTGACTTCTATGATAATATAATAATCGTTTAAATTTCGTAAATGTAAGAGACACCACTACACGTGATTTGGTTTTGTCATGTTCCTGTATACGCACCACGTACGTGACATAGACACAATAATATACCAAAGGGCAGTCCTCCGTCGAAATAAGTGCAAAATATCAGTCGGTAAAAGTACAAGAGTACTATCGAGTTTGAAAATAAACAGCACTACGTTTATGGTGTCGTATGATACGGTAACCATTGGTATACCAATGGTACCATTACACATATACATAATATGACATAAATTATATTTAAATATAGGTATACTTGCCTACGGCTCCGATTAGCACGAGTATCACACACGTCATTGCGCCGAGTACTGGATCCGGCAAAGTCACTAACAGTGCGATGAATTTGGTAAACATAGACGCGACGATCATTATGCAGGCTGCGAGTCCAATCACGTTTCTACTGCACACCTGAAACACCACGGTTTACGCCATTATCGTATGGCTCGATCAACGTACTTTTTAAATTTTCTAAATAACTTACGAGTTAAAACCAATGCAAACCTCGTAAATGTTTCATTAAAACGACCTAAACACCTAGCAAAAATGTGAGCACTTCCTAACTCCTGTGGGCTGTGGTTTGATTTTAAAAATGCAAATGCGTAACAAGATTATAAACAACAAACACCATCGGTCGAACCATATTTTTTATATTGCAAAATATCATTGATTAAATGTATGCTATTTAATATTTATTAAATTCCAAGCATTTTATTATCGAAAACAGTCGCTTAAATAATTGCTTATACAGTTATACATAACCCCGTTAAAATCGACCGGAAAATATGACACGATAAAAAATTTTCAGATGAATTAAACCATTTAAATTAATCGTTGTGAATGTTACTGATTTTGTTTTTTATATATTATATTTAACGTCTTTTAAATTCTACGAACGATGTATTTGTACGTGTGTGTGTGTGTGTGTGTGTTGTAAAATAATATTATTATGTTTAAATGCTATAACAATTTAAGGCCGTTCGAGTAGGTGACCCAAAGTACACGCTACTAGTGCGAAAATGGTTGACGATATTACAGGAGAATATTACAGTTCCATCCATGTGATAAATGTACTAACAATTATATTACAATTACACTGATACTATATTATTATGTAAGAACATAAAATTCAATTATTATTAAGTAAAATAAATAGTTGCTTGTTTTGTATAGTACAAGTAAATAAACTTATAAATAATATTACACTCATAATATAACTGTAGTACTTCTAGACTCTAGTTTATATTCTTATTGTTTAACCCGACAATCGCAACAATATATAATATTATATTTATGAACGCATCGTGTGTGGAATTTAATTTATAATACTTAGTTATTATTTATGTTTGAATTATTAAGTGTAGGAATAAAATAATATATATAATCTCGTTTCAACGGGGTTGGACGTTGTTTGTCCACTAAAAGCGTCCATCGTCTGTAATTATTATTTTGCCGTAAATTAATTACACAAGTTAAATTAATTTAAGTATAGAGACAATGCGGTAAATGGATTGATAAGAATTTGAAAAAAAAATTAATACACATTATATTATAATTAAAGTTCACAATTATAAGTATTTTTAAATTTTTAACAGTCGGCGTGCATGCACAGAATTGAAATAATATTATAATAAATAATCGTTTGCAATCGCGTGTACCTACCGACCATATATTATTTTTCCAAAGTTGCATTTGATAAATGCTGACCTATTCGATGCTAAAATATTATCGCTTGGCGTGCACTAAGGACGATTGTGAAGCATAAATAGATATATTATCACACAATATCAAGAATCCAATCATTATATTTTATTTTACTAAAAAAATGTTGTTGTTTGTTGTGTATGATAATATTATTTATACAATGATTATACAAATGTTTGAGAAAAACATATATGTTAGATTATATAAGCTGACTAAAACCACTGGGCAGGGCACTGGTGAATGAGCGAAATATAATCTACAGACATTTTTAACCGCGTGTTTAGATAATCACGTTTGTTTCAGTTATTGCAATCGTAAAGATAATTATTATTCTAAATGCTCTAATTTTAACGAGCATCTAAAAATCAAAGAACGAAAAAATCAGTACTGAAATAATTTATAGGTAGCTAATATATCGATGATCTTGCAGGTGGCTATTGAAACATATGACGTTTCTGACTATATGTATAAAAAGTACGCTATGACGAGGTCCCCAACTGTATCTACCTACTCCGTATCACAAAAAAACAATAAGTGTTCAGATTTCTGGAGTAAATAATATATTGCGATAACCATTGACATGGATAATGTTACAATTATAATATATTTTTTTTTTTTTTTATTGGGTAACCCGCGGCAACATAGGCCATTGGGTGTGGGGAGGGCACTGTAGGTTTTATATTGGGTAGGTTGATACACGTGTGTTGTGTTTGGCAGAATTTCTAATGGGGCACCCGTAGGTTTCTGCCGTGCCCCGGGGTGGGGGGATGGCGGCACTTGTTCTCCGGACACCGTGACTTGCACGGAGAAAAATGCCGCCCAGTGGTCGAGGATCGAACTCGGACCGGCTGTGCCGAATCCGTCGCGTTGACCGCTCGGCCACCTTGTCCCCCCTATAATATATTATATTATTATAAATATAAGCTTGTCGGACGATATTAATGTATAGTTTTATGTGATTTGAGATTACGTTTGTATTTTATATATATACTATACATACAATAAACAATATAATATAAACACATATATACGCACGTAATATGATGTATAGTATGAAACTCGAGACTAATACATTAATTTTCTGGCGGGACCGTCACATATAGCGCAAAAATACGAATTAAATCTACGTGACCAATGGGAGCCAATAATTTTTTTAACAGAAAACTACCTTGGGGGCCTTCCAGTTTTCGTCCCCTCCCTTACACCAACCCATAACTAATAACAAAATCTAACAATAACATTTTTGGTTTATGATTTATGAGTATAGGTACACGTAATGATAGTTTAGTACATAATATTTGACTAAGTACATTATATTATTATATTATACATTTATACCAAATACCTATTTATAAGCTAAAATATTTTAAAACATACAATTTTTATTCTTTGAACAATGCGTTATCAGTCAATGGACTTGGTAGTCAATGTAGTTACTAGTTAGGTGCATTGGTAGCTTGAGATAGACTTATTATCCGCTACGGGGGCCAATACCAACATTATGTGCACAGATGTTCATTGTCTAGAGTATATTTTAAGTTTAAACGATAATATAATAAAATAACACGACGTCGTGTTATTAAATATTATTATTATTATTACTGGTATACTTACTCGGGTGATGCCGATGTTTCCCACATTTTCACTGGATGAACTAACGCCGGAACCTGTACCAAGGAAACCAGCAAAAATCGTACTGATACCTTGGATGCCGATACCCCGATTTACCGCATTCGGCGGAGGCTTGGTCAAATCTACAACAATAATTAGCCACCGACGCGCATTAAATATTAAGTACATATATATAGGTATAGTATTACACATTTGCTTATTAGTTATTTATAACGATTAAAATATGTATTGTTAACACCATTTTAGGTACTAACTTACTATATCTACTATAGATATATATTATATAGATAGCCATATAGGTAACACAATATTGAATATGCAAGGATTTCTGTTACGAGGAAGGATGTAATTTATTTATATCAGATTGTACGTATAGATATCGGGTACGCACAAGAACATCGCAACCCATCATTTATTGAATCGAAAAAAAAACTATGTAAAATGGTAATATATTTCAGAAAACTTTCGGTGAAATGCGCATAAACCTAAGTGGTTGAATACGGTTTAAAATTTAAAATGATTATCATTGACTGATAACGGCGAACAGCTGTAATTTATTTAATTCAAAAATCTCCTACCACGCACACCATTGCCTTTTAGCAGGTGACTGGTGATGTTCTTAATTCGAAAAAAATTAGCAGTTATTATTAGTTATATTAATCTTAGTTGGATGATAGTTAGATGAGCGAGGAGTAAGCTGAAAATTGTCATGTAAACTTAAACGCGCGTAATATCAGTTTTTCACTTGGAGGGGCTTTACATATTTAAATGAAACTGACCCATGGGTGGCTCTGCCCCCACACCTCGAGTTAAAATACATTTAGAATGCTTTACTTTATTTTAATATAATATAACATTATAGTATACATTTTTTTTTCACCCACTTTCCTACATTTAATGTACATATTATAATAAATACATCTACCTATTCTACCAATTACTAAAATTAAAAATATTTTTATCAAGACAAATTACAACATTTAGGTACTTAAATATATCGTATTATAATTGTAACCGTCAATTCGAAATTGGAAATTTATAAAAAAAAAACACTACTATCGAGTATCAACTATATTCTTGACAAATTGAAATATTATCAGTAATATATTATTGTAATTACTAATTTTTATTACTTTTATTAAACCTATATATTATGTTCTGTGGGTGTGTCCGATTATCTACTATGGAAAACACGTGAATAATGAATCGTTCTTTAAACTTTATGAAATTTCTTCAAACGTTTACTCTATTAGAAGATTAAATAATTAATAAAGGATTTAATACTTCAATTAAAATACAACTTTTCGGAGGTGCTAAGTCCCTCTTACCCCCCTCCAAATTGCTCCTATATGTATATCGGTAATAAATAATAATATCATCATAATATAATATACTCACTGGCAAATCTCGCACACGTGTAATAATTGGCTACAGACTCTACAATGTTGGCGAATAGCGCGGGTAACATGGCCAATATCGACGTCAAGCTAACTGTCGGCCAACCCCATTGAACTATAAAAACAGGTATAGTAATTAGTATTGGTATAATAATACAGGCGTATAGGTACGAGTATAATTCGCGTCAACAAATTTTGTGCATGAACAGAGCTCGAGTTATTTTCTTTTTCTTATTGATTGGCGGTCTAAGGGCAGTGGCGGCGTGAAATTGTGGAGGCTTTGAAGCATATTGTATATATTTAGAATATTTTTACCACCGCACATTGAACCAAAATTAGCAGCAGGGGCCATTAATAATTATTAATTATAATATTTGCCATGATATTTGTATTGTGGTCTTACGATTATATATACATTTATCCACCCACCCACCCATTTCACACATGAAGCAATTGCTTCAAATATAATCCTATATCCTGCCACCACTGGCTAAGGTAGTAATATGGTGTATTTTATATATATAATTATTTTATTATATATAGCATATAATTATGTTTGCAAGTGGCACCTAGATTTCCATTCATTAATTAATGTGCTATATAATTAATCAGAAAAAGTAAAGAGTTTACTTTTTAATACCACTGACACGATAAGACCGAAACACGTTTTGTATCTCTAAGCAGAACTCTTAAAATATTATGTTGATACGAATTTCCAATAATATTTTATTACAAGGGTAAGGAATTCGTAACATCGGTGCGTTGCGCAATACTCCAGCCTTCGATTCTGTGTTCGCCGGGTCCGTTGGTAATAGACTATTTTTGGAAGTCATGTAAATACACACGATCCACATAATGCCCACGCTGAGTGATATCTGGTTAAAAATTTTAATTAATAAATAAACAACAAAGTTCATCGTATGCGCGGGAGATCATCAATGTCTTACCGAAAACAGTGCGAAAATTTTCAACCGCACTATGAACAGTCCACCTTTAGACGAGTATACTGGCAAGGAAATGGCAACTTTTCGCAAATATTGTGAAAATATTGTCAGTAAAAATAACGTCCTGTAAACACAATAAAACATGTGAATTAATACGATTGTAGTTATTTGAGGTCATCGATCAAAGTCAAGAAAATAACTCTTATTATCCGTATTCAGTGCTGAATAAAGTTACGTTATACCAATATTTGTATGTAATACTGTTTGTTTAATATGCATGTAATATATACTATTATTTATTATTTATCACCACTAACCAAATAGTATTATCTTACAAAGTACACTGGTGGTCACAGCGTCATATATGATTATATGATAATAATTATATGAAAATTACTTGTTTAAATTTAAGAATGTTAATATAGATTTATTAATAATACTTAAAATTAATAATGTCATTTCGATCACGCACAGTTAAAATTTAAAAAAAAAAATGCTCAAGGTTAAAATTGATTATAAAAACACTATTCGACGGTTTTTATTGTTCATATGATACTGAAATTTTAAGAAATAATTACTATATCTCTTCTGTGTTTCGTAAATGCATTCATTTTATCTGATGATTATTTTTTATTTTTTATTTTTAAACAGTTTTCTAAATATTTTATGTTATTTAAAATTCAAAATGTCGTAAGCGTATACCGATAAGGATTGTAAAACGATTATTAGAAACTTAACGTATAGGAAACATATTGAATAGGACATAATGTCAAAATTCCTGTAATGGCGGTAGGTTTTCACTAACAAACAAATCAGATGATCGAGTCAGATTTATAGATTTTGATTTAGACTATTCGAATAAAAAAACCATCTATGTCTCTGGTCTGACACTCAAATTTCCTACAATAATTTTTTCTATTATGTATGGGAGGAAATTCGAGGGTACTGGTACAGTTTTTTCTATGTCATTAGAAAATAGATATTTGGAAATATTGTCCACGGTGAGATTAAAAAGTGATATTTACACACAAATGTAAAATATACACGATACCAAATTTCCAATTTGCCTCACTTACTAATAGCCTTATAATATAACTATAATTATATCTATTAAAATGTAGAGCGTTAGTTTTCAATTAAGAAGAGGTATTAAAATATATAAAACTGTAAAAGTGACGTCAAAAAAATAATGCGAATATTTCAATAAGCGAGGAATAAAGTTGTAACTTGTAGCTATTCGAAAGGAATAATAACAGTTTTCAATGGAAACAATTGATGTATTTAATTTTACATTAAAATATTCTTATTAAGAATTTTATCATTAAATACCTAATTGGCTATAATATATTTCAATACGAATAATATCACAACCCTACCCAAACGCTTTTTAATCGATGTTTGACGTCACGCCGTCGCGGTATTTTGAGTTATATTAATGTATACGCACATTATATTAAACATCATTAAAATGACTTTAAAATTTGAAAAACGAACATTTTTATTTTGTGTACAACAGCCCGTTTTTTGGGTTAAATATTATGATCGATAATATGTTGATATAATGATATAATGTGTCGATAACCCAATATTTTATATTTTATCGGGCAGAACGTATATAGTCAGTATAAAGATCAACCGTTGTAACTTGTAAGTTCAGGTAACTATACATATTAAAATATTATTTATGATAATAATATAAGTATACAACTTACATGATGGCCGTAGTCCAATTTCCCGACATGAGAAACACTCCTTTTTCGATGACCGACAGCCCTATGAGGCACATGGTTGGCACCACGGTCAGCGGCGTGATGTATTTCAGCGATTTTCCGACAATTCCTGCAAGGTAATAACGACAAGAATAAAAATAACAATCGATGATTATAATCATATTAATATAATATTTATGTAATAAATATATTATACAATATATAGGTACCTACCTACATAATATATTATATATACTAATAATACTAGGTATGTAGGCAGATGGCGAATCTAGCATTTTTTTTTAAGTTGGGTGCTAACAATAAAGCTCCTTAGGGCTTAGGCACTTTTCACGATGAACAATTTCGAGGTAGCAACAAATTTAACCTATTTTTTGGTAGAATTCTGCTACAATTTATACGTTTAGTTCTACGTGATACCTGATAAGTGATAAGTGATATCTAAGAAATGTATAATAAAGTTCAATATTCGGAACGGTAGGTACACCCCCCCCCCCCTCCCCCACTAAATCTACCACGGTATATAAGGCATATAGGCAATAGGTCCGAGGTATTCGAGGACACTTGTTCCCTGGACACAATGTATGTAAATTATATTTGTATCGCATTATTTTATTGGTATATTAATTATAACCATTCATCAATATGGTATTATTTATACACATTCCTGCAGTATATCGATGTATGAATATACTTTATTTCAATTTAAAAAGTGTATGGTAATGAAGGGCAACTGACAAGGTGGTTGTTCACTACCAATAGCGCATTATCAAATGACAATAAGCCAAAGACAATAATTAATAAATAATAATTCACTCGTGAATTGTCTATTATTTTTAAACTTTAAAATGAGGGTTTTCAAGAAACGAGTAAACATATTTTACTTTAATACATTATTGTAATTTAAAATTATTTTCATAATTTTTAATAATAAAAAATAAGTGAATGAATATTAATGTTTATTGTGTTTAATGTGTACATTAAGAAGTCTCTTTAACCTTTAACCGCCCACCTATCGGCCATCACTTATAATCTTGCCTTTGTATATTATTATTATTATTATTTTGTTTGGCGACAAAGGTTAGGTTATTATAGGTGAGGTCTCCAAATGACCGGAAATAGGTTCAATATTGAATACAATATAATATAGGTGTATAAACATATTATATTGTATACGTACAGTACTGAGGTAGTATAAAATTGTATTAATATCATCGTTGCCGCCATACTTAAGTCTGTCTGGATGTCTGCAGATTGGTTGTCAACGGCACACAATTAAAATGTTGTTTGCTATAACAACGTGTAACAGGCGGATATAGGTACAATGTGTCGCCGATAATGATGATATAACGATGAGCTCAACCCATACATATATGACATCTAGGGTATAGGTAAATAGACGATTTTCTAAATAGGTGGATCGATCAATTCGAACGAAAGTGTTATGGATAATGATAATATGTAAGCATATATAGGTACATATTTATTATATTATTGATGGGGAAAAAAAATAATATTTTCTGTTTTTCTGTACTACCAATATTTATAATATTATAATATAATATAAATTATATAATGGACTATCAGCTACACCTACAACTTGGAATAATCCACGATTTTCCGCAGTCCGAAAACCATTTTTACTAAAAATGTATAAAATCGTATTCACAATAATAATTTATTCACGAGTTAGGACAATGCTATTATCATATTAGTTTCAATAAATATAAAAGTAAAGACGATTTGACGATCAATGGTATTAAATGTCAATACTATCATATTATAATATTAATTTAATATGTTCTGTATATACGTAGAAACAATAACTGATGACTAATATCATATCAAACGATTAATTATGTAATTAAATGTGACGAAAATGGCCAAAGGGCAATAGAAAATAAAATAATCTAGTCAATTAATATTTATATTTAATGGAGGAAGAATTATTGTTTGGAAAAAATGTATATTTAAACTCGTCAATTTGATAAAAAAAAAATATAAAAAGATGCTGGTCAAATGTTCGGGTTCATCTACTCAGTACTATTTGTACAAACAATGATTGTGTATATTCAATGAGGCTTAGTCGATAATGAAAAAATTATAAATAAATTATAATGCACCAACTGGTAAGTGGTAACGCGCATGCGTTTTTCGAAATAACCGACAGTATTTTGCAGGGTTTTATCATAATAGACTCTCGCGTTACTAGGGCAAAAAATGTTCTCCAAACTAAATATCTCAAATTAAGCCAAGCAATTAATGCTAAAGGAAGTTACCTATATTTTAAAAGTTGAATTTATTATGTAGGTACATTAAGGTAGGTACAAAAATATATGCTTGCGACGGATACTTTTGGGTGGGTGGATACTGGATAGACACGGTTAACAGTAAACCTTTATTATTATTATTTTTTTTTTATATATGTATGCACAGTCTGTATTTGCTGGTAAAATAAGAGTATGAGCAGAGTAAAATTATGCATGAACAAATTGTGAAAGAAACCAACCAATTTATGATATTACATCAGTTTTCTTTTTTATTTATTAGTCAATATAATATTTTAGTTTAGCAAGTAGCCTCTACAGTCTACATTATCTGCACTTCAAGCATCTTGCAGGATTACCAACGATTTCATTAGTTGATAAGGTTTCAATTTAGGGTGTTATAGTGAAGGGAGCCAAGACGGTAAGAAAAGCTTGGAAGCTCTTATAGATTTATTTTTGTTTTGTTCTGAACAGTTTTTAGATGAGAACCAGTGTGATTGCTGATTTGCTTGCATCACATGTGATAAGATATATGTATAGGTATGGTGGAAAATTTTTTATTTTGTTTATGATAATATTTTGAAATGATTTTTTTTTCAGATTTATAATGTTTGCATCTCCCCATAATTATAAGTCTAGATTGGTTTTAGAAGGAATTTATATACCTATGGACAGTTTAATAAACTTACACAGTGAAACATTAAAATAAATAATATTAAACAGTATTACAACATTGTCTCATCGCGTTTTCCGGTTTAATCATTATAACTCGTGGGAAATCAGAAATCGTGACGGGCCATGTTTAGTGTACAGAAAATTTATTTTAATGCTAAAGTGATTTTAATGTTATTTATATATTCTTACCAGAGTATCCCAAAAACATTTGAATGATACCGACGATGATCATAGCGCCTTGGATGTTCCGAACACGGAGATGCCATACCTGCGTACGGGCCTCGGGACCCATCGTGAACAGATCGATGTTGCTATTACACTTCCATTCCGGCAAATCCAATATGGGAAGTGTGCAGGAAAGGAACACAAATCCACTGGTCTGCACGATCGGAAGCCTATTCAATATTATATTTATTAGAGTGTCATAAGAATAATATGCTATACAAGCATTCTGCATTATTAAAGAACGTGAAATATAATATAATTTAATAGTATAATACTAATAACAATATAAGTATATACGGAGGATTTTTTTATCGCATGACACATACATTTTATAATATAATCTGACTTACTTACCTATCAGTTAGACTCTAACTGTAAGAGAGAGCTACAGTGCTGAAGAGCGGTATTAAAAATGGTCACCAAATATACCAAGTAAAAAAAATTGCAATTGAGAAGGAGTTAGTTCTGACAGTTCTGATAGTAATACAATAACTATAATACTATATACAGTATTATTATCATTTTAGTTTTCTTTTTTCATTACATTATAGTTTATGGTTTAATAGCTATTTGTATAAATAAATAATATAAAGTAGGTATACGTAATAAATTTTACATATAGGGCGTATAATATTACTTGTTTACTATTGTAAATAATTTAAGAACCTTTTAAATATATATCCAGGCATCAAGTCACAATATTTACAATTAACTTAGATAAATAAAAAACAAAAGACCATTAAAGATATTTCAGTCACACGCACTAGATACACTTACACAACAATTGTATTTTCTATTAAAGGTAATATTTCGGATAACGCGTTATAAAGGTACGGTAAAAAACTTAATTTTAAAGGAAAAAAGGTGGGCAGGTGGGTGTCGCTCTGCTGTACAGTAGGTTATAATTGGGTCACTTAAATGGATGGTGTTAAATTTGAATTCAATGATATACTATCATTGTATACGAAAAACGATTCTGAGCAATGTATATATTACAAAGTATATTTGATGATATTATTGTGAATAAAGTACCTAATTTATTTACCCGTTCAAGTGGAACCTTATTTTAAATTTTTAATTATTATAGCTATATACAAGTTGAATATTTTATACATTTTTAATTACACAATAATTTTTAAATTTTATTAATTTACATACATTTTGTCAAACTTCGAACTTAAAATGCTTATAAAAAAAATGTGTGCATATGTGTTTTAAATATTTTTTAACTGCTATTGTAACAATATATTAGAAGCCACGTATTGAGTTATCACGCTTTTTGACCAAACAACTAAAATAAACTAAAAAAAATGGAAAATCTAAAATTTCCGTAAACAGCTCAAAATGAGTCAAAATAATTTGAAAATTTTATCAAGTTAATGATTTGATAAAATAAGCATATGTATGGTGTAAATTTCAAGTATTTACAGCTATTATTTTTTTTGAATTACAGTAGAATAAGAAAATCGTTACATGAGAAATCGAGTGAATATATCCAATCTTGTAAAAATTTGAATTTGACTGGTTTTACGTAAAAATCATAATTTTTCTTTGCAAACTTTTGCATTCCTAAGTACCAACTAAATTTCCTTTTCTACCAGAAAAGATTCTGAAGTAGAAAAATGAAGCATTTTAAAAACACACATATTATTTGTAAAATCATTACATTCAACGCTTCACAATCTAAAATATATCACTATATTATATTTTTTAACCTTTACATATTATAACTATATTAGTAGGCCTAAATCTATATGATCGATGAAAATAATTAATTAAAATATATATATTATAATATATGCTCACCTGACACCCAAAATTGTCTGCATCACGGTTCCGATGCCGGCCATAATGACGGCCGTGGCCAGCAAGTGTGCTCGTGCCGGGTCTTCTGGCAAAATGCACAGTTTTGGAGCCAAAATATTATAAACGAAGATCAAACAACATAAAGTGGTCACTACGTTCTGCAAAACGTATATAACAATAATGATAAATATATATTTTTTGTGTGTCCTTGCTTAATTCATATTTTCACACATTATATTATATATGTATTTATTTTACTATAACTAATAAAGCATAGGTATATATAGGTATTTATAACTAGTTACCGAGTCACCCTATATTGCAGATGTGTTAAACATTAGATTATTTTTAAAATACTGTTAGTACCAACATTATTGTTGACTAGACAAAATGTGGATAGTTATTTTATAGTTTTAAGTTTTAACCGATTAAAATTATTTTAAAAATATACTTAAATATTAAATTAATATAATATTATACTAGGTAAAATTGAAAAGTACATTTAAATAAAAATAAACTTTCGATACTATATCGTAAGTTAATACCTTGAAAGTATTTTCAACATTTAACATTTGAAAAATCTTCGCTTGTTTCAATATATTATTCTTTATATGCCGGCATAAAAACCGCAAAAATTCTTAACTTGTTTTCAAAATCTAATCCCATTTGTATTTGAGTGTTAGCTAGGGATATTATGAATAATTTTCTACCCCCCAAAACAAAAATATCAAATTTAAAAAAACAATACCTTAGCCTTACTGAAATTCTAGAATCTAAAATACAGGCATTGTCGTCGGTATAATTAATAGGTATTAGGTACCATTACGTTTAGAGCAGTGGAATCGCTAATGAAAAAAGAAGATCTAAACAAATTATATATTTTTGTAATATTGGCATATTTTTACCTGTACGGCCAACAGCGGTGTCAGGTACGACGGTGGCTTTCCGTTGACGCCGTATACCAGACAATCGTCGTCGCGCTCCCTATTCTCTGGCTCGTCTTCCAAGTCACATTTCATTTCCAATGCAGCGTCGTTGTGGTCTGGTGCCACTTCGATCAAGTCCATGATAGGTATATTATAATTGTCGTCGTTTGGTCCTCGATCGCTTGCACCCAGGGCCGCGACGGAATGCGAAATAATAATCGCGTGATGGCGCGCGAAAATCGGTTTAAAATTTTAAAATCTAAACCGTTCGCAGGCCCCGGTAAACCGATGTCCAATATATTATATTATATACTGAACCTACCGAACGCACAACTGCCGACCAACTGAAACGGTGATTAAAATAATATAAACTTAATAGGTATTCTGCTCGTCTGCTCCATATTGTAACACACTAATCGTCTAAATCACAATAATAATAATAATAATTTATCCCCGCCCATCCTCCCGCTCAATAAACATCATTTGGAACATTATCGGCTATATTTTTTGTCCGAATCAATTAACACACACACACACACACACACACACACACGTCGTTCGGTCCATCAAGCTTATCGGCACACATATATTATTATTGTTATATTTAGTTTCCGATGATCTTTGCCCGCGTAGTCTCTCCACTTATCAGTGAAGCGTCTTTTAAGTTTTAACGCCGCTCGCGTACACACACGCGCGCACCTAAGTATATATTATGTATATTCTGATATTTATTAATTAGGTATTATTCATTACATGTTATACTATACGTACCTGTCCGTACGAGTTTTGTGATTGCTCTTTCGTCTCTGACAGGCCACCCCGTCTATTGGGTTTTATCGAAATCCCATTTAATACCCCGTGTCCCAATCAACTTGAGTATCGTTTTGTAGGTACACTTTACGACAACCGCGCGCTGTAATTTTCGATAATTTTATTTTAACGACACAAATCAAATAAAATTATAGAATATTATTACCGAATATCAAAATGAAATCATGGAAATCGGTTCGTTTTCGACGTTTGAACATACTGCAGTTGCGATAATTTTTTTTATTTTTTTTTTTACTTGAGCCCGGCGATTAGCTATTGTAAGGATTTAATACAAATGGTAAAAAATCGAAAATGATTTACGGGTTTAGTAATAATAATGTCACGGCAGATATCATATATTTATATATTTGACACAATACAATTAGTAATAATTATAATTACCTTATTTATTGCTCATGTATCCTGTTTTTATTAAGGAATTAAATTTTTTTTTTCATTTTTTTCTTATTCAATGGATATCAATACAATTCATAACAGCATGACTCGCAAATTGAATATTTTTTTTTCATTGGCTAATGTTTATGAATTTTTTGTTGAAAATTTTTGATTTTCCTACTTACTTACAATTTATTATGATACATTGAGTATTATTTGGTTTTTGAAAACCAAAACCAATTTTTTTTATTAATTGTTACTCTTGTTTATGTTAATGTTATTATAAAAAAAATCAAACAAATTTTTTTAAGTTGAATTGTTGATTTCCGCAAAGTATCCACACACAAAGTGCTTAGACTTTAATGTTTAGGTAAGAGTTTGGTAGAACAGTATAGATATTATAATAGGATGATGTATATGTGTTTGAGCTGTAAGGCTGTAAGCAAAAAGAATCTAAAAGGTGATTTATTTAAACAGAACACGTTAGAGACTTCATATAGAATTAGTTGATTTTATTCATAATATATAATATGATGAAACAAATCACGACTAGAGTAAATAAACATTATCATGGATGATTTTAAAAGATAGTCATTGCCTGACGTAAAAAAGTTGATTTTTTTTTTAATTCAAAATTGAATTATGATGAAACATTTACTTAAATTAAAAGATATAAAATACAATGGAATTATTTAATTTGTAAAAACTAGATAGTAAATTAAATATATATTTGTATGTATAAAAAAAAATTGTATATTAAAAGAGAAGAATGTTATTTGTACTTAAAATTATTTCGAAGGTTCTTGACCCAAATTCAGACCAGCTGGACCTAAAAGGTTGCCAGCAGGTCCTGGTAATCCAAGCTGTTCTTGATATGATTTGAGAATGTGTTGAAATGTATTCACGTCTATGTCAACAGGTTCAAAATCTTCCACATCAGAGAAATTATCTTCTTCGCTGTCTTGACATTGGACTGTAGGGTCTATTCTAACAGTTTTCTATAAGAAAGAAATTATAAGAACAATGTAAAAGAAAATATATTGGTGGACACAAGGTCAAATTACATACTTTTAATTTATTTTTGTCACTTGTAGGTTTTTTCACAAAACTACTTCCTAAAGATGTAGAAGCTAGTTCTTTATCCATTTGAGCCATATAACTAGAAATGCTAGCACCAGCCTGACTTCCTAAACATTAATAATGAAAAACGTTGTTCAATTATTAATAAGTAATTTAAATGACACTTCACCTACACTGTTCTTATCTTACAAACATTCAAAATAGCAATTATGTGTTCAGCAGAATCCATATTGTATAATTTTAATATAACAGTGAATTGATTTATTATCAAATTTAAAGTTAATATAGGGTATCTTATGTGTTTTTATGACACCGAATGACATTGTTGTAAAGTCAATGTCTTAATATAAAAATGTTATATTAAATATTGTGTATTTGTTTTAAATAATATTACTTATTATTAGTGTTACAATAGTATTTTTAATAATGTAAGATTAACATTTTAATAAAATTTGAAGTATCAATTTCGTATTTATCCATCACATATTTAGATAAGAGGACGCTACACCTGGGTCCGTTGTTTCCATTTATAAACAAATAAATGTACTACATACCAATTTGCATTTAGAATTAATCAATTTTGTGTATTGTTAATTTTAATATTTAGTTAATTGTTATCAAATTTAAAAGCAAGCGTATTATCTTGGAATGTCTTAGACTTTTATTGATATTTTAATTTCAAAGTGGGTTATAATTATATATATAAAATTTAAGTATAAAGTATTTATTATTTGCATGACTAACTATGATTTGATGTTTGTAGTGTAATCATAGGATAAATTAATATTATACGACAATTATATGAATACAAATATTCACAAATGAAAACATTTTTCTAAAATAGAATCTAAGAATTATGAAGTGTGCAATCAACATATTAAAAGGAATATAGTGAAACCTCAATAACTTGAATCGGTCGAGAACAAAAAAAAATTCTATATATTGTAAATTCGTAAAAAATTGTATGTAGGTACATATTGAAATGTAGGGGCCTACACTTTAGAGATTCCTTTTAGTTATCTACAATTTGAATTAAAGACATTTAAGTTATCAAGGTTCTACACAACCAAACAAAACTATCATAGAAACTTTTTAAAAAACACAGTCAAGTAGTAAGATTTAAAAAATATACATAAATTTAATTGTAATATCTCTGTGACTGTTGAATTAATGTTTGTTGATATTTAAATGTAATATAATCATTAATTAAAATAAGTCTAATTTATTTGTATTTAATAATTACTATAGCAATTAAATTAACTCATAAGATTATAAGACAATACAATTGAATATGGGTACAGAAAATGACTATAAAGAAAATATGTTTGAGACTAACACTATTAATAACAATTTTACTACCTGACATTATGTCATCACAATCACTGCCATATGAATCCATGTCAGAACTGTTTGACTCGTCCCAATTGTCTTCAGGAATTTTAAAATCTAAAAAAGATAACATTTGTAAAAACAATATTATAAGTTATAATGTAATTATAATTTAAACCATACCTAAAATACTTCTAAGTGCAGCTTCATATTTTTCAGGTTCAAAATTCACATTACTTTTTTCATTTATTTTATTTTTCTTTTTATTGTATCTAACAGCTACCGCATCTTTGTCATCATTTGTCGGAAGCATTACATCTGGTCCACAAACTAATAAGTTGGAAAGCTTATCATCATCAGGTTTATCTTCATCATCCGAATCATCAGAATCGTCACTGTTAATTAAATGATTAAATCATCAATTAGACAATAATATGTTGTAAGTCTCCATACTGAATATCATAAATACAAGTATATAAAATATGTACTACTATACTGCGGGCCACGAGTAAACGCATACAGCTTGCGCATCTGAATCACTGCACTCTGCCATAATTCTCCCCACCATACAGCACCAGTGGGTAGCGCTGCCGCTGGTAATATGATGGGGATGCGCGAGTGTAGACGAGTTTTAATGGGCCGCTATGTGCGTTCTCTCGTGGCCCACAATATAGTTGCTAAAAATTAAGTAGCAAGGTAATTCAATTGGGCAATAATGAATATTCCACTTAATCATAATCTACACTTGCCTAAGATGGTTTTTAGAAAAATCTGCTCCATTAATATCAGATGCTTGGTTCAAAAAGCTTCTTATCTTGTCAGTAAAAGAGGAAGCAAAATTTGATGCTGAAGATTGTTCAGAATTTTTCAACCCAAATTTCTGTTCAAGAATACGATCTAAATCAGATGGTGATACATCTAACCATGTTTCATCATCAGCTGGTTCTAAATCTGAGATATCGCTTTTCAGCTGAACTAATTCTTGTTCAGTAATACTATCTAAAATATTTTTAATTCTTTGACTAATTGATGGAGATGATAAATATTCATCTACATTAGATAAGTAATACTGTTTAGCTTGATCTTCTAATAATTTGTATCCATTTGAACCTTCGTATAAATTCTGTAATAAACATATACAATTATATGAAGTTACAACTTTTTGATTTCTAATATAACTGACTAACAGTAATATTTTGTTGTATTTATTCATAAAATACAATTTTACTTTGGGTAATGTCGTGTTATTTCTTACATATTATAAACACAAAAATGAAGTGAAATATACAAACTACCAAATTATATTGTTTAATTTAATATTTAAAATGTTTAAGTTAATATAATCATGTTGAATAAAATTGTTATTGAAATGTTCAATAAACGGTACTAAATAGAACAAAATTAAATATAATTTCAAACATACTAATTAGAATCAAGACACAATAGGATATTAAATGTATGTACTAAGTACTTATAGTTTTTCTTTCTTGAATAATATTAATAATTATTACATTATTTGGTAGATTAATAATAATGTTAATATTTTATATGTTTTTTTTTTTTTTTTTGTTTACGGCCTTTTAGACCAAACATCCAAACATTTATATGTAAAGGCGCATAAATAATATATTAAGAAACCAGGATTGACATATGTTACAAGTGTAGAGTTTATTAAATTTAAAAGCTGTTATTTTAAAATATTTAATTTAACTAAAATTCGCCAATTTTTTTGAAATATGAAAATGTGTATACCAAGATACTATAGACCAGGGATTTTCAACCTGTGCGTCGTGGCTCCCAGTATTATGTGTGTTGTAGGTTATTATCAACCGAGCCACACCAACAATAAATAATGTAAATTTGTTTGTTTTATACCTAAAAGGTTGAAAACCACGGCTATAGACCTTGAATATGATAAAATCAACAGTAGTCTCAGATTCTCAATACATTTTAAATCTAAAATCAAAATGGATGTTATTACACCATACTTATACAGTTATACAGAATGCAGTCAGAAATATATTAATATTATAGTTTCAAAAAATAAACAAACAAAACCTTTCACAATATAAGATTTTATTATTTTCTGTTCATTATATTATTAGTAATTTATAACAGTTGTTATTTATTATCATATAATTATTACTGCATTATTTAATAATAGTTTAAAAACAATATTACTATAGTAACCAAATTTATTAACGGTTTAATCACGTATAATATATATTCTATTATTTTAAGTCTGTTATATTATATTATATTCAATTATAACAATATTTGAAGGAACAAGATATTTCTAATTATACTAAATAACTATAAGCAATTTTTTTTATATATAAAAATTGTTGACTTGTAATAATATAATTTTTTTTTTGTTAATATTTTGATTTAATTTAATAATCGTATAGGTCTTGTCCTAATCTATAATCGATAATTATATTTACAAATTCATTTAATTCAAACAAATATTTGTTTGTTAACTCTAATTTGTTTCAAGACAAAACATATTAAAATATTTATATTTATGAGGAAATATCTTAGAATCAATGGTCAAACTGAATAATTTTATTTTAAAGGATCAACTAAAAAATATTGGTATCTTATTTGGATACCTTTTTAACTTTATTAATTTCACAATTATAGTGGTGTTTAATTTGTATGAGTTAAATAAGCTAATAAAATAATATTTATTGTTACTTTAAAATATCCTTTTTCGGCCAAAGAAGATTTGTAATGATGCCAACGTTTGTCATAGGTCAAATCTACAGGCGTATCGTCTTTGACAGTTGTTTTTGCTTGGCTGACTAATATTTCAAATCCACAAGCCTTTACAAAAAAATAATCATATAATTAGACATAAAGACAACATATATTTATTATTATATAAGAAATGTTAGAATTTTAGTTCTTCCACCATACAGTGATACAAAGTTGTACCAAAACACTTTTCTAAGTGTGAACGACTGGATTAAGAAAGTACTCCACCACATAAAAAAAATCATGCACTTATATAAATAAAATCATTGTTTTTATTATATTCATTTAGTATCTTATCTTAAAAAAAATATGTTATTTATATTTACTTAATTTAAAAATATATAAAATATATTACATTTAAGTATTTGCATTGTTAATTTACCAGGAATAATAACTTTAGTTTTACTATTAATAGTAAAAATGTATTTTTAAAAAACCATAAGGTTTAGTTAAGATTTTATTTATGACTATAATATAATAAAATAATACCTCATATAAACAGGTACATATATTCCAATTGATTTATATTATTTATATAAAAATAAAATTTATCATACTTACTATTCTTATTCCTGTAATTTGTGCTTTGTATCGAGAGTCTGTTGTTTCAACTAAATCCCAACCAGTTCTCTTTTCAGGAACACATTTTTGTTTTATAAGCATAGCATACAAACATTTGGTCATGGTCACTGTACGCATTACTCTTTCTTTGGGAGGAAAATGTCTAAAACCAGAAAAGTAAAAATATTAACAATTGCCATAGATTTTTAAATACAAAACTTCAAAAATTACTTCATCGTTTGGCATGCTTTAACATCCAACATATCCCTATGACAAAATGCTATAACAGCCGGTGCTATTAGACTAGGTTGGTGTTTTAATAAGTACGCTACACCTACTGGTATATAAGCATGGCAGCAATGGAGATTTTCTTTAATTTTACCTGGATACCTGTAAGTTAAAAAGAAAACTAATATTATTTAAAGTGCATTTAATTTAATTTGTATCCTTTTACCCATGCAAGCGCAATGATATCGCAGAATTGACTTCTTGAGTAGCTATAGTGGCAGTAGGATATTTGGTAATCTGTTCCAATGCTTGTGAAACAGTAATTGATTTTTTACTATTTGCACTAACTAATGGGATAATATGAACATCACCATCACTTATATAAACCTTTTAAGACAGTTAATGAATTAAGATAAATAACATTATGTACTTTTATCATTAACAAAAATAGAATTACCCTCTGATCACAGTTGTCGGGATTTGCCCAATTAGGCAAACACTCTGCAGCTTCTATGAGGAGAAATTCTCCATCCGAATCTATAACACTAAACATCGGAATGTAAAATATTGAATAAACAACAAATTAAAATGCAAATACCGAGCGACAAGTTCAGGATATTCCTTTGTGATCTCTTTCAGCAAGTACACAATAAACCATTCATCTTCGATGTTATCACCGTAGTGGGTTACACCATACAAATGTGGCGGTAATACTTCTAAAAAACAATAAAAGCAAATCAGAACTATCGTATAATCACGGAATAGCTATAATTAATTAGATGAATTGTTGTCTGTTTTGCGGTATAATTGTGGGTTGTCCATGGTTCGGCAAGATGTGGAGGGGTTTGGGGTGGTGGTTGGTGGAGTTAAAAATGTGTTCTAATGGAAAAATATTAGGCAAATTAAGTTGTGATAAAATATTGGGTATTACCATCCGAAGTATCGGAGAACGACTGTCTCAGTTCTGCTGAGGGGCAAAACCGTGGTATCAAATTGAACCTGTCTTTGTGCCATATATACTGTTCGGACAGCCGATCTACCAACTCCAACGCTTTAGTGTTTAAATGGTTAATGTGTTTCACCATTTCTTCGGCATCCTCTTCGCTGTCATCCAACCGAACGAACAGAAAATACTCGACATAATCTTCATACCTCACCGTTGTTACTGCACGTGCGCTGTCCATTTAGAATTGATGAGTGAGGTGACAGGGAAAATCAGAATTTTTTCTAATAGACTGATCAATCTTTTTCTAACTTAAACTTTCAAACTCGGACGCGAAATTCCAAAGAGCAAAGACCGCTGAACAACAGAATTGCCGAAAACGGAAGTACAGAACACAAAACACAAATTTACACAACACACACACGCACTATAAAATGATAATATTGATAATAGCATAGAACAATAATAATAGGCGAGAATGCGAAATGTGTGATAAATTGATAATAGTTATCGCGTCCGTGCACGTTTTTTCTCCAGGAATATAACCACAGATTTATTCTGCGGTATCGTCAAGTACGGTTTATTGATACCATGTCGTATTTATATCATATTTAACGATAAGATTGTTTTACCAATTTACTTTTCAGTACTCACTACTCAGTACTCAGTTGTAGTAGTGGAGTTCCAAGAACTTTCGGATTCAATTAATATGTAATGCCAATTATTTTATTTTTGTTCTTAAGCCCATGACAAATAAGATCTTATTTGTCATGATACTATCATTATATCTTTAATTAACGCTAGGATTTCTGATGCTATAGGTATTAGGTATATGTTTGTAATAATTGTCGGATCGATGATTTTTTTTTAGTTCATACGCGTTTTAACGATCCCGCACACTCCGTTGTTATTATACAATGGTCGTCCATAAACTCCCCATAAAACACTTAAACGATGACCAGCAGTTACAACAAATGGTGACCCAACAGCCAACCAATTTTCACAGGTCGTCTAAGCCTGTACCCCTTGTTCGGCAAGCTCCAGTATTTGATTTGGAAGTGATTACCAGTGAAAATTTTGTTCCATGGGTACGTGTCCATTGATTTTTCCGAGTGATCTAACATAATGTCTATAATTCATAAGTTTTTATTACTCTTTTTTTTCCAGAAAAGTACGTTCAATATGCGCCAAGTGACACTTGCTAATATAATTGATGTAGCTAATGGTAATGATAAAGCTACTACAAAAGCGGCCAAGATGCGTGCAAAAAATTTGGTAAACGCTGCGAAATCTTTAGATCTGTTGCGACAAAACTTACAGAATTCAATTAATAAAGATATTGATAATGTTATTAAAAAATATTTGACTGTAAGTATTAACCACTGGTATATTGATCTTCATAACAATGCTTATGACAATAACTTTTTCAGTCATATTTTGGCTTGGCTATTGACAATGTTAAAAATAATTTGGGTTCAAATTGTGTAACTGAAGATCATGTGAGAGAAGTATGTCGAACAATGTTAGACGAGGCAAAGTTGATGTATTCAAATCCACCGTTGTCTGGCAGTAATTCACCATTTAATACAGCACAAACTACAGACATGTTGATTGAATCGCGGTTTGCAAAACAACATTCCAAAGTAATTAAACAATTTGCTTTTGGCATTGTCAAAACTGAATACTACTAAACAATACTGATACTCAATAACTTTTATTTACAGAATAGATCTCTACTGAAACGCAAAGAGCCACCTGTTCAAGAGACTGAAAATAATCTATCTCCTACAATTGAACAAACATCATCTCAGACACCGTTGGTAAAATTTCATAGATTTCAGTCCACTTGGGACCCAGTAAAAATTCATTCTCAAACATTATTTGTGTTGGCTACAAGAGCTGCTAACAAGGTAAATTGTATTATTGTTATAATATTGTAATATTTTTTTTTTATCAAATTACATATTTATACCATTGAATTTAATACTATCTTTAATTCAACTAATTTAAGTACTCTGTGTTTATTTTACAGAGGGGAGGTCGTATGGGCAATAAACATCCAGAACTATTTCAATATACCATTGATATGGAAGATCGAGATTGGCTGATGAAGCAAAAAATGTTTGTTTTACCACCACCTACATCTGTAAATGCAACTTCAATACTGTTATTGGACGATGTGCAATCAATATTGAGCACTGTGAATCAGAAGTAATTATTTTTATTTGTATTCAGAGATGTTTAAAAATGATGTATACAAAGTTATTAACCACCCAACACATTTGAGTAATTTGTATGTACCTATCAAAATAAATAAAATAAAATAAATTTGTACACAATATTAATGTACTCAATTTTAAAAAATCTACTTAAAAAAACTTAATGATTCTTAGAAATAATTTCTGTAATAATTAACATATTTTACTTGCTATTAACACACTTAAACAATACATACTTTTATAATTTGTAATTTTATTTTATAATAAGTGATTTCATTTTAACTAGATATTTTAATGATTATAATAATTTACAGAAATAATCCTCATGAACTCAAAGGTTTTGAATTACCAGAGTTTATATTGAACAAAGTAAGATCCACAATGATTCTCAATAAACCTCCTGAATTACAGTCTCCTCAACAAATTATTATTACTGAAAATGGCGAAATTGAAGAGCAACCTGTATGAGTATAAAATTACACCAATATAATATTATAAACTAATTCATGGATATTGACTTATGATATTTGTATATACTTTTATGACATAAAATTATTATGTTCTAGGTGTGCAGTATAACTTTGAACGAAAATACAAATTCTTCAATCACTCAATCCCATGCAGAATCAAGTAGTATCATCATCTCAGGTATTATTATTATTATTTTACAATCTTTTTTTCTACAAAATTGGAAAAAAGATTGAATATTAAAAATAATAGTGTACCTTATGAACAAATTCCAATGATACGGCACTAAGTTATGTAGTATTTATATGGTCACGTTATATTAGCAATGATACAACATAATATACATTGATAAAAGGTAAAAAGTAGGTAAAAAATACCAAAGAAAACAGCTCAGTACAAATAAACATACCTTGGTAAAAAATATGTAGACTAAATGTCCACGCGAGTGACTTAACACGTTCACTGCTGATCATATTCTTCTATACTTGTCGTGACGCTGAAAGAATTTTTAGTTTTAAAAATAGACACCATTATACCATACTCAACCAATATCAATATCAGTGTACGGTTTGCACTTGATTATGAAACGATGCTTATAGAAAACGCTGACCAAATTATAGTCCATTAAATAACAAGGTACACATGACGCCAATTGGCGTCATTTAGCATATTATGTGAACTATGTAAAATGACGCCATTTGGCGTCATCCGCAGTGAACATGTTACCTATTATTACCTATTATGTAATATTAATTAATTAAAATTTTTTTCATCGATCTTAATATTTATATGTATATTATAGTCTGAAGTTAGTTTTTCAGTCTTCCATACCTTTTACACTCTTTCTGCTGCCAGTTAGTCTCTTCAACTCCATGTAACTAGATGATTCTGTGTTGGATATCATTTGTTTATTAAAATATTGTAATTATAATATATTCTCGGTCGTCCTCGTCTCTTGCCATTAATTTTTCTGTAAACTAGTGCATGCCTCAATATGTATCCATATAACATCTTGCTCTAACTGTTTTAAGTATGTATCCCTTTGTGTTCATTATTTTTTTTTTCGGTTTGCTTATGTTTTATTTGTTGTTCTATCTCCAATCCACACATAACATCGTTCATTCCTTCTACTGCACTACTCCTCAAATCTTTCAAGACAATTTTACTATGCCTTTTTTATTATCCAAGTTATACACTGGCTGTACTACGCAAGTGAATATAAATTAGATGTATAAAAAAAAATTTTAAAATATTTATTAGTACAAAAGTTATTTCATCTATCAGGTCTTCCTGTTACACCCTGTAGTAATATTTTTATGGAATACAATTTCATTATGGAAAATTTATAAAATTACAATGATGACAGAAATTATAATTTAGTAGAAAACATTAATATTAAATCTAACTATTTCAAATATGTTATTTTATGTTTGTAATAATTAGGGACATCAACAACACTTGCTGAAGCGTTAAATATGCTCGAATATGGTGAAAGATTACCACAACACAATGAAATTCCACATTCATCGCCAAATAATAACACAGGATTGGCAACCACACATTCCACCCTTACTGCGCTTTTAGCTGCTGAAAATAATTTCATGCCCAATAACAGTCAAGCTAATAATACACAGTTTGGAATGTAATAATCGTTTTGTTAAAATAAGAACGACATTTTTAGACTTTTAATGTTTATTCTAGTCATGTCTAGTCTAGTTATGTGTTTTTAACTATTAAATATTTTCCCTAAATTTATAGTTATATAATAAATTAATTTTATCCTAATCAACTATATTATACAGAATTGTGTGCAACTGTATTATAATATTATTATTGTATCTTATGTATTTAGACTTGTTGTCTTTTTTATTATTTATGTTGTGATCTTGTCGATCTTATCTTATAAAAAATAGTGGTTTAATTATATTATAAAAGTTAGATGTTCTCTTTAGTGACTAATATTAATAATATTATACTATCATAGTGTTAAAAAGTAAGTAAAATATATTAAGCAAATTCTCTTAATAATTATCAATTTAAATATGATATTTCATAATATATTGGAAAAAAAAGATTTTGTCAAATAATTAAATATGTATTCATATATTATTTAAAGAAATTATATTCTTTGTTTGTTGACCCATTTATGTAGTATTTTAAATAAAATAAATTATTTGGACAACATTAAGAGTAAAAACATGTACAATATTTAGAAAGTTTATTTAATTTTGATAAACTGACTATTAAACCTGGGGAAGTCCTTACGCTTCATTACAAGTTCATTTATACTACATCATTGAGTAAGTCATTCTAATAGTTTAATATTCCTGTTAAATTTGAATTCAAGAAGTAAAATTTTGATCGGAGACACCGTCTCGTATTGTCACCAGTTAAAATAAATATATCCCTGTAATTAAACTTAAGACGTTAACACGCGTGCCTTAAATAGTTATAAAATAATGAAAAGGTACCTAAAAAGACAAATAAAATAAATAATTTTGGAGGAAAATAGACATGATTTTTGTCCAAAAAAATATGTAGAGGAAAATGGAGAGTACTTTTTTTTGGTGGAAAATGAACCCTGGATGAAAATGTTATCTCGTTGATGGTAGAATATGGACCTACCTTAAATATCTACTTACCTACCTATTACCTATATAATGTAATTTAATTGTATTGTAAGAAAAAAAACTGATACCTTTAGGCGGGTGACTGTAAGTTGCGTCCCAATGTACCTTATTGATGTAAATTGCGTCCCGAGTATTTTTTGGGTATATGTAAATTACGTCCCGGGTATTTTTTGTGTATGTGTAAATTGTAAATTGTGTAAAATGTTGGTATGGTTAAAAATATTGGTAATTAATTATTTACATTATAATTATTTATTAATATTAATTATTATATTTATTTATTATTATTTAAAATTGTATATTTGTATCGATACTAAGCTGTTGAATTTTTCTGTGCCAACTTTGTCCTTTATCAATTATTAACTTATTCAGTATAACTTATTTAAGTCTATATAGAAGTAGGTAAACATTTGAATGATAATTGCCTCACAAATTCAATTTGAGTAATTTTTTTAGTTTCTAATTCTTCCATTTTTTTTTTAATATATCCTTCTTTTTCAATTGTTACTCTATTTTTTGAGCCCTGACTTCGTAACGCTATATAAGTATCAATTTGTATATTTTTTAAAATATCTATAACATTAAAAATATTAGGATGAGAAGAATTAAACGAATTATTTAATTTTCTATGGAAAAATTCGCAATTGTTAGTCGTGCGTAATGTCGATGATAAATATTCTGACCATATTTCTGGTGGAAAGTCAGTGTCATTTTTTATATATGAATCTAATATATAATCTGTGAATTCTAATACTCGAACATCTTGTGGTTGTATTGCCATAATGTCTTCAGTAAAACAGTTTTAAACATCTTGTGGATTTAAGAAAGGAAGTCCAAAAAAGAGTTTTAAAAAATTACTTATTTCTGTATTTTTTTTTTTATAATCGGTACTAAGCCCCAACTGTTGAATCTTTCTGTGCCAACTTTGTCCTAGGTGGAATCTACACCCCTTTACTTGAATAGAAGGCCTGACAACATTTGCAGCAGTATGTATAGCCTTTTCAAAATCGACATACATTCGAACTGGGTTGAATTGCATGTCATTTTTTCTACATTCTTCAACTAAATGCTGAAATGTATCGGTATAACAATTAGTTGACTTTGATGGCAGTAAAAAATAAACAAGTGGGATATAATTATTATTTCACACACCATGAATCGTGAAGAGTTGATAAAATAATTTCGGGCAACTTTTGAAAGTACCGTTTACAAATATCGTGTTCAAGCTGCACAAAGCTTGTAAATTACAAACTGTCGAGAAACCTAATATATTTGTTTCATTATTATTCACTAACAAAAAGTCTTCACCTTTATTGTCTTAAATTCCATATTTTTGAAAGTCTCATGAATTTGTGTTAATGTAGTTGGTAATTTGGGTAGCTTTGAATATCGAGCGTTATGTATATTTCTTTTTATTAATAAAACATCTCCAGAAGTTATATTTTCAATATCATCATTTTTCAGTTCAGAATGTAAAATTTTTGATGGTCTAATAAAATTTTCATCAACTGCTTTCCGTTTTAAATTGTTACTAATTGTTTGTCTAGTTAAAATATTTTCTGGTAATGGCTTATGTTTATGTTCATTAAAAATCTCAATTTCAGTATCAATAAGACTATTTACTTTTGCAAAGCACTTATACACGTTTTGACGGTGCAACACCAACGTTCAACATCATTTATTAAAAACTTGTGAAAACGAAACTTTTGACCAGCAATCACTTTTAATGGTTTATTTTTTTCACTTAGCATTGTATTAAAATTTATCACATTCATTTTCAAAAATCTCCACGTGCACTCGTATAGAACGGTTATCGGTGAACTAATATGTGTTCATCGCATGAAATGTTACTACAGTAAAATTTTGCAGGTAGAGAACAGGATATACTCTTGATAATCCCATCATAAATACCATCGATAAAAACATTATAAATGTTAGTTTTACGGATTTTCCGTCGGATGCAATTAACGTATACATGACAGAAACACAGGCCGCAACTTACGTATGTACCTGAGAAATATCGGGCCGCAACTTACGTATATTGTTATCGGAACCTTTTTTTTGGGACGCAACTTACATTTACCGCTTTAGGCAAATCTGATGAACTGAGGATAATATTCACTTCAAGCAGTTCAAGGGGGCGATTGTTAACTCTGCCAGAATACCGGTTAGATAAAAAGGTAATTAAAAGGTCTAATGTAAACTCCGCCAGTTTTATTTTGTTACCTGAAATGTGTATATGTAAACTCTGTCAGTTTTATTATGAATATTATATTATAATATCAATTGTATACTCTTAGCCGTTAGGTTAGTAATTTTTGATTTTGTCAAATGTATTGTTTACCTATAACTATTATATTTTAATGTGAACTATTATTAATTAATATTATGAAAATTATGAATATTATATTATATCAATTGTACGCTCTTATCCGTTAGATAATTTTTAATTTTATTTATTTTTGGCTTCTATAACTATTATATTTTAATGTGGACGACTATTAATTATTATTTATTTTTTATTTTTTTTATAATAATAATTATATTAATTTTATATTTTCTTCACTGGCGGAGTTTACATAATCCCAATTTTACCGGTTTTTTTTTACTGGCGGAGTTTACATGCGAACGTTCAAGGTAGTAATTTTAGTAGGTACCTAATTATTTTGTATTTTTTAACATTTTTAACATCCTAATTTTTAATTACGGGTCATTCTTCAATCAATTTCAACTAATTGTATGATAAATAACTTTTTTTCGTTTACCTAAGATTTATGACGAATTTCATAATTAAAATAAATTTAAAACACGAATAATTTTTTTTAAATTTTAAAACTATTGATTTCACAAAATATTTGTATATTTTAAACAACAAAATTAATATTAATAAATTTGTTCGTAAAAATAGAAGGTATTTTAATTTGTTAAATAGTTTCAATAACTGTAAACATACTTAATTAGAAAAAAGTATTAACAATTTTAAATTCATACATATTATTATGATTTATGACTTGAATATTTTTACAATTTTCAGGTTATTATTTAATGTTTCTAAAGAAATCAAACTTTCTAGTCCTATAGTCGAAATCCCCGAGCTATATACATTATACAATGATCTATCAAAAAGTAGTGCGCATTTCTCGTGAAACATTTATTTATTAAATATTTATTTCTTTTAAACTTAAAAGTCCTGTGCCAGATAACAAGTACCTAGGAGGTGACCGAGTAACGTGTGGCGGTCCGGGGACAAAGTTTTAGGAAATTCACCGGGTTGCAGAAAAAAGTTATTGGCCTTTTTTTTTAAAAAAAAAAGCAATTGACGTATCGATGTATACGACGCGAGCATAACTGATCAGTCTCGCGATAGAAAACTATTTTTCACTAATAAGGGGCTTGAACAAAATAAAATAATTTTTCATACAAATGTTAAAAAAAAGTACTCGATGAATAATTCATGCCAGACGTAATAAAAAAAGTTAAATGTCCAAAGTTTTAGACTAGGTATTTAGAAATTTTAAACCGAATAATATTATGAGCATAGGTTTATTATGCCTATTACGTGTGCACAGGCGTTGATAGAGTTCGAATTCCGTGGTGAGGGGGGGGGGGAAGTGGTAAATTATTGAGGCATCTCAGATCCACGGGGCTTCCAATAACCCTCGCCGATTTTGTTAATTTTTTAAAATTACAATTATATCAAAATATAATTATTCACACCTTATAGGCGCGTATTAAAACAAAAATTGTAATATCGCAAAGTGTTTGGTCTAAAAGCTAAGAAGAAAAATATCGATATTCGTAATGTTTTTAAGTTTTTATGAGTTTAGAAGACAACACACGATATCACGTATAACTACTTATACACGCAAGGCAGGTGTTTATAAATTAATAGCGTACATAATAATATTATTATCGTTGCAATAGCGGTTCTCCACAGAGAGTTTCTCGGAATTATATAGCTCTCCGGTTTTACGATAACCAATATAATATATTACATAGGTACCTTCGCGTAATTCGGGGTGAGCAGCTGCCGCATCGAGTTAAAACCGCGATTTAATATGTATAATAGATATTGTATTATATTATATAGTTGCGCGCACGTGGCACGTGTAATCTTAAAACAGTGTCCCGACAAAAATGATAAAATTAAAAATGTGTTATGTGTATAATATTATAGCCGCGCAGAGGAGACCGATATGTGCTGTTTTCGGGGAGGATGTTCGATGTTTTTTACTCCATAAGACTCGACGAAACATTTAAACGCGTTTTTTTTACCGTGTCGATTTGCCACCAAACAATAATTATTGATAATTTTAATTATTACAATTATTATTATTATCATTCTAATTACTAGTATTATTATTATTATTATTACCGTTGTTGTTATATTTCCGTTTCCGGTCGTCATTATTTCTATACGTCATCCGCGGTTGGGCATCGTCGTCAACACGTAAAGTCGAATTACATACCTATTATAGTAATATATTAATATACAGTATACAGTATTACAGTATTCATGTTATATATGTAATTGTAATATTATGTTTAGGTAACATACAATATGCATATTACTTAATATTAATATTATATAAGTACATATTATACAAACACAATAATATATTATAATATTCTTATAGGAGTAGCTTAGTAGAATACGATATATTACATTATTTAAATGTTAAATGGTAGACAAATAATTATAACTTGCATGTAAGTAGGCACTAGGTACCTATTGCTATAGATATTATAAATATTTTTTTGTCACTTGCAGATCTGTTCCATACTATAGAACGGGGGTCTCCAACCTACCAAATAACCAAGGTTTTTGCACCGGGCTGCCAAGCTAATTAATTACTAATATTTAATATATTATTCTCGTTTAGTTTTCATTGATTTTAAATTATTGAATTAATTAAATAAAATTAATTAGTTATTTTTTCTTTTGATGTTATTCACAACAGCTCATAATAATAGTCATACATACAAATGCTGGCCCGCGTTTCCAAAGCGTATCTCGAATTTGGCCCGCCGTAAAGAAAGGTCGGAGACTATATAGAATATGAGCTGTGAGTCGATTATAATTAATGTGGTATCCGTTGCCAGTTTGAAAAGTAGTATAACTTGAATGATTGCAATGAAGATTTATTTAATTATAATTGTTTCGTAAACTTGAGCATAAAAATTATTCATTTACAATCAATATCCCTCAGCACAGTAACCAATGCCCCTTGGTATGTTTATAGTAAACGAACCCTTCACAATGATCCATAGGCGGAGATTTGATTGAATTTTAGGGTGGCTTAAATATTTTTTTACAAAATTAGAAGCGGGAGCTTTGACAAATATTTAATAATTTTGTGGGTGCTTCAATATTTTTGGGGGTTAAGCTCACCCAAGCACCTCCCCGTGACCCACTAGTCACCTACTGCACAGCAGAGTGACACCCACATGCCCACTATAAAATATGCTGTTGAAGAAACCTGAAGCATTTTTACTGTTCCAAAAAGTGATAACAGACATAAAAAAAAACACACACATCATTGTAAAATCAATATATTCATGTGTAGTCGTCGTATTTCCAATTGTGAGTTAACTTACCTACCAAAAATTTGTGTTAATATTATTATTTATTAATGTAATTATTAGTATATTAGTATATTATTATTTTATATCATGCCATATTATATATTATAATATGCGTACTATGCAGTGATACATGTGGGGGCAACAGAAAAAACATCTAGTCCGAAGTATAAAATAATATAGTAGCATATAAGGAGCATTTTTGATATTTAAAAACAACAAATCAGTAGGTAGATAAAATAATATATTTAAATGCTAAAAGGTGATAACAGACATAAAAAAAACACACATCATTGTAAAATCAATACATTCATAGTTCTGCTCAGAATCTTAAATAGCGTTTTAAAATTGACTGATGATTCAAAATACCGGAGAGTCCTATGGATAAACAACGTCCTATATACAACTCCCGAGGGCCAAAATATGTCCTATCTACTTTAATAATTGACATGGACAAAACGTCCTTTTACCGGGTATTAAATACAGTGGCCCAGATTGGTGGTCTTGAACAATTCTTTCATGCATAACCGGAATTCCGGATTGGTTAGAGGTAGCAAAGGCACAGTATGTTGCCCCTGTGCGCATGCATATGTTACCTATATTGTATATTCATATATACATAATGGACAATAACTTAAACATTTAATGAATCAATATAGTGACCTAATGGTCCCCTTAAACGTTCAACATGATGATGATTTAGTGACCCATGCGCCCATGATTGGTCCATTAAGTATTCAAATTTTAGTGAATCATTTAACTAAACTAATCAATTTCTTATATGTGTCAATGTGTCATCGGAAATAAAATGGTAAATTATTTTAAATTCTAAATTAGGTAGATACTAGGTACCTAATAAAACTTTGCATTAAAATGATAATTTTATAATTCAATTTTTAAGGGCGCATTTTTGCGGTAAAATGCATTTTTCGGCTATTTTTTAAAGCATCTTTCGATGGTTTTTAGAGCATTTAAATCCGGTTCGTAATTACAATTCTACGTGTCTACTGTTACAATATAGATGTTTAAAGTTTAAACTATGTATATAGGTAGGTACCTACTATCTGCAATATTGATCATTAACAGACGTTAATTTATTAAATAAATAAATTATTCCGTTATACGTTTCTGAAACTACACCGCCGATTAGCTAGACGACGACGCTGATACAGAACACCGAGACGCATTGGTTTCGTTTATTTATATTTTACTAATATTTTCATTGAAATAAATATCATTCAGAAAATCAGAATAACGGTCGATTGTTGTCGGACCATGATAGTCCTGCAATGCGTTATAAATCGACGAGAGTGAGTACCGGCCCATGGTGTAATGAATTGGACCGACAGACTTAATAATATTATAGGACTCATTGAATTTCTGTAATCTGTACACATAAAATTACGTATTGCTGTCTTTAATAATTATGTTGTGTTGTCGATACATTTCTCTATTATTTTATGTGTTTATCGAATTCCAGCAGCACGTAACGTTGTTTATCACACGGTGTTCTCTGTTTGAAATAAAAATGTACAATATCATATTGTTGAAGTTGATTTTGAACGAGGCACAAAATTGAAAACCTGTTGACCTATGCTAGTGTTGTTTAATATTCCTTGCTCATTTGCAAATTACTATAAAAAAATATAGGTATTATGATCAATAAACGCTAAACAAAACACGAATTTATGTACCGACAAGAAGTCTGTTTTGTTTTTATATTATTATGTTTAGGTACATATATGTTGTACATATTATTATAGTTACATGTAGCTAAATATGTAACTCGGTTAATATTGTAACTTGTAACTTGTAATTAGCTACAAATTTTCCTGTAACTTTATATAAAAATTACAAGTTACAATTAAAAGTTGCATTGTTCTTTTTGTGCTTTGGTAATTCCTAAGTGGGTCAGAAAAAGCAAAAAAAAAAATAATACAACTATACAAGATTCCTTAAAAAAAAACGTCTATACTATAATATAGTCAAATAAAATATTTACAAGCGTTTGAAGTTTGACATCAGATATTTTCCCGTAAATTATCATATTCTCATACAACGATTTTCTTATTTTGTTGTTATTCAATAACTTATAATCGTACCTAGATTCTTGAAATTTACATAATATATTTATTTTATCATTTTTTATACTTGATAACATTTTTTTTCCTAACATAACGACCATGATTTTATCTAGCCCCTGGCGCTGGCAGGTTAATTATTCTTTATAAATTTACCAATGTAACTTTTAACTTTAAATGTAACTCGTACCTAGTTACATAAAATAAAAGTATTTAGTAAATTGTAACTACAATTGCATAGTTATTAGTTTTTGAGTAACTTGTTACTTGTAACCAGTTACAATAAATTGAGTACCTAACTTTCCCAACCATGCCTATAGATAACATGAGAGGTAGGTTTTTCATCTACTACGTCGCAATGTATAGTGTTTGCGTAATGTGTGTATGTATATAATATATAATATAAAAGTATCGTTTTTGTCAGCGAAAAGCACGCGTGTTGCGGAGGAAACAAAACAAAACCGCAATCAAATGATAAGACGGCAAGTTCGTTAAGAGAACGACAAAAAAGCAGATAAATCTATCCATTACGCGCATCATCAGATGGAAACTCACCCCTTTCGTTTCGCATCTGCAGCGACCGTCGCTCGTCGCGTATTTATATACATAGGTATATGTATAAAAAATATATAGAATTTTCTTTCACTGCCGCGGCCGGTTCGAATGATAATAATAACAATAATAATAATAATATAGATAGAGGTAGTATACCGACATAATAATATCATATTATATTAGTTATATAAAGTCTCTTTTATAGATTTTTCACTATTCGCTCCAACCGATATAGTGCGTATACCTATATATATATATATATAAGTAGACGTAGGGTGCAGCACTGTATCGTATAGGTATGTACATATATGTATTATTAATACCGTCAGAGTAAACGTGCGTCGATTTTTTTATCGGACCGGTGGCGTATATTTTAGTAACACACACACACATGGGCGGCATTTATAGGTAGTTGTTTTATTTACGAACCGTCGTCGTCGTCGTCGTGTTTTATTCGATTAACCTTTATTTTTTTTTTCTAAAATGCTGCGAGAGAAATAATAATATAATATGGTCGTGGCGACACGTGCGTCGTTTTTTCGACATTTTCTAAAATGCGGTACCGGCAACGACAACATAGCTTGACCGTATAACACGGTATTACACCTATATTAAATACGTCACGGACCTACGTCTACCGACATAATAACTATGACCTAGCTCAGTCCAAAACCTATTATTGTTATATTATATATGAATCACAACAATAAGGCATAGGTACCTAATACTACCTATACACTAAATGACATAATGCGTAGGTATATTATTGAGCGTGTAGACGTGTAGTATAATGTGAATTCCATCGGCGTGAATCGGCCGTATAATATTATATCCTGCGTGGCTGCGTCTGTCGAGTTGATGACGAACTCGAGCAGGAAACTGTTGTTCACGATCATTGATCGTCACAGCAAGATTTTAAATCCTGACCGTTCGTTAGGGACAACAGCGTAGTACTGCGGAAACGAATGTATATAAGTAGGTAATATAATGTACAAACACAATGATATTTTACTGTCGTCGATTTCACCATAAACGACGTTATATACTTTACCAAATTTCTCATATGCAGTCGTCGTATTTCCAATTGTGAGTTAACTTACCTACCAATAATGTGTGTTAATATTATTATTTTATACAATGCCATATTATATATTATAATATACGTACTATGCAGTGATACGTGTGGGCAACAGAAAAAACATCTAGTCCGAAGTATAAAATAATATAGTATCATATAAGGAGCATTTTTGATATTTAAAAACAACAAATCAGTAGATCAAATAATATACTTAAATGCTAAATGTTCTATGTTTGAAACAGATGTATTTATGTAGTTCTACTATTCCTATTCGCATCACTGAACAACTCAATAAACTTTTGGCTTGTTTATAAGGTATGATTGCTTAGCTATTTTTTGATTCAAGCCATTGGCACATGATCATTTTCTGCTGCAAAACATCCTATTTTAAAAGAGAATAGTGTAAAGTTCACTCCAAACAGTCTAAACCACTTGTTTTCATCGCGCAAGACATCGAGCAATTTGCAGTAAAAATGATTTTCCTGTAGCCGTTCTATTAAACTAGCTTTGGTCTCACAAACATTAAATCGTCACATATATATCAAATCATCTAACTAGTTTTAATTTGGGTCTGATATTAGAATCGTACAAGTTACAACTCTAGTTGTTTTATTGTATCCTCAAAATATCCAAAGTTCACATAATATAATAGATTATTTTCTCAAAGACCAAAGTACTTGAATCAAATTACCATGCTATTTTATTGCAGAACTTTATTATGTCACCCATCTTATCCAGTAATTATTGGTTCTGGCGAAAAACTAAAATTTGATACATACTTTTTTCAAATTTTCTTCGGCGATCTTTGTCCATTCTTCAGAGAAGATTAGGTATAACAGTATCTACTATGAAATACACTGAATGTATACGGTATTCAAGTGCATGTAATAATTGGTCTTCAAGCAAAAAGTAGCCACTGTGGATTTTACCATGTATAATAATATTTTAAAGATTTTAAGATTGCCACATTTGAAAATGATATTAATTTAATTTGAAATTATTATGGGAATAGAGATTTGTGTATAAGAAATTAAAAACTTGGAATTATAACGAAATATGGGGTACAATAATAGTGAGCTCATTTTGTTAGGAATTTTTCGAAATGGATTTCAATCTTGTCAATGTGTATTGTATATACTATATACGACACGCTTACAACAGCCTTCATAAAAAAAAACATGTATTTAAATTTTACATATTATCTCAGAAGTTAAATAAGTATTCCTTGCCCAAGTGAAATGGAAAAAATCTTGGTCATTGGAAAAAAATCATCCCGTATATTGCACGTGGGTGTTACAGGTTTTCCGGTAGGAAATAAGTATTATAACATTCCACGATATAGATTTAGCACACTTTGACCCAAAACTGTATAATGAAGAAAAAAGGTACCTATATACGTATTTACCTATATAAATAATTTTAGTGAGTGCATATATTTTAAAACACACACAAATTTTAAGTCAAACCCGAATTTATAATATCATGTACACCGAAAATAATATTGAAATCTATGCTATATAAACAACATATTTTTGTAATAAATGTACCAAACACATCAGTTTATAAGTTACAATGTATAACCCATGTGGGTATACACTATACACTATACACTGATTTATATTATAATAAGTGGGTCACCGAAGTACCGGTGAATGCTGGCACTGCAAACCGGAAGTATGGTCACTGCAGGATCCACGATGCGTCTGCAGGAATCACTGGCGGGCTGGCCGGAAGTCGTCGTCGCACAGGACTGAATCGCTCTCCCGGTAAAACGCTCCGGTTGATCGCTGTGGAGGTCTTTGGTTTCGAAGATCGCGATGGTCGAAAATTGAACGTTTAAATATTGTCGTTTGCTGGAAACGCGTCGTACCCCGCGCCGGATCGTCTCGCAAGTATATTGTTAATAACCTCGCAAATGATGGATTCGCAGTCGGATCGAGTCCGCTAAGAATATCCTCGCACAGTTTATAACGCGAAATCTGGATGACTCTGCGTATAATAAAATATCACACGAGGACGAGTATAGTATGATGCATGTTACAAATGATGAAAACTTGCACAATCTTAAAAAATAATATAACATAATAGCATCACGCGTCGGTGACAGGTCGTAGCTTCACTACACTTACTATCGCTACTATATATTATAATATTAGGTACTACTAGTTGTATACTACAACTCGCTCCTGTACAGTAAATATGCAAAAATTCGTGCTAAAAATGCTCGAAATCGAATTCGATCGTGATAAAACTCGTATATTATATCCAAACATTGATGTATTATACACGTCAGTATATTACACGCCGTTTGTAAACCGCCGTCATGGGATTTAATTATGCACACTTTCCCGAAGTATGTGTGTGATGTTACGATTCCCGCGCGATAATATTTTAATTTAAAATATGGTATAATGATATTATGCAGCGTGTTGCGATATATTATAAATTGTAATGCCAATGTTAGAATATCATTACGACGCGTGTTTACCGGTGCGATTTGTTGGGCCCGATGTAATTTTGTAAACATCGATTTTTCCTCCTATTTTTGTTTATAATATAACGCAACGACAATTTATTTCTGCCACATACTACGTAGTACCTACCCCTTGACGCCATTTTTTTTATGGATTCCTATTTCCTCCTTTGAGTATAATAATAATAACAAAATATATTATCATACACAAATCGAAAATAGCACTAAAAGAGCCGAAATATTTTGAAAGTTATATCATGTCTATAATAGGTTAAATATACTGATATTTGATGAGGTCCTATTTGATGCACATTTCAGTCTGTATGGTTATTAAAACTCATTTTTTAATTGCAAAAGAAAAATCAATTTTTCAAAAACTGTAGGTATTGCGTAAAATACAATATTCATGATTTTATTCCAATTATTTAAAAAGTAGGTATAAGTACTGGACATTTTTACTTGTGACCCCTCCTCTCAAAAGTGAAAAAATTAAATAAAAAATATATATCATTGTAAAACCAATACATTCATCGTCACACCCAGAGTCTAAAAAAGGATAATATTTTGTTTTCCGCGCTAAATAATGTCATTATACGATTTACTATTTCATAATATTTCTAACGTCACGAAATTTTAAGTTTTATGCTATTAAAATATACCTATTATAATACTCCCCATAAACAACAAATATTATTCCCATTATGTTATTATTTTATATTATTATTATGAATGTGCGATTATTATTATTTACGTAAACAACAGTGTTACCCTCCCCCTGACCCCCTCGCACAGGAGTGTACCACATCCTACAACACATACAGAGTACCACATCCTCTAAATAGTACCTATACCAAGAACGATTCTTGCAGCATTGGCCTCATTCCGGGGTAGCGAGGGGGAGCAATTGCTACACTACAAATTTTGTTATTTTATCTGCCGACTGCTCCGAGGCTTCATTAGACCACATACTATTGAACTAAATATATTATTCAAGATGCTTGCTACCCCATGATTTTACTCCAAATGACGCCCATGTCTTGCAGTGTTAGATACGTAGACCTGTGTCGTATCTTATTATACTTTGGTTGTTCTAAGAATTCCGAGTACCTATAATATAATCCCGTTACCGTACACAATAATTAGTATATTACATGATATAAATAACGTAATAATTAAATATATAAAATCAATCTACGTCAACCTCTGCAGCAGTATATGGTATTACATGTATTACATACATTATACATAATTAGCAAGACAAATAGTTAATTTCTACTTGCTAAGTTACTAAGTTAGGTTTATTAATATATATATAAATATAAAATATACATTACTAACAATGTATTATAATTAATTATTAATTACCTACTACCGAATTATGAATATCTTACATTTTAAGAGAACATACCATGTTATGTGCTCATTCGAATCTTTTGAGATAATTCCATTGTCAAATTATCACGACAATAAAATAATGTGTAACGAGGAAGTCAGAAGTCATAGTGTTTACTATTTTATTTCTATCAAGTTACTATTGTAACTATAACTGCTAAGTCTTATAATAATTTAATAGTTATAAATTCTTCGTTAGTCATTATTTTACGTTTTTATACAAAAGTATAGCATTTCCCCTTCCTCGAACTACTGTGTTTTTATTCAGCAGAACAAATTTTAGGCTGTTGACTTTGATATTAGAATGAATTAACCTATTATCAATCTTAAAGTAAAAACAATATCCGTGTTTGTAGTTTTGTACGTTGGTCTCTACGATGTATCAAATTATAAGTCATAGTCATAACTTTATGAGTACCTATGTGAAATATTACAATTAAAATCGAACACAATAAGTCATAACTCGCTTAAAAATTTAAAATATATTCGTTAACAGCTGACATACAAAAACAAACATTGTTGTTGCTTTTCAATTTGATGGTTGGTCAATAATAGTAAATTCACTATAATATTAATCATTAATGCTATAGAAACACAAAATTGGTTCTGGTGAACGAAAATTTGCAATGTTGTACTTTGTAAGACGGATACATCACATACTGGATGTAGCGTTCTCTTATTATGTGATTAAAATAACAATACTGCATGAATAATCTACAGATTTAAATTATATAAATAATTAAAAAACATAAAAGTTTGTTAATATTTTACTGGATATACGATATGCAGTCAAGTAATCAAGCTAAACATTAAAGTATGCAAGTATTGCAAATTGCGACAGTACCTAGTATTTTTTTTTAAAAGATTTATCACAGTTATAATTAAAGTTGAATCAAAGGAAAATTACATTCAGGCTATTATAGTTGAATTATATATTCAATGGTTGAAATTACAAAATGAAAGTTTAAATATGTTTATTGAAAATATTTTTATATTTTTTTGTCTAGAAGAGGGAAACGATCTGGAAAGTGTATAAGTACGTACTTGAACATAACGCTACTGTATAAAAAATATTTTGAAATTATTCAAAAATTTATATTATTACTATTTACTACCTATCTAATATCTATACACACGAACTTTTTCTCAATATACCTATAGTAACATTTTAATTAGTGAATTTTAACTTAATTATATACTATGTACTATAAATATAATTATTATATAATTGTTATGTTAATATTAGACAGTAGAAGTCATCATTTTTATCATTCTTAATATTTAAGCCGATCGTAAAGGAAAATATTATACTTCGGTCGACGTTCCTCGAAACAGTTTGGTCGCCCCTGATATACTGCAGCAGTGTACAAAAGCCGCATTAAACTGTATAGGTATATAATGCGTTACAGCAGTCTTACAGTGTGATCTATTTAACTGAGGGTATATCTACACGACTATACGCTTATAAAATGTAAAAGTCCATTTTTTGTGTTTGAACATTTTTATACATGGGTATACTCGCACATATGTTTAAAATATACGCATTATACAATGATTGAAGTATTAAACATAACATTAAAAAAAAAATTATAATATTGATGTAATATAGGTATAATGTGATATATATGAAGACGTATAATAGATATCTAAATATTTTAATGCCGAATAAAAATTGTTTTATTGATTCTAGCGGAATAGACAACCAAAAGTTTTGTGTTATTTTGCTCCGTTCGCGTAAACTTTAAATGCTTCTAACTAACCAAAATTAATTTATTCGAAAATTGATATATATAATCTCCAACTTTTAGAAAACATTTTTTTTACTGGTCATTAAAAATGCACAAAATATATACATGTGGTCTTTAAAAAAAATTAAAAACTATTATAATATAAAATTAAATTTTTTAGTAAAAATGTACCCATCGTTATAAATATCTGAAGCAGTTAAAATTCCATATAAACATTAAACATATATACATATATGTACCCTATAGGTACATTAAATCTTAAAAAAAAAAAAAAGGATCAGTGTAGAATACTTATAGATCGTCATATCACTCCGTACCTATGCCTAACCTAATACAAAACCCATACCGATAGTAATATAATAATTTGTAAGTTTCGTTTCCGATGTAATAACAATATGACCTACGATATATATTACGCGTCTGTAGTGGCTAATCGTATAAAATCCACTTATCCTCTTATTATATTTCATTAAAACTTCAACCAATAATCCGCACGCGAGTGAAAAGTCCGTGTCGTCGGTTGGTGAATCGTATATATATATATATATATTATTACCGCCGATCGCAGCGCACCCGTAATAACTTCATAGTATTTAATGTCGATACTGATAATAATGATGATGATGATTATGTTGATGTTGATAATAATAATACATAACAATAATCAGGTTGACGGGATCCAAAGCGTGTCCAGTATACTTACATATATTTATCGAATTTACGAGATACTATACTATGTGTACCTAAATATTATAATATTATAATATAATATGCCCTCCGATAAACCTCTCTACCGATATTCCGATGACTCAATTGTTCGTTTTCGTTGTAATAAGTTTTTTATAGGCTAAAACAATATTGACTGATTATGATTTTGGCTGATGGTCTGTCGAAACGAAATGTATAGGTACCTATATATAAGTATGTAATTTATTGTCGCAAAACCGACACGCCGCGCCGTCAGAGGACTAAAAAGTAAAACCAAACCTTGTATTCCGGTCCTTTCGATTTTAGCTGTTAACATAATAGTATTAAAAAATAAATGTTTAATAAATGAAATAGAATTCAATTTTTGATAGTGTCGGATACTTGGAAGTGTTCGAAGTATTGTCTAGTTTACTGATATCGTCACCTTGTCGCGTTTTACAGAATATAAATTGGCTATACAAATCCGCTTCTATCTCCCATCACTCACCCACAATCCAACAACAACGTTCGAAAAGTATTCAGCAAACGTTACAGATTCACTCCAAGTAGACTGTTAGATCTATGAATGAAAAAAGAGCTACCCACAATAATATATGCCCCTTAAGTCCCATAAATAAAAATTACATACCAGTCGTTATAAAAAATTGATAAACAATAAAATATTAAAGCACATAAAACACATAACATATTGTAGGTATTGTTATTGAGACTGTTACTGATAAAAAATATGTATGTAATAAATAATCTAAGCCCTTTTTTTATAGATTATCTAATAAATGAAAAATATACATAAATATCCTGGAAATATCCTGGAAATATCCTCAAAACTCTAAATGCTAAGGGTTTCCCAGATTGACCAGATTTATACCTTATACATAGCCTATCTATCCTTCATAACCACAAAGAGACTAAAAAACGGTTTTCGTTAAGTCGATTTTTACTCCAGCCGCAACACGATACTATATAAGTGATAATAATATTATACAAAGGTTTAATAATTTATTAACTCACCTCAAATCAATCTACGACACCAATCGTTGTTGATTTATTGGGTTTATACCCATACTAAAAAATATAAAAAAATATGTCACATGATCTGGGATTTAGGTACCAAAAACGACGAGGGTTATATTGTGAAGTATATCCACAATTTGAAAAACCCCGTTTAAAAATCTTTCATTGACTGCAGAGGTTATACCTAATACCTATGATAAGTGAAGCTGCAGGTAACTGCAGAAACTATAAACTGTAATATTATATATTTATTTTAGACGATTAAATACGTGAAATACACACGACAGACTCGACAACTTTCGACCGTCGTAAATTATATAATTTTATAATTTTTACGATATTACGATACTAAACTACGTATATACCTAATATTGTTTCTTTCGGTTTTTAATTTGAAAACCCCTTTTCAATTATCTTACTCCTAAAGGTGCGATTACTATACACGCGTCTGCAGTCTGGTACTCTGGTAACTGATTATGCGTTTGAAAACAGTTATAGGTAAAATTTTTCTTTTTTTTGTCAGTAATATTTTATATTTTTACTTAATTTTCTGATGAAGAATAATATTAATTTTAATATTTTTTTTTTATTTATTATTATACTTTTACATGAACATGACGTGAATGCGTTGGTGAACCGTTTGCCCATTTGTGTATATCACAATGTATTAATATTATAATAATATGGTCGGTGGACGTTTTAGTTTTTTTTACGTAGGTTTATACACACCGAACAGAATGGAAAATATAATCAAACGAATGTAATACGACGATCGAATGATAAAATAAATAATATAATATTGGCATATTGTATAACATTGTATTTTATACGTTATAGTTATATAATATAGAGTGATTGTTGTATTTAATATAGAAGGTAAATCGTAACAATACGACAGGTCACCACCATTTGTTTTAATCTCACCCAAATTTAATATTATTACATTATATATGAAGTTGACAGTTAAATCATTACATGTTTATATATAATATTCAAGTATAAATTAATTAAATTAATAGATATTGGATGTCAACGAACTTGAAAAAGTATAAAATAAATTAATATTATTGGTTTCATTGAAATCTGAAATATAAACATTTTAAAAATATATATTATACTTGAATAAAATAACTAAATTTAGTATAATATACTAACACAAAATAATATCTATATGTATTAAATTATCGTTCGGTGGACATAAAAAATTAAATACTGCAAAACTTAATAAAAAAATATAAATTGCGGTGATGCAAATTATACAAATATACGAGCTAACAGCTAATATTTATCTGTCGGTTTTCTTCCATCGGACATTTCTGTTTTTGGACAAATTATTACCTTGGACGTTTTTATTTGTTGACATTTTGCTAGTACCTATTACCTTGGTCTGATAATAAAATAAACATAGTACCAACTGTCGTCCATATTAAATATTAATATATTTTAAATTACTGTTTGCTCGCGGCGTTACTGCCGCCATATTATATTATTATTATTTTCACTCGACGAACTGGCGGAGAAGTCTCGTTCTCCGTCGTCGCATAAGTTTATATGATAATATTATATGAACACTTTAACACGAATCCCTTTTTAAGATCATAAATAAATATTACGAGTACCTACACATATTATTATACCTATACGTACACGTAATGACGCGTCACCCGTGTGAGAAAATAATAATAACAATATGTAACAACTTTTCACTTGGCCCATTAATCTCCGTCTCTCCGAAAGCACGGCCGTTTGTATGTTTTACGCCCGTCGCGTCCAACGCCGTACAATATTATACATTATAATTAAAATATTGTTATGATTATTATTATTATTATTTTTGTTGTTGTTGTCATTAAACACCGCGGTATTGGCGAGAATCAAAAGTAAAAAAACCGCGACGGAGACGCGCCAGATGTCCACGTATGGGACATTACGACAGCGGGCGTCGGATGAGCAGAGTAAAGAATATTATGATAATTAATACATTATGCTCAGTTTGAAATTTATTCTTAAAGGCGGGTTTCCACTATGCACGTGTGCCGTGTACACGAAAGACGTTCAGCTATATGACCAACAACTCGGTATATCGTGTGCGGTAATAACCTCACAGCTAATACCAACCAATCGCAGAACAGGACTTAGGCACGTGAACGCGTATAGTGGGTATCCGCCTAAACGCGCGCAATCGAACGCCCCGTGCAAAATCGGTTTTTATTATTTTATTTTAACACTATATTTATGGACGTATTCGGTTTTCGCACCGATCGTAGAGATTTTTTTCCGAATATTTCTGTATTAAAATACGATTTTTGAAAAAAAAATGACGCCATACCTGGTTTTTGCACCCCGGTTTGACGGTCTAAGGCGCGTCCAGACGGAGCAGCTTTTGACACTCGGCACGGCCGCGCGGCAAATACGCGTCCACATGGTGCGGCTTTTGAAAAAAGTTTCTTCCGATTCTAATTACTTAAAAAATAAGTATTGCCGAAAATACGTCCACACACACGCGGCGTAGGCGAGCGACACAAGCCGCGCGGCTTTCCTTTGATGTCATATTTTTAAATTTTTTTCGACCGTACAGGCGTAGCAGCTTTTTGGATCTTTCATGTCTTATTGCTTTTAATCGGTCCGTCAACAGATGGCTTGTACATCTTTTGTATATGCACGCACACCTAAGTCATCACGTAATATGCGAGAGACAGATCGTGCGTTGATTTCCATCTATTGAACGATGATTTTCTGTTTTCGTAGAGGGTTAAGATTAATCCTCGAACGAACGGCTTCGATCCCCATTTTCGTTCGAACAGAATCAGGGCGACCACTTCTAACCCGATCAACGACATCACCAGTACTACAATAACGTTCTATGGTACGATAAACAAAACGTTCACTCATTTTAAGCGGTCGCAAGAGACCGAAAATTCGTGACGCCGATTTACCTGACTTAAACAAACCGATTATGGCGATCCGCGCATGATTATACTCTTCCTACTGCATCGTTACTATGGATACTGCGACAATTCCTGTGATTTACCTGTCTCTAATTATAGTATATTTACAGTGTTGCAACATTTAAAAGTCAAAATTTTCCTAAACTGCATAGTACTGCAGACGCCAGACAGTATTTATGTCTAGACTAGGTAGACCGCCTACTAGGCCGATCGGAAATTATGTCGCGTGGCATCGAAAAAAGCCGCGAAAAATATATTTACGTATTCATACTGCAAAAAATTCGCAAAAAAGATGCTCCGTCTGGACGTGCCTATGAGGAAAGCACTCCGCTTGCCGGGCTTGTGTTTTATTGATTTCTGAACAATTTTTGTGACTAAAATACGAATTATCATATTTTTGTCATTATCGTTGATTGATATTATATTATTATTATTATTATTATACAATAAATTATTAATTCTTATTATTAAATCGACGAAAATAGCGTATAGCCAAACAACGGTTTCGCCGCTGCGGTTGGTTATACATTTATAATATAATAAATATTATAATCTAAAAACAATAATATTATTTTAATGTATTATTATATTATATTGTGATAAACCACCGTCGAGCGTTTGAACAAGTAATACGAGATTCGACCGAGCTAAACATTTGGCTCTGGGTGCAATTGCAGCTGCAGTGAGTGTATTTTTCAAAAGCCGTTCGATGATATTTTTTTCTACCACTCACTCGGAGAAATCCGCACTGCAGAGAAAATTGAAATAATACATATGTGGCCACATCAAAGCATAAACTGTAAATATATTGTATAACCTACCTTATAAAATATATATCATGTACTATACAGAGTGGTTCATTTAACTGGATATCACTATATATAATAATAAGAATCTATTTTTTATTTTTTAATTGGAAGAAGATTTCTTAAAAAAAAGAAAAAATTAATAAGGTTAATTAATACTATCGAATATTCTATAAAATATAATAGTTGATTTTTATTAGTAAGATTTCAATGTTTAGACGATAGGAGTTACATTGAACCACAATTTATTAATGCAATTTTATTCCAAAGTCCACAAATCGTGAAAATTAAAAAAAAACTAATAAAAATTGCAGTTTTTGAAAATTAAAGGAAATTGTTAAGTCGTGAAAAAATAGTGATAAATCGAATAGAAATATAAAAACCGATTAAATGAAATAAAGCTCGATATATGTCTCAAAATTTGTTCACATCAATAACTTACTATACTAATATAATATTATATTATACGGTGGTTATACGAAATCGAATCCGTATTACAGCCCAGCCAAAGAGTATTTTGTACGAAACGTATTATATACATATTTAATATCATATTGTATAAATGTTAATAATAAAATTGGGACACGGACGATAAAGCTATAAGGTTAGGTTCGTGGGATTAAAATACACTTAAAACGAATGTATAATTACACATTACTAAGTACAAACTAAAAAAAACCATTTTAAATATTTAGTTCATTAAAGATAAGGATTATTCAAGGGTACCCGATTGTCAATGTTTAAAAAGATTGGCTAGAGGTTAAATCCTAAAAAAAAAATTGAAGGAAGGTGTTGGCGCCCGCAGGCAAATACATTTTAGGAAACCAAAAAAAAATTTTGAAAAAATTTTACAGAAGAAAAATACATTTCAAAGTTCAAACTAAAATGCCCAGAATATTAAACAAAAAAAACCATTTAAAATATTTAGTTCATTAAAGATAAGGATTATTCAAGGGTACCCGATTGTCAATGTTTAAAAATTTTGGCTAGAGGTTAAATCCTAAAAAAAAAATTGAAGGAGGGTGTTGGCGCCCGCAGGCAGATGCATTTTAGGAAACCAAAAAAAAATTTTGAAAAAATTCAAATGTAGGAGTACACATTACGAAGTACAAACTAAAATGCCCAGAATCTTAAACAAAAAAAAACATTTAAAATATTTAGTTCATTAAAGATAAGGATTATTCAAGGGTACCCGATTGTCAATGTTTAAAAAAATTGGCAAAAGGTAAAACCATAAAAAAAAAAAATTGAAGGAAGGTGTTGGCGCCCGCAGGCAAATGCATTTTAGGAAACCAAAAATAAAATTTTGAAAAAATTTAAATGTATAATTACACATTACAAAGTACAAATTAAAAAAAACCATTTTAAATATTTAGTTCATTAAAGATAAGGATTATTCAAGGGTACCCGGTTGTCAATGTTTAAAAAGTTTGGCTAGAGGTTAAATCCTAAAAAAAAAATAGAAGGGGGGTGTTGGCGCTGGCAGGAAAATGCATTTTAGGAAACCAAAAAAAAATTTTGAAAAATATTAAATGTAGGAATACACATTGCAATGTACAAACTAAAATACCCAGAATCTTAAACAGAAAAAACTATTCAAAATATTTAGTTCATTAAAGAATGTTTATTCATAGGGCACCAAGTTATCAATTTTCAAGTCAATACAATATAGTCAACTAGTTACATTACTAAAAAAAAAAAATTGAAGGAAGGTGTTGGCGCCCGCAGGCAAATGCATTTTAGAAAACAAAAAAAAATTTGGAAAAAATTTTACAGAAGAAAAATACATTTCAAAGTTCAAACTAAAATGCCCAGAATATTAAACAAAAAAAACCATTTAAAATATTTAGTTCATTAAAGATAAGGATTATTCAAGGGTACCCGATTGTCAATGTTTAAAAATTTTGGCTAGAGGTTAAATCCTAAAAAAAAAATTGAAGGAGGGTGTTGGCGCCCGCAGGCAGATGCATTTTAGGAAACCAAAAAAAAATTTTGAAAAAATTCAAATGTAGGAGTACACATTACGAAGTACAAACTAAAATGCCCAGAATCTTAAACAAAAAAAAACATTTAAAATATTTAGTTCATTAAAGATAAGGATTATTCAAGGGTACCCGATTGTCAATGTTTAAAAAAATTGGCAAAAGGTAAAACCATAAAAAAAAAAAATTGAAGGAAGGTGTTGGCGCCCGCAGGCAAATGCATTTTAGGAAACCAAAAATAAAATTTTGAAAAAATTTAAATGTATAATTACACATTACAAAGTACAAATTAAAAAAAACCATTTTAAATATTTAGTTCATTAAAGATAAGGATTATTCAAGGGTACCCGATTGTCAATGTTTAAAAAGTTTGGCTAGAGGTTAAATCCTAAAAAAAAAATTGAAGGGGGGTGTTGGCGCTGGCAGGAAAATGCATTTTAGGAAACCAAAAAAAAATTTTGAAAAATATTAAATGTAGGAATACACATTGCAAAGTACAAACTAAAATACCCAGAATCTTAAACAGAAAAAACTATTCAAAATATTTAGTTCATTAAAGAATGTTTATTCATAGGGCACCAAGTTATCAATTTTCAAGTCAATACAATATAGTCAACTAGTTACATTACTAAAAAAAAAAAATTGAAGGAAGGTGTTGGCGCCCGCAGGCAAATGCATTTTAGAAAACAAAAAAAAATTTGGAAAAAATTTTACAGAAGAAAAATACATTTCAAAGTTCAAACTAAAATGCCCAGAATATTAAACAAAAAAAAACCATTTAAAATATTTAGTTCATTAAAGATAAGGATTATTCACGGGTACCCGATTGTCAATGTTTAAAAATTTTGGCTAGAGGTTAAATCCTAAAAAAAAAATTGAAGGAGGGTGTTGGCGCCCGCAGGCAAATGCATTTTGGAAACCAAAAAAAAATTTTGAAAAAATTCAAATGTAGGAGTTCACATTACAAAGTACAAGCTAAAATGCCCAGAATCTTAAACAGATTAAAACCATTTAAAATATTTAGTTCATTAAAGAATGATTATTCAATAGGGCACCAAGTTATCAATTTTCAATTCAATACAAAATATTAAACTAGAGTTACATGACTAAAAAAAATTTGAAGGAGGGTGTTGGCGCCCGCAGGCAAATGCATTTTAGAAAACAAAAAAAATTTGGAAAAAATTTTACAGAAGAAAAATACATTTCAAAGTTCAAACTAAAATGGCCAGAATATTAAACAAAAAAAACCATTTAAAATATTTAGTTCATTAAAGATAAGGATTATTCAAGGGTACCCGATTGTCAATGTTTAAAAATTTTGGCTAGAGGTTAAATCCTAAAAAAAAAATTGAAGGAGGGTGTTGGCGCCCGCAGGCAAATGCATTTTAGGAAACCAAAAAAAAATTTTGAAAAATTCAAATGAAGGAGTACACATTACGAAGTACAAACTAAAATGCCCAGAATCTTAAACAAAAAAAAACATTTAAAATATTTAGTTCATTAAAGATAAGGATTATTCAAGGGTACCCGATTGTCAATGTTTAAAAAAATTGGCAAAAGGTAAAATCATAAAAAAAAAAATTGAAGGAAGGTGTTGGCGCCCGCAGGCAAATGCATTTTAGGAAACCAAAAATAAAATTTTGAAAAAATTTAAATATATAATTACACATTACTAAGTACAAACTAAAAAAAACCATTTTAAATATTTAGTTCATTAAAGATAAGGATTATTCAAGGGTACCCGATTGTCAATGTTTAAAAAAATTGGCAAAAGGTAAAACCATAAAAAAAAAAAATTGAAGGAAGGTGTTGGCGCCCGCAGGCAAATGCATTTTAGGAAACCAAAAATAAAATTTTGAAAAAATTTATATGTATTATTACACATTACAAAGTACAAACTAAAAAAAACCATTTTAAATATTTAGTTCATTAAAGATAAGGATTATTCAAGGGTACCCGATTGTCAATGTTTAAAAAGTTTGGCTAGAGGTTAAATCCTAAAAAAAAAATTGAAGGAGGGTGTTGGCGCCCGCAGGCAAATGCATTTTAGAAAACAAAAATAAATTTGGAAAAAATTTTACAGAAGAAAAATACATTTCAAAGTTCAAACTAAAATGCCCAGAATATTAAACAAAAAAAACCATTTAAAATATTTAGTTCATTAAAGATAAGGATTATTCAAGGGTACCCGATTGTCAATGTTTAAAAAGTTTGGCTAGAGGTTAAATCCTAAAAAAAAAAATTGAAGGAGGGTGTTGGCGCCTGCAGGAAAATGCATTTTAGGAAACAAAAAAAAATTTTGAAAAAATTCAAATGTAGGAATACACATTACAAAGTACAAACTAAAATGCCCAGAATCTTAAACAAAAAAAACTATTCAAAATATTTAGTTCATTAAAGAATGATTATTCATAGGGCACCAAGTTATCAATTTTCAAGTCAATACAAAATATTCAACTAGTTACATTACTAAAAAAAAAAAATTGAAGGAGGGTGTTGGCGCCCGCAGGCAAATGCATTTTAGAAAACAAAAAAAAATTTGGAAAAAATTTTACAGAAGAAAAATACATTTCAAAGTTCAAACTAAAATGGCCAGAATATTAAACAAAAAAAACCATTTAAAATATTTAGTTCATTAAAGATAAGGATTATTCAAGGGTACCCGATTGTCAATGTTAAAAAATTTTGGCTAGAGGTTAAATCCTAAAAAAAAAATTGAAGGAGGGTGTTGGCGCCCGCAGGCAAATGCATTTTAGGAAACCAAAAAAAAATTTTGAAAAATTCAAATGAAGGAGTACACATTACGAAGTACAAACTAAAATGCCCAGAATCTTAAACAAAAAAAAACATTTAAAATATTTAGTTCATTAAAGATAAGGATTATTCAAGGGTACCCGATTGTCAATGTTTAAAAAAATTGGCAAAAGGTAAAATCATAAAAAAAAAAATTGAAGGAAGGTGTTGGCGCCTGCAGGAAAATGCATTTTAGGAAACAAAAAAAAATTTTGAAAAAATTTAAATGTATAATTACACATTACTAAGTACAAACTAAAAAAAACCATTTTAAATATTTAGTTCATTAAAGATAAGGATTATTCAAGGGTACCCGATTGTCAATGTTTAAAAAAATTGGCAAAAGGTAAAACCATAAAAAAAAAAAAATTGAAAGAAGGTGTTGGTGCCCGCAGGCAAATGCATTTTAGGAAACCAAAAATAAAATTTTGAAAAAATTTAAATGTATAATTACACATTACAAAGTACAAACTAAAAAAAACCATTTTAAATATTTAGTTCATTAAAGATAAGGATTATTCAAGGGTACCCGATTGTCAATGTTTAAAAAGTTTGGCTAGAGGTTAAATCCTAAAAAAAAAATTGAAGGAGGGTGTTGGCGCCCGCAGGCAAATGCATTTTAGGAAACCAAAAAAAAATTTTGAAAAAATTCAAATGTAGGAGTACACATAACAAAGTACAAACTAAAATGCCCAGAATCTTAAACAAAAAAAAACATTTAAAATATTTAGTTCATTAAAGATAAGGATTATTCAAGGGTATTCGATTGTCAATGTTTAAAAAAATTGGCAAAAGGTAAAACCATAAAAAAAAAAAAATTGAAGGAAGGTGTTGGCGCCCGCAGGCAAATGCATTTTAGGAAACAAAAAATAAAATTTTGAAAAAATTTAAATGTATAATTACACATTACTAAGTACAAACTAAAAAAAACCATTTTAAATATTTAGTTCATTAAAGATATGGATTATTCAAGGGTACCCGATTGTCAATGTTTAAAAAGTTTGGCTAGAGGTTAAATCCTAAAAAAAAAATTGAAGGGGGGTGTTGGCGCCCGCAGGCAAATGCATTTTAGGAAACCAAAAAAAAATTTTGAAAAATATTAAATGTAGGAATACACATTGCAAAGTACAAACTAAAATACCCAGAATCTTAAACAGAAAAAACTTTTCAAAATATTTAGTTCATTAAAGAATGTTTATTCATAGGGCACCAAGTTATCAATTTTCTAGTCAATACAATATAGTCAACTAGTTACATTACTAAAAAAAAAAAATTGAAGGAGGGTGTTGGCGCCCGCAGGCAAATGCATTTTAGAAAACAAAAAAAAATTTGGAAAACATTTTACAGAAGAAAAATACATTTCAAAGTTCAAACTAAAATGCCCAGAATCTTAAACAAAAAAAAAACATTTAAAATATTTAGTTCATTAAAGAAAAGGATTATTCAAGGGTACCCGATTGTCAATGTTTAAAAAGTTTGGCTAGATTTGAAATCATAAAAAAATATTGAAGGAGGGTATTGGCGCCCGCAGGCAAATGCATTTTAGGAAACCAAAAAAAAATTTTGAAAAAATTCAAATGTAGGAGTTCACATTACAAAGTACAAGCTAAAATGCCCAGAATCTTAAACAGATTAAAACCATTTAAAATATTTAGTTCATTAAAGAATGATTATTCAATAGGGCACCAAGTTATCAATTTTCAATTCAATACAAAATATTAAACTAGAGTTACATGACTAAAAAAAATTTGAAGGAGGGTGTTGGCGCCCGCAGGCAAATGCATTTTAGAAAACAAAGAAAATTTGGAAAAAATTTTACAGAAGAAAAATACATTTCAAAGTTCAAACTAAAATGGCCAGAATATTAAACAAAAAAAACCATTTAAAATATTTAGTTCATTAAAGATAAGGATTATTCAAGGGTACCCGATTGTCAATGTTTAAAAAGTTTGGCTAGAGGTTAAATCCTAAAAAAAAAATTGAAGGAGGGTGTTGGCGCCCGCAGGCAAATGCATTTTAGGAAACCAAAAAAAAATTTTGATAAATTCAAATGAAGGAGTACACATTACGAAGTACAAACTAAAATGCCCAGAATCTTAAACAAAAAAAAACATTTAAAATATTTAGTTCATTAAAGATAAGGATTATTCAAGGGTATTCGATTGTCAATGTTTAAAAAAATTGGCAAAAGGTAAAACCATAAAAAAAAAAAAATTGAAGGAAGGTGTTGGCGCCCGCAGGCAAATGCATTTTAGGAAACAAAAAATAAAATTTTGAAAAAATTTAAATGTATAATTACACATTACTAAGTACAAACTAAAAAAAACCATTTTAAATATTTAGTTCATTAAAGATATGGATTATTCAAGGGTACCCGATTGTCAATGTTTAAAAAGTTTGGCTAGAGGTTAAATCCTAAAAAAAAAATTGAAGGGGGGTGTTGGCGCCCGCAGGCAAATGCATTTTAGGAAACCAAAAAAAAATTTTGAAAAATATTAAATGTAGGAATACACATTGCAAAGTACAAACTAAAATACCCAGAATCTTAAACAGAAAAAACTTTTCAAAATATTTAGTTCATTAAAGAATGTTTATTCATAGGGCACCAAGTTATCAATTTTCTAGTCAATACAATATAGTCAACTAGTTACATTACTAAAAAAAAAAAATTGAAGGAGGGTGTTGGCGCCCGCAGGCAAATGCATTTTAGAAAACAAAAAAAAATTTGGAAAACATTTTACAGAAGAAAAATACATTTCAAAGTTCAAACTAAAATGCCCAGAATCTTAAACAAAAAAAAAACATTTAAAATATTTAGTTCATTAAAGAAAAGGATTATTCAAGGGTACCCGATTGTCAATGTTTAAAAAGTTTGGCTAGATTTGAAATCATAAAAAAATATTGAAGGAGGGTATTGGCGCCCGCAGGCAAATGCATTTTAGGAAACCAAAAAAAAATTTTGAAAAAATTCAAATGTAGGAGTTCACATTACAAAGTACAAGCTAAAATGCCCAGAATCTTAAACAGATTAAAACCATTTAAAATATTTAGTTCATTAAAGAATGATTATTCAATAGGGCACCAAGTTATCAATTTTCAATTCAATACAAAATATTAAACTAGAGTTACATGACTAAAAAAAATTTGAAGGAGGGTGTTGGCGCCCGCAGGCAAATGCATTTTAGAAAACAAAGAAAATTTGGAAAAAATTTTACAGAAGAAAAATACATTTCAAAGTTCAAACTAAAATGGCCAGAATATTAAACAAAAAAAACCATTTAAAATATTTAGTTCATTAAAGATAAGGATTATTCAAGGGTACCCGATTGTCAATGTTTAAAAATTTTGGCTAGAGGTTAAATCCTAAAAAAAAAATTGAAGGAGGGTGTTGGCGCCCGCAGGCAAATGCATTTAAGGAAACCAAAAAAAAATTTTGATAAATTCAAATGAAGGAGTACACATTACGAAGTACAAACTAAAATGCCCAGAATCTTAAACAAAAAAAAACATTTAAAATATTTAGTTCATTAAAGATAAGGATTATTCAAGGGTACCCGATTGTCAATGTTTAAAAAAATTGGCAAAAGGTAAAATCATAAAAAAAAAAATTGAAGGAAGGTGTTGGCGCCCGCAGGCAAATGCATTTTAGGAAACCAAAAATAAAATTTTGAAAAAATTTAAATGTATAATTACACATTACTAAGTACAAACTAAAAAAAACCATTTTAAATATTTAGTTCATTAAAGATAAGGATTATTCAAGGGTACCCGATTGTCAATGTTTAAAAAGTTTGGCTAGAGGTTAAATCCTAAAAAAAAAATTGAAGGAGGGTGTTGGCGCCCGCAGGCAAATGCATTTTAGAAAACAAAAATAAATTTGGAAAAAATTTTACAGAAGAAAAATACATTTCAAAGTTCAAACTAAAATGCCCAGAATATTAAACAAAAAAAACCATTTAAAATATTTAGTTCATTAAAGATAAGGATTATTCAAGGGTACCCGATTGTCAATGTTTAAAAAGTTTGGCTAGAGGTTAAATCCTAAAAAAAAAAATTGAAGGAGGGTGTTGGCGCCTGCAGGAAAATGCATTTTAGGAAACAAAAAAAAATTTTGAAAAAATTCAAATGTAGGAATACACATTACAAAGTACAAACTAAAATGCCCAGAATCTTAAACAAAAAAAACTATTCAAAATATTTAGTTCATTAAAGAATGATTATTCATAGGGCACCAAGTTATCAATTTTCAAGTCAATACAAAATATTCAACTAGTTACATTACTAAAAAAAAAAAATTGAAGGAGGGTGTTGGCGCCCGCAGGCAAATGCATTTTAGAAAACAAAAAAAAATTTGGAAAAAATTTTACAGAAGAAAAATACATTTCAAAGTTCAAACTAAAATGGCCAGAATATTAAACAAAAAAAACCATTTAAAATATTTAGTTCATTAAAGATAAGGATTATTCAAGGGTACCCGATTGTCAATGTTAAAAAATTTTGGCTAGAGGTTAAATCCTAAAAAAAAAATTGAAGGAGGGTGTTGGCGCCCGCAGGCAAATGCATTTTAGGAAACCAAAAAAAAATTTTGAAAAATTCAAATGAAGGAGTACACATTACGAAGTACAAACTAAAATGCCCAGAATCTTAAACAAAAAAAAACATTTAAAATATTTAGTTCATTAAAGATAAGGATTATTCAAGGGTACCCGATTGTCAATGTTTAAAAAAATTGGCAAAAGGTAAAATCATAAAAAAAAAAATTGAAGGAAGGTGTTGGCGCCCGCAGGCAAATGCATTTTAGGAAACCAAAAATAAAATTTTGAAAAAATTTAAATGTATAATTACACATTACTAAGTACAAACTAAAAAAAACCATTTTAAATATTTAGTTCATTAAAGATAAGGATTATTCAAGGGTACCCGATTGTCAATGTTTAAAAAAATTGGCAAAAGGTAAAACCATAAAAAAAAAAAATTGAAAGAAGGTGTTGGTGCCCGCAGGCAAATGCATTTTAGGAAACCAAAAATAAAATTTTGAAAAAATTTAAATGTATAATTACACATTACAAAGTACAAACTAAAAAAAACCATTTTAAATATTTAGTTCATTAAAGATAAGGATTATTCAAGGGTACCCGATTGTCAATGTTTAAAAAGTTTGGCTAGAGGTTAAATCCTAAAAAAAAAATTGAAGGAGGGTGTTGGCGCCCGCAGGCAAATGCATTTTAGGAAACCAAAAAAAAATTTTGAAAAAATTCAAATGTAGGAGTACACATAACAAAGTACAAACTAAAATGCCCAGAATCTTAAACAAAAAAAAACATTTAAAATATTTAGTTCATTAAAGATAAGGATTATTCAAGGGTATTCGATTGTCAATGTTTAAAAAAATTGGCAAAAGGTAAAACCATAAAAAAAAAAAAATTGAAGGAAGGTGTTGGCGCCCGCAGTCAAATGCATTTTAGGAAACAAAAAATAAAATTTTGAAAAAATTTAAATGTATAATTACACATTACTAAGTACAAACTAAAAAAAACCATTTTAAATATTTAGTTCATTAAAGATATGGATTATTCAAGGGTACCCGATTGTCAATGTTTAAAAAGTTTGGCTAGAGGTTAAATCCTAAAAAAAAAATTGAAGGGGGGTGTTGGCGCCCGCAGGCAAATGCATTTTAGGAAACCAAAAAAAAATTTTGAAAAATATTAAATGTAGGAATACACATTGCAAAGTACAAACTAAAATACCCAGAATCTTAAACAGAAAAAACTTTTCAAAATATTTAGTTCATTAAAGAATGTTTATTCATAGGGCACCAAGTTATCAATTTTCTAGTCAATACAATATAGTCAACTAGTTACATTACTAAAAAAAAAAAATTGAAGGAGGGTGTTGGCGCCCGCAGGCAAATGCATTTTAGAAAACAAAAAAAAATTTGGAAAACATTTTACAGAAGAAAAATACATTTCAAAGTTCAAACTAAAATGCCCAGAATCTTAAACAAAAAAAAAACATTTAAAATATTTAGTTCATTAAAGAAAAGGATTATTCAAGGGTACCCGATTGTCAATGTTTAAAAAGTTTGGCTAGATTTGAAATCATAAAAAAATATTGAAGGAGGGTATTGGCGCCCGCAGGCAAATGCATTTTAGAAAACAAAAAAATAAATTGAATGGGGAACGTGAGAGAACCTAGCCAGTCTCTTTTCAAATTATATATTATGTACACAGGTACTCAGCGTACTCCCAGGTATAGCCGGTCAATCTTGAAAAAATGTTATACAAAAAAATCTACTAGAGTTCAATGATGTGAAAAAAAAATTGTTTGAGAAATCTGGGTGAAATAAAACTAAACAAAAGAATACGCTGGAAGCTAAATACTACAATACACATTAACTACAATCCAAAAACTAGGTGTTGTTTACATTATAATAATGCGAACAGTTATTATGATCAGAGGTGTATCATGGTAATATATGTATTAGAAAATGTATAAAAATGAATGTAAATTTTAAAGGATGCAGAGAAATTAAATGATAAAAGGTCCTGCCTGGACTCTACTATGTGATTGTAATTTATAAAGGACATAACATGTTTAATTTAAAATAATATTGTGTTTGATGGGTCTACAGTCAATATTAAATTACAAACTATAAAGTCTAAATGCAAATAAAAACATAGTCAGATATCTGTTTTAGTCTTTGTAAATATGTGCCGAAAAAAGTTAGATTTAGTACAATGTAAAAAAATGTGAAAAGGAAACTCTGAGAATTCTTTGACAATAGGATATTAAAACACAAAACCATATATTAAATTAAAACTATTGATTTTATACATTTTCTATTTACAAAAACTCATAAGTATTGAAAACCTTATAAAACCCTAATAAAATAATATTTTGTTATATTTTAATATACATTTTATAATTTGTTGTGGTAAAAAAATCATTATTTAAAGTTGGCTGTATTTAAGTTTTTAATAACTATACTGGTAGAACTCTTGCTGACAATTTTTAAGACCGTGTTAAAAACTATGATAATTAGTTAACATCTAATTTCCTGCCCTATCCTAACCTAACCTAACCTAACCAAATTAATAATATTTAAATATTTTCTTTCATTGTTATGTTTACAATATCGAATACCTTGATAGTTAGTAGGAAAAGATCATCGCAAAGCTCACGACCGGTGATGGTAGTCATCTATCATTACCATAGCTTTAATTAACCATAGGTTTACCTAACTAACCTTCTTATGACTTATTAGGGCACTATGAATAAAAAGATCCTGATTTGCAGGTTGCTGAACTTAAGTGTTTGATTATTAAGTTGATCCTTAGATTGTTGACACCTTATTCCGTGCTATGGATGAAGTCCATAGATAATACAGATATGGATAGTCCACGCCTATGTTAAATACATTTGAGGCCGCGTTCCCGCGGAAGGCAATTGAGGCTCCTTTATAATGATAGTCGATACTCGATTTAGGTATACTTTATTTGGCCTCAATTGTTCCCCTCGATGACCACTGATAAGACAATTATGTTATATCTTTATTATCTATGATGGAGCCATACCCAGCTCACTCGTGTAAATAGGGTTATGAGTATGAAATATTTCACATGACATTTTCACTTTGAAATATTTCAAAATTGAAATTTTCACCCTCCTTGAAATATTTCAATGAAATATTGAAAAATATTTTTTTTTCAAAATGTTGTGTTTTTTGGTATGTCTATAATAAAGTCATAATTATATGATCACACTGATTTCATATTTATCATCCATAGACAATATCAGCTAATGAAGTATAAACATAGAATATTGTATAAATAAAAACATGATAATATCTACATTTTATTCGCCAATAACGGAAATAGAAATACCGCTACCGCATATTCAATAACACCATGTAACGGAGCAAACTAACAAAAAACGGCCCTTCTCAGGGCCACCACATTTGACATATACAATATAGCCACAGACCTAACGCCCGACCAATCAGAAATAGGCGACGCTTAAAGGCTGATTTCTAAATACATATTTTAAGTACAGACAAGAAAAGGATATCTATGAATAGAAGAGATGACACCGATTACGTTGATACCATTTTGACCTTTGTAAAATAAATTCCGGTTAAATTACAAAAGAAACCGTGCCGACTGTAAACACACCAATCAGCATACAGGTTTACTAGTAGGTGCACGCTCATTCAAAATCATCAGTCTTCTTCCAGGTTTACTAGTCGGTACGGCGACGGGTATATATACGGGTGCACGCTCATACAAAATCATCTCCATCCACTAGTAGAGGCACAAGCCTGGAATAGTAAACGGCATAGCCACCCCTCCCCATTGTGTATCATTGTTCATTTGCTCTCTGAAGTTTTGTATTGACTATCAAACGGTTACGAGAGGACAAAATCATCTCTAGGTAAAACACACCCTCCCACAAATACTAAACGTAAATTGAAACCCTACCCACTCTCTTGGGCAGACCAATAAGTCTAACCATTTCTTCTTAATTTCCATCCACTAGTAGAGGCATAAGCCTGGAATAGTAAACGGCATAGCCATCCCTTTCAATGCAATGCAATGCACAAAATCATCAGTCTTCTTCCACCTTTTAACACAACACTACACACCAACACAGTAGCGGGAAAGAGGAAGACAACAACCAGGAGCGATTAGAATCATAAGCAGCGGAAGACAGGCGATCCAGCGAAGGCGAAACGAAGAGCAGTAGATACAACACAGGATAATTATTGTGACGGACGACCAGCAGCAGTCATATTCGGAAATACAACCCGACGTAAAATAAGTAGTACCAGCGAATCAAGAAGTAGTATTCACACGACGGAGACGGTTAACGCACATCGCCGGCGAGCCAAGAAACTATCCTATGGCAGTAGTGAGTGATTACCAGCGGCTTTACACGCGGTTCTCCTCCGCTACCGTTCACAGTCGATCTACCATTGCGACTACAAAAAGGTCCTTTTCAGGACCATTACAAATCCAGCGTGCCTGTCTAGGTGTTCGCCCCGAATCTCTCGACCTAACATTGACTTGTCCAAGTTCATAACTAGGTAGTCAGATTTCATTTCCCATTATATTTATATAATCTACTATTGATTTATGCCCTTAATATTGTTAAATTTAAATCGCGCCTCCTTAGGCCCGATACCGCCCGACACGATCTACTTACTTAAGTCAACCGTGCGGCCCGGATTAAACAAATCCCTAATAATTGTAAATAATTTATTTTAAAAACATTGTACAATAAATTTTATGATATCGTAAACAATATTCTTATTTAATAAAGAACAGTTTGTCGAGCATCGGCGCACTGTTTCAATCATTGGCCATTGGGTATTTCAGTATTTATGACTTGTGTGTGTTTGTGCTAGCTAGTAGCGACGTTAGCGTTACAAAACGTATAAGGTATAAATATATAAAGTTATTACGATTAATGTGTTAATAAATTATCTATTATAATTTATGAGTTAATAGTTATATAATATATTATAATTTATAACTTAATATGGGTAATCGGGCAAAGTTAAAAGTTTAATTCACAAATGTTTTCGTCAAGTGACAATGAATGAAGGAAACAAAAAAAGTTACAAAAAACATTTGCAATTATTGCAATTGGGGAACTGTTTTAATGCAACTCGTCAAAAAAAGCACATTAGAAGTTGTGTTAAGTGTCCTATGGCTGTAAAAAGCAACATTTTACAAATGAAAAAATCTTCTCATGGTAAGTTACATATTTATATACTTAAATATTAAATTATTATTTAATGCATATTTTGAACTATGAATATAATTTATTATATTATCAATTAAAATAATTATATGATATCCATTATTCACATCATACATCCATAGGTACCTTCTAACCTACCTCTGATTACTATGGAAAAAATTACTGCCTACAGTCTATACCATAATTAATAATATTTTAATACAAATTACAAAATATTAGTGTACTAAATGATGGATAAATAGAATTTAATTTTGTGATTTTAAGGATTAAAAATTAATGTCATAGGTTTAATGTCATAAATGATTTACTTGTAAATGATCCAACTCCAGATATAGAAAATTTTGATCATGAATTAGCAGAATTACAAAAAAAAAACTCAATTAGTGATTTGGAAATAGAAACAGATTAAATTGATTCAAATGATGAAGGATCAAGATCTGGTATAGATAGTTTTTTTAATGAGGTATCATCCGAATTAAAAATAAAATTTTAAATCTCAAAAATATTAACTTTTAGTTTTATACCTATTTTATTATATATTTTGATTTATATCTAATATACTATAGGTTTTATTTTAATTTTATATTTATTATTTTAATTTTTAAATCATACACAGTTGCCAAAGAGAGGTTTATTTTTGTTAATATTTTTGAAGTTTTATAATTATTATTTATTATTTATAAATATAATACCAATTATTATATTTCATGAATTTGTTTTTTATTTGAACTCAAAAAACCATACTTTAAGTGATATACTGATATTGATATATCATAATCATTATATCAATATATTCATATTTCATATACATTACATTATAATAAATGTATATATATTTTAATATTTTATATCTTATATGTTATATACTTATATGTATACATTAAGATTCATATTGTATAGCCATATAGGTATATTATACTTATACACAAAGGCAATAAATATCCACATTACTAAGTAAAAATTAACTGTATTTCTTACTACAATTAAAAAAAAAATATTTTATTTAATTTTTCATTAGAATAAAATATTTCACAAAAATAAATTTCATGAATTTTTAGAACCCTACGTGTAAACAATTTGAAGCACATAAAAGCGATCAACGAGTCTCTATTGATGATTTATCAGCATCTAAGCCCAGCCCACCTTCATATTATTATTCTCTGTGCAAAAAGTAAATTTAAGACAAATTTGTAAATCAATGCACAGTCTCTCTATTGTACTAATATTTGTGATTTCATTAATTTTCGGTATTTTGTATTATTAGATTGGGAAAATATAAGACAATATAATTTACACAAGACTGTGGCTAACCCAATCATACTTTGATAAAACTACTATATGATATAAGAACCTTCTATATTTCCTCAACTTACTGAGGCAACCTTGAGTCATTTCCTTTTAGGAAATTAATTAAATCCTCAAACATAACTCTTAATTCAAGAGTTTGTAACTAATACAATATATGTTATGATATTTATGGACGACGCTTGCACCATGGCCCCTCGATATAGTAATGTGGCGACCCGGCACATCTCTTTTAGATAAATGATTAATTACTTAATCAAGTCTCCCAATTTACTAAACATTTATATTTTGCAGATAATTTGAAGAAAAATTTAAAATTGAAGAGAGACTGTGTGAATTAACAAAATTTTTGGTATGAAATGTTTATTTGAACACCTGTTATAATGTATTATATTGAACTTAAGTTAATTTTTTATAATGTACTATAGTAAACATTTGAACATTTATTACAATATACGTATATTATACCTACATAGATTTCAAGTATGATTTTTTTTAGTTTTTTTTTGAAAGTTACCTACCTACTACAATACAAGACATTTTATTTTTATATTTTGAAGCTATTTATGTTTTGGATTATTTAGATCTATATAAACTAAATTTCAGACCCATAGTTTAGTATTTAAAGTTTGTATGATCAAAGTCGTGGAACCAAATTTTATCAGACTCTACTAGAATGTTGTAGTTAAATTAAACTCTAATAAGTATGTGGAATAACAGTACCTAACCTTCTATGATAATTTGTTATGAATATCATATTTTAAGTAATAGCTCAAATTTAGCACTTTTACGGTACTTAATACATTTTCCTAATATTTTAACAGAAATTATGGAGCTAAAAATATAGAAATACCTATATTATGTCACGGTCCATAGTTCATAGTTTTGTTTCATTTATAATAATAATAATAATGCTTTTTAATATACTTTTTCATGAATTAAAATTTATTACAGTTGGCTTTTATGATTTGTTTGAACTATTAGTACGTATTTTTTTTGGGAGATCCCTATTATTACAACACCGTTACCAATATGCGTTTTTTTTTGGGTTAGTTAATATAATTGCATGTTTTCATGATTTCTTCGTATTTATTCTTATTTTCTTAAAATGTTTTTATATTTTCGGTTCATCCGTTACCTACCTACATACCTACCTACCAAGTGTGTAAATAAAGAATTTTTTTTGAAAACCAATTTGTATTATAATTTATTAATTTAAAAAAATTTTAATAAAAACGTATTTTTTTGAATTTTAAGTGCATATTTTTTAATATTTCAGTGCATATATTTGCCTGTTTTTAGTGCATACATGCAGGCAAATATTTAACACTTTCTCATTGCATTAAATTCACAGCCCTGCTAATTACTTTTACTTCCAATCATAATACCTACCACAGTTAATGTTAAAATTTAACAAGAGCAAATGTGTCAAACGTTCTATGTGCCAAAAAAATGAAAAATTGTTTTATGTCTGATTTATGTTCTATGTGCCAAAGGCAATAATCCTGTATGGGTTCCAAGTGCCAATTCGATTTATTACTAGTTCAAAATTGCGTTCTTAGATGGCGTCCGTTCCATGTGGTATGCCTATTGTCACATGTGCGTTCTATGTACCTTGTGCCATAATATGTTCTATGTGCCCATAAATTTCAATTAGATTTGTTAATTTATTATGTCTATTATTTGTTATATTCTGAAGTGAAGGAAATATGTTTATTTTACGTTCTAAAATGTATCAAGTCGATATAAAGTTTAATCAAGAGTTTTTTTTAAATTTTTATTCAGTTTGTTATTTTATTTATCAATATGTGATACTTAAAAAGATAATGTTTCTTAAATTTTCAATGACCTAATGAAGAAAATATGTTTATTTTACGTTAAAGTCGTAATTTTGTTATATTAATATAATAAAGAATAATTCTCTGTTATTTCCAAAAAAATATTGTTACTTGGAACAATAATCACACCATTTGGCACTTAGAGTTTTAATATTATATTATTTGGCACTTGGAACTGTCATTAGCAAATGTTTAATTTTAACTAATATTAAATGATAATTATAATAATTGAACTTAACTAGGCTATAAATGTTATGTAAATATATAACATATATTTTTACACAATATTATAATATATTATATTGAATGTTGTATTGTTTTTTGTGTTTCCTGAACATTTTGGTTTTTGGCACATAGAACGTTTGACACATTCGCTCTTCAAATGTCAAATTGTCAACAATCAACTGCTTCTTCAACTTGATAGCACTAAGAGAATGTCAGATTTTTAGCGCACTATTTATTTCTCTCTCTGACCCAATCATTTTAGTGTTTTCTTAATCGTATATTTGGTATGCTACACGTGGGTCAAAGATGGAAAACAAATAGTGCGCTGACATCCCAACCGCCAACAAGTTTACACGAGTGAGCTGGGTATGGCTCCATCATAACATGGTCTTATCAGCGGTCTTTGAGGGGAACAATAAATTGAGGCCAAATAAAGTATACTTAAATCGAGTATCGACCATCGACTATCAATATAAAGGAGCTTCAATTGCTTTCCCCTGTGGACTATATGATCCATATCTTTATTATCTATGGGCTTCATCCATAGCATGGATTAAGGTGTCAACAATCAAAGGATCAACTTGATAATCAAACACTTAAGTTTGCAGGTTGCAACTCAGGATCTTTTTATTCAAAGTGTCCTAATGAGTCATAAGAAGGTTAGTTAGGTAAACCTATGGTTAGTTGAAGCCAAAGAGTCAATAGGGCCTTTGCAATTCAAGATCTTTTCCTACGTATTCGGCATTGTTAACATAACTATTCTACCTTTACAGTTTTTCTTCCCCCGTCTCTCACAGCTATATACAGGTTCAGCCACTCTCATTCCACACCTCCATATGATCGGTATTCTGTCTATCCATCTCTTCTTCAGTCTTCTCGCCCATCATTTCTCCGTTAAATTAACTTCTATAGCCACTCTCACTATCTCTTATCATACAGTGACGAACCACCTAAACCTATTCTCTCTTGTTCTCACTACAATATGTACACTACCCTACACTACCCTTAATTAATTAATTTCTTATTCTATCTCCTTTGTACCTTAACACCTTACTTATTATTCTCATATCTGCTACTCTCACTCCACTTACCTACCCTAACCTTACTTTTCTTTTTCATCTTTCCCTTTCATACACCAAACATTTTGAAATCCTGTTGACCCATTTCCTTATCTTCATCATATCACACACCTCCTAATTCCTATTCACTCAGTCTCTAGTTACCTACAAGTCATCGTACTTGATTATCGGTGAAAATATTTAAATATCATTGAGCGAATTCCCTACTCTAAAGAATTGCTTAAAAAAATATCATACCTCACCAATTTTCTAATTTTGAACACGACTTTATTGATAGCCCGAATAGTGTTATACCAGTATAGTTAAAATACAAATATTGAAAATTTTCGGGCAATACATCCCCTGATCAATTAACTATAATAAAAAAAAACCTACTGAGAAATAAGAAAATACATACCCCGTGATGGAATCAAAATCTGCTACGAAACTTAGTCTTCGAAACACTGAAACGTTCACACATTTCAATCTGCTTATGATATATTATTCCCAGTTTGAAAATGTTCGCTGACGAATACCATTTCTGAAATAACACGCATCTTATGCAGTAAAATGTTCTACAATATTCTAATTACCTATGCGTTACAGTCTACAGATATTATATAAACCTACCAATAAATACCTAATATTAATTTTTATTACACAGAGTTTGTATTTTTAAATGTTGTATTCAAGGATTTATTAGTTTTATTTTTATACCTAACAAAAATTAAATTTATTCACAAGTCAGTTATCAACTAGAACTCGAATACGAGTAAGACAGCGTTTGGATTGTTCGGACTGGCGTATAATTTATTATTATTATACATTGCACCTTTGGTAGGCAGTAGTAAACGTATATGCTTCTACGTTACTTAGTCAACAGATTTTCCGCGACAATAAATATTTAATTCAAGTATAAAAAGTAAATGTAAGACCAAAATAATATAAAAACAAACTTACGCATAAACATCGAATCTTCCAGTGAAACCTAGCTGTACTGCAGCTATCTTCATCCGTCTACATCTCGCTCCATCTCCATCTCTCTCTCTACATCTCGCTAATTGAAACTTATCTAGTATACAATACTAGTATCTTTATGATCTGTAATATATAATGGTGTTCGATGAAAAAGATTGAAATAAGATAAAAATACATATTTTTTTGGTTTTGAATATGAAAGCTGTGAGATGATCGATATGAATTTTGTGAGAAATCTAGAGGTACTTGAAAACTGAGACGAGTGTGTTGAATGAAATAAATTAAAAAATTGATTAACACAACAATCGCTTAAAAATTAATTTAATTCAAATAATGAGATGAACCTTATTAGATCATTTAAATTTTTTCAGAACAAGCCCCCAGTTGTTGGTCGCATGCCAATTTTAACCATATACTAGACCACAAGTTTATAGACATTCTGTAATGCATTCTGCTGCCGGTGGCCCTAGACACTGTTGGAGAAATTATATTTCTTTAGTAATTAAATTACGATACGAATTATAAGTTACGTAGGTACTTGTCCAATACTCGACTACCAGAATTTAAATTAAAGAATGTGATATACCTAGGTAACATATCGATCGATTCTAAAACAGAATCTTAACCTAGGTACAAATAATATCACAATATCAGATAGTGAAATGTGAAAATTTGAAGAAAATTTCCTATAGGTATATCCCGTAAAACCCCAAAAATAAAACGTACGTTTGAGGTGTTCTCTTTGTAACAATTATAAATATAAATATGTTACGTGACACCTATGTATATAATACGAACTCTACCGTATGTACGATTAACTGCTGACCGATACATTAATATTAAAACACACACATAATTGTAAGGCCCATGGCCAACAAACACAATGTATTAGTAAGTTAGTTCGGTGTGCACCTTAGACCTCAATACACACTACGATTACCGGACACCGTATGACTACGATACAGTTACATAGTATAATAGAACATAGTTGATATATTTGTGAGTATTAATATTTGTAAGTGTTTAGTAGACAATAAAACATAATTATAACTGAAAAGGAATCCTAGTAATTTAAATATATTTAAGATCCTGATATCTACATATCTGCCCCTGGCTACGGTATTTATATCTATAGGATCCTACGATTCTCCCTGGATATCTTATATTTAACTGGTCGTTTCCCCGACCACGTTACATATTGGTGGAGGCGCCTAAGGCTGTAATAATTACAGTTATATTTGGTTCCTAGGATTTTGTTTCAGTTTTAATAAATTTATAATTTTAAGAAGTTTAAAAAATATTTTTTTTTCTTTAGTAAAAATTTAAGTAATTAATACTGCCTATAGGTTTTAAGAGGAATTTTAAGTTTTAAGAGAGACAATTAAATTTAAAGAAAAAATTTAATTTTAAGTGAGATAAAGTTTTGAACGAAGGAATTATAAGCGATTAATACTGATTATAGGTTATAAGAGAATATTTAAGTTTTAAGAGAGATAATTGAATTTAAAGGAAATAATTATTATAAGTGAAATACAGTTTTGAATAAAGATAGTGTAAGTGATTAATACTGCCTATAGGTTTTAAGAGGAATTTTAAGTTTTAAGAGAGACAATTGAATTTAAAGAAAAAATTTAATTTTAAGTGAGATAAAGTTTTGAACGAAGGAATTTTAAGCGATTAATACTGACTATAGGTTATAAGAGAAATTTTAAGTTTTAAGAGAGATAATTGAATTTAAAGGAAATAATTATTATAAGTGAAATACAGTTTTGAATAAAGATAGTGTAAGTGATTAATACTGACTATAGGTTATAAGAGAAATTTTAAGTTTTAAGAAAGATAAACGAATGTGAAATAAATAAATTTAATTATAAACCAGAAAAGTTTGAAATAACGAGTTTTGAGTGATAATATTAAGCATAGATTTTAAGTATTAAGGTAACAATATATTAGTATATATGTTAGAATATAACGAATTGTTTAAAATTTAAACATACACAAAAAATAGGTTAGGAAAGTTAACCATAGTTAATCTATTTAGAACGAGTTTTTTTTTTATTAATAGTGGTAGATAAATAATGGAATTTAAAATAATGATCCATCAACCACAAACTTTTTCGGGAAAAATGGGAGAGGACGTTGAATCTTTTATTGAAAATTTTGACTTAGCTGCAATAATAAATAACTGGGGCGAAACAGAACAAATTACGTTGTTACCATTATATTTAAAAGAATCGGCATCAACAGTTTTTAAATTAATAAAAACCAAAACACCAAACATAAACTGGGAACGGACTAAAAAACAAATAAAGGAGAAATTTACTAATATTGGGAATGATAAATTACTTAGAATACAATTAAACCAAAGAAAGTTAATGAAAAACGAAACTTTAAATGAATTTATAATAAATATGATAGAACTTTGCTATAAAATTAATCCAAACATGGTAGAGGAAGAAATTTGCGAGAAAATATTGGGGGGTTTACCAGATGAAATATACAATAAAATAGACATTTTAGACAACACAAACATAACAAAAATAACAGCAAATTTAAAAAGATACGAATTAGCAAAACTGGTTAGAAAACTAACTGTGGATAAATTAAATGAAGAGATAAATATTCTAAAAAAACACATTCAACAATTAACCACAGATATAAGGGAAAAACCGGTACAAAATCATATACCAAATTATACCAATGGAGCTAATAACAATAATAGCGAAGTTTATGATCAACAATTTCCAAATCAATATTTTTCACCGTATTTTAATCCAAACCAACAAAACTCTAGATTTACATACAATCAAATTAGTCAAAATATACCAAATACATTTACACAACAACAAAATCAGTATGAAAACTATCAACATTGGAACCCTCCAAGGCCGATACCAACGTGTTATGGATGTGGCAAGGTGGGACATATTAAGAGAAATTGTTAAAACCAAAAAAAATAAAAGTCCTGCAGGCACCTGGGCCTGTGAAGGGTATATTTCCAAAAATCAGGAATTACAATAGTATAACTAATGAAATAAATCATGTAATATATAGTTGCTACAAAATAAACGAACAAATAAAACATAAAATTGAAATATTAGGAAAAATTAATGACGAACCGACATTACTACTGTTAGATACAGGAGCCAGCGTGATAGTTATAGATAAAAAAATGACATTACTTGATAATATTAAGCCAATTAACGATATAGATTTGAAAACAGCCAATAATTCAAAATTAAACATTATAGGCTCTACGATAATTAAAATACAAATAGCACATAAACCGGTACTTAGACGAATGTCACGATCGATTAAGTTTATCCTATCTTAACAAAAAAAAATACTCATTAGATAAATGTAACATATACAGTCCCATAGAAATAAAAAATAATGACGTAAACAAACCACCGATTATGTGGTACACTCAGTTTTGCCAGGATTGTGAACATCTGTCAACATCTGAGTCGGCATTAAAATCCCACGAATATTTGAATCATCCTTATTGGACTAAGGCGGGAAAAGTAATGTTTTGCGATGTATGCGGAACGAATATTAGAGAATATCGTAATATACTAATGAATGAAAACGAAAAAAAAATAGTAGATACACATAAAAAAACAAAATTCCATCATATAAACAGTTTAAAATTAGCTAATCTGAAAAATGATAATGAAATGTTAAACTATGATAATGTACTATATATTGACAAACAAAACACGGACGAACTTGACATAAATCCGAAACCAACCCAATTACAACAGACACAATTAAAAATAATTTTGAATATATATTATAAAGATTGCTTTGCCAAACAATCAAGGGACTTAGGGGCGATAGACGTAGGAGATATACCTATGTCAACAACAACAACAGAACCTGTTAATTTACCACCATTTATATTAGCGTTAACAGAACAACAGGAACTACAGAGGCAAATTAATGAATTATTAAAATCCGGTCTAATAACTCTATCTATTTCCTCATACACCAGCCCGGTATTTCTAGTGAACAAAGCAGACAGTTCAAATAGATTAGTGATCGATTATAGAAAATTAAATAAACAAGTACCACATCAAAATTTTCCAATAACTCGTATGCAAACGGTTTTCGATTGTTTAGAAGGAGCAACATTTTTTTAATATAATGAACATGCAACAGGGATTTCTGAATATTCTATTAGGAACAACAGATAGATACAAATTAGAATTTATAACACCATTCGGGCTGTATGAATGGACACGGTTTCTATTTGGTTATAAAAATTCACCACGACAATTTTCAAAAGCAGTAGCAAAAACTCTCGCCGGATTATTATATGTTGGAACTATTAACTATTTTGATGATATTATAAATTATGCAAAAACATTTGATGACCTATTAATAATACTACAGAAATTATTACAACGAATAAGAGAATCTGGATTTAAATTAAAAACTACCAAGTGTAAATTCGGATATTTCGAACTTAAGATACTCGGGAAAATAGTATATCAGGACAGAATTAAACCGAATCCCGAAGGTCTGGTTGCAATAAAAAATTGTCCAACTCCCAAAACAATAAAACAAACACGGAGTTTCTTAGGTTTGTGCAATTTTTTTAGAAAATTTATCCCTCAATTTGCAGAATTAGTTTCACCGATAACTGATCTAACATGGGGACATTATGTCACAATAACATAGGAGACGAGTTACCAAAATTACTGGAGGAAAAGTTTATAAAAAATAAAAAACATTATGATTCACGCAAAAAACAAATCAGATTACAAATAGTAGGGGAAAAAGTATAAGTAAAGATAGAAAATAAAGGGTCAACATTTGTATACAGATACAAATATCAGATGTTACATATGTAGTAGAAATAACTAAGAATGGACAGTTAATTAACGACTATAAAAACGTAAGTCAACTAAAAAAATCGAGAAAATAAATAAATAATATAGGTAAGAAAACGGTTAAGCGCATTATATTTCTATTTTAATTCGAATTTATTGCATGTTAATATAAATATACAGTTTAGATACGTAGTAATTAGCATAAGATATACAATATATAACCACACAAGTGTTTAAAATATAAGGAGATCGCACTTATTACATTAATGATATATATTTTTTTTTTTTTGTCACCTGAAATTTAATATACAAGAAGTCACACTGCACCATAATTTTAAATATGTCACTATTTATGATGATAAAATATCAAATTAACATTTGGTAACGTGACTCTTATGAACAATTGTACGGGAAAAATAAAAATTCTAATAACAAAAATAATTACAATAAAAAACGGCTTTAATTAACTCTGGTTAATAATCAACTATACAATAATTCTAAGGATATTTTTATAATGTTAACCTAAAAGTCAAGTTTCAGATACCTACAGGAGAAGTCAAATACCAGTATAGTGGAGTTACCAACCTAACTTAACCAACAGTATTCAAATTATATAATTAAATATAGATTAAGGTTATTGTATTAAAACTATGATATTAATTATGGGATAAATGTTTATATCTTTTATTTTTATTTTTTTTTTAATATTATATTAAGTTATTTCGGGTATTTGTATCATCAGACATACTCATATTGTCGATTATAACTATTAAATAGAAAAATTATTAAGTAACAAAATAAAAAATAAAATATAATCAAATGTATAGAGTGTAATACAAACACTATTTGGATAAATAAAAAGTATTAGCCTCTGGCATAGTAGAAATACTTGCAAGCAAATAGTACTTATAATACACAAATAGTCTGCACTTTGTTAATAAAGAAATATTGTTTTGGAGGGACATCCAGTTAAAATAGAGTTTAATAATGATAATTGACAATATGGGGAATATTAGTTAAGAATAGAGATAGTAGAGTTTACTAAAGTATAGTATATAGGATGTGAAAAATAAAATTTATTGTTGTAAAATATAATAAAAAAATGTAAGTTTTCAAACATATCAACTAACAAATCCACGAAGAAGCATTGTTCAATCACAAAAAAACTTCAATCAACCTCCACCTTCACCATATTCAATCAATCCAGTCGGACAAGGGATAAAAACAATGTTTATATTCAAAATTTTTTTTTGTTTCTAAAGGGAGGGGGTAATGTAACAATTATAAATATAAATATGTTACATGACACCTATGTATATAATACGAACTCTACCGTATGTACGATTAACTGCTGACCGATACATTAATATTAAAACACACACATAATTGTAAGGCCCAAGGCCAACACACACAATGTATTAGTAAGTTAGTTCGGTGTGCACCTTAGACCTCAATACACACTACGATTACCGGACTCCGTATGACTACGATACAGTTACATAGTATAATAGAACATAGTTGCTATATTTGTGAGTATTAATATTTATAAGTGTTTAGTAGACAATAAAACATAATTATAACTGAAAAGGAATCCTAGTAATTTAAATATATTTAAGATCCTGATATCTACATATCTGCCCCTGGCTACGGTATTTATATCTATAGGATCCTACGATTCTCCCTGGATATCTTATATTTAACTGGTCGTTCCCCCGACCACGTTACATCTTAAAACCCAAGTATTTAATGCCCGTATCCCGTATGCATAGAAAATGTATGTTCCACATTTAACGAAAACTAAAACTATCGTGACGGAACTGAATATTACGAAGAACGTATAAAACAAAAATAATCGTCACCAAGTGATAGGTATAATCTGCTATGTACTTACAAATCATATTAAATAACATTAATCATTATGTATTTTCTTATTTTGTTAGGTAGGTATAAAAACCTACCTTCCTACTTATAAAAGCATTACCTAATCATTGATTTAAAATATTAAAAATTATTCTACTATAACAATAAATTAACAGTTGTAGGCAAAGTATTATAATTTAAGGTATTTTTCATAATATCCTAATTTTTGTACACCTATAACAACTGGATTTTAAAAACTACTCTACGTCTAGCGGGTATATAAGTTTGTCTGACAATAAATATTTACATTAGGTCTACCGCCTCAACAGAGTAGAAGGACAAGACTTACGTAATTATTTATTCTTCCGGCGAAACGCGTTCCCTTCGAGTGTATAATATTGTCTAGTGTGTGAGCTGTGCATCTCCGCCAAGGAAAATGCCGCGCGCGTCTTCATATCTCCGATCCAAAAGTTCAGTCTGGAAGTATTGAGATAAATGACATTTATAAAAATAGGCACCTAGTTTAATAACCAGAATGAAACGAAATATGTGAGTACGTATTGAAATTGCTGTTCGTCTTCAGACGATTGTCATTTGCCATAGATTATTTATAATTATAACCTCACCGTCCTAATCATAGAAAATATATATATGGTCCTAACCGATGGATGATGGATATTTTTACATTATCTTCAAAAAAACATTTATTTGTTTCTACTAGACGTAAATGCGGTAAATTGAATTCAAATTTATAATATAGATAACGGTTTTTTTACTTGATATCCATTTATTTATTACTTGGTTTATAAACAAATTCTAATTGATATAAAATAGTAATTATATAAAAATAGTTTTATTGATCCCAATATTTAAAAATTATGTTTCAAATAAAATAATAAAAAAAATTTAAGAAATACCTATTAATTAATATGTATTACCTAAATAACAAAATAACTAAATAAATTCGTGTTTTTTTAAAAAATTTTCACGTCCCCCCCCCCCCCTTTACGAAATTGTGTCACTCCTCCTTAGAGTGGTGTGCCCCTTAGTTTAAGAGCCCTTGAAAAAGTGCATGTTAAAAAATCAGCCATATCCTCCCCTTGACATAATCATTTGACTCATTTAGCTACTTTATGAATTAAAAACGATACATTGAACGTACAAAACTGTACCTACCTACATAATAGTTATCAACCTATTAACCCATCAATAATATTATATTTTTTATTGTGTACACTAATCGATTGGTATATACAAAATAACGTTAAATTATAAATAGGACGTGGATTTAAATGCATTAAAAATAAGAAAAATGCCTTAAAAATACGATTTAATGCACTTATATTACAAAGCTTAATAAAATGGCCAGAAAAATTAAAAGTCCAATTTAAACGAATATAAAATAGAATTTAGATAAGTGTATAGGTAGTGTATTCATTATATTTTGAATTTCATTATAGCACATCAGTCGATCAGATGCTATTTAATATTTTAAAATAAAAAAATTCGACGGTAATTCCATATTGGCAAGTGTTGTTTTCTATAACTGAAGACTAAATTAGAGTCTTGTAATGTACCTACCTATATTTAAAAAATAAATAAATATAATAATAACTGTTGAACTTTTAGGGACATAATAGGTAACACATTCGTGTATGTAGTATTACACTATTTATATACCTAAACGAGTATATGAGTAGGTATATTATTCATAAGTGCGCACACGTCAGGATAGGCAGTCGACCATTCCGTGAATATACTTTTATGTGTACATGGTTATACATCCCTAATCCCTATGATATAGAATATAGATATTAGGTGAACAATAGAAGTTAAGTTTGTGACACCAAATTAATAGTTACCTATAACTTATAACGTTGTATTTGGAAAAAAAATTACCAGTTATTAATTAAAATTTTATCTTATGACTATTATCAGTTATAAGTCATAACATATATTTCTATAAATTAAACCAAAATATTTATATATTTATATTAAGTACCCTGTATAGAGGTATGCACCTATTAATTATAATTATTCTACAAACAGGGACTGGAAAAACGACGACGGCGTTTATATCTCGCGTATTTTATACATTTCTAGTCCGGAACTAAAATATGCGCCTACAACACTTGGATAGCACATTTTTCGTGACATTAAATATTTGTTTTAAGTCTTAAAAGTAAATTTAAGCCCCAAAAGAATATAAAAACAAACTTACTTTAATTATCGACTCCTTCGGCGGAATCCGTGACGTGTGTGAACTGCGACGCCCATGAGGAAACGCTCCAGAATACAGCCAGAATTTAGAATATTGTGATTTATGAAAAATAAAATTATACGAAACGCAGTAAGTTCTTTGCTTATTGAAATTTTAGAATTTTTAATCGACTGTGTCTTCTGCAACGACTTTGAGATTTGCCATAGATTAAATAAATAAATGATAGATATTATACTAGGTACGTCAATATGTTGAATCCACGGATAGAATATAATGCAACTTTTTATATCAAAGAGTTCTGTGTTAAGGACCAATTTGTTCATTGAAATTTGATATGACAATAAACCAAAATAGTTTATAATTTTGAATTTGAATTATAATAATATGATATAGGTATTATTTAAATTATTATTTTCGTTTATCAATTTAATTATTGATTATGGTAGTGAATAGATATCAGAAGCACAAGAATATTTTGATAAGAGCATATTGTATTTTATGAAATATTAAATAAAAATGTGATTACTGGATTTTAGAGTTAACATAAAGCCATAAACGTATAGAGTAAATTCATCAAATACTATAATACCAACTATATTTTTACAATGATGTGTGTTTTTTTTTTTAATATTTTTAATTATTTTTTATTGTGGTCTGTGATAAGTATTCGTAATAAAGATTCAATTTTCATATATAATATTTTATTATAGGCACTCAGTATGTAATCATATGTTTATATTTAGTTTAATTTAATTGTAGGTATTTAGTAAATAATAATAGGTATACGAAATTGTGTTTTCGAATAACAATTTATTGTTTGTATTAATACCTACACCATAATAGGGAACTAAAATTTTGTAAATGATGTACAAATGTATTTTTGGTGTTTTAAGGCTGCTGTAAGATCAATTTAAGAGAATCCTTGCATTAAACTGTTAGGATTATTTGATATGAATAATTATTTTATTACATATAGGTTTATTACATATTGGTAAGTCGATCAGAAACTATATTTACACTGAATGTTAATAGTAAAAAGCTATTAAAAAATCTATTATTTGTATTTATTTGTTAATAATAATTAATACTTAAATATTAGCAGTAATCTTGTTCCTTTTACAAAATGTTTTTTAATTATTTTTAATTTAATTTACATTTATCATTTATCCAGAAAAGAGTTTGTTTTAAGACTGTCTGCCTTGATAACAACTAATTTAATTTAGAGTGTATTGTTATATTATATTATAATGAAATTAATAATTATAGTAAAATATATAATTGCAAGACATTTAATACCTATATCTATAGCCATCTAGGGTATAAACTACACTAAAAAAGGTGTAAGTATGCTAATAAAATATATGAGATGTATAATGTATTTATGTATATAAAAATATAAAATATAAAGATTAATAACATTATATTGTTTTAAATACTTCGCGCAAACCTAAGGTGATACCCGGCGTATTGTATAGCATGCAAAAAGGTGCGTATTAAACTTGTCGTGGTGAAACGAAGACGGTCTCGCGTATTTTATACATTGCGCTATTGGGATTAAACTTATAAATGCTTGTACGGCACGTAGTTAACAGATTGTCCGTGGCAATAAATATTTAATTTTAGTCTAAAAAGTAAATGTAAAATAGTAGGTAATAATATGAAAACAAACTTACTCGTAAACATCTACTCTTCCGGTGAAACGTATAGCTAGAGTGCCGCCATCGCCGAAGAAACAGCTATCTTCATCCATCTTTATCTAATCATCTCACTCCGATGAGCTAAAACTTGAAAGTATCGAAATATTTTATGAAAAAAACGAAATTTGCGAGTTTGTGTTACAACTTATCCGGTTTAACGAACTGTCCGTTTATACCTATTTGTGGCCTATTATTTTTTCGTTCACTGAAATCAAAATATACAATATATTATATTTATAATACAATAGTATTGCTGAAATTATTAGAATTGTTAACCGTCGCCGACGAATTTCGACAATTGACGATTGCCATAGATATCATAAAATATATTATTTACTATGATAAATCCAAAGAACTTATATATTATTATATAAGTACTCAGTAAACCTATACGGTATATTTATAAATCGTATGTTCTTTTACAGAAATCTTTGTGATCTGCAATGCACCTATTCTGGTTTTCTATTTCAATTATAGTTCACATGCCAAATTTAACTATACAATAACTGGTCCGCAAGTTTATTGAATAGATATTCTAATACATTCTCCCACCAGTGCCAATAGACAAAGTGTTTGAGAAGTTATATTTTTTTGGTACCTAATTAATTCACAATATGAATTATTATAAGTTACCTATGTAGGTACTTGTCCAAAACTCGACTACCTGCAAATCATTGGTTTTTATGGTGTAGCTTTACGAAGTTCACGATTTTCGGTGTTTTACGCACCCGTAAAACGCTTAAAGTTTACCGAGCTTAAGTATTATAAATTAATTTTTTTTTTAATCTAGGTAAATCAACGTTTTAAAATTGATGATGCAAAAATATTTCTGACACCCACCCATGGTGGTTTTACATAACAAGTCGAGGGATGTTTTTGATTTTAATTGTTCGAGCAAGTGCAGTGTGGTACACCGGTTACATATGAAAATACCAAAAATTTCAATTAGTTATAATACATATAACTTAAAAATAAGACTGACCGCCAAGTTCAGACTTCTCTGTCGTTTTCAGTTAAAAACTAATGATGCTCGCCAATTATTTTTTGCAATATCGTTATTAATTCGTTGTTACTTGTAATATATACATATGCCTATTTTAAAAATATTATTCGTGGATCATTGAAACGTCTAAAATATATTATCATATACAAACACGATAATAAACAAATAATAATAATTCAACTTAACCGGCTACGGTATTAATAATATTTAATAATATCAGTTATTAATATAATCAGTTGACGCTCTATGCGTTAGCTTATCAAAAAATTGTAAATCTATTATAGTACCTACTTAAACATTATTATATACTACCAGTTCCGCATCTCAACATTTTACAGCCTGGCGTAAAAAATAAATTTGTATCTCCTACAGCTACGGGGGCTAACGTGGGATAAATCCTCATAAACTTTTTAGATTTTGAGCAAAGAAAAAAATCTACAAGCTTAAAATAAAGTATTTATTTTTTTTTTAATATTTTTTATTAATTTCATGAACTCTACTCTACTTTACTCTTCCCGTCAAAATAATTATTGTTTAGATAATTATTGTTGATAAAGTTAGGTGCCTATTTTAATTTAAATCATTTTATTTATTTTATTACTATTTATTATTAATTTTTTATTAATATTAAACATGCTGTTAAGTATTATTTTATCACGTTTTAATAGATATATGGTTTTACATGTTATAGAATAATAATTAAATATTTTGAGGTTTATAGAGATGCATCATTATTTGAGATGTTGTAAGGTATGCATACCTAAAATCTATTAAGATTGAATTTTTGCCTGACTACATAATTTTTCTGAGCCGGAAAGAAAATATTATTTTTTAAATTGGTCTTAACAGTATCGGCCACTATCATGGCAATGTGATATTATTATTAAGTTATTAAGTTTATAAGTTCAGACTTCCCTGTCGTTTTCAGTTAAAAACGAATGATTCTCGCCAATTATTTTTTGCAATATCGTTATTAATTCGTTGTTACTTGTAATATATACATATGCCTATTTTAAAAATATTATTCGTGGGTAATTACTAATTGAAACGTCTAAAATATATTATCATATACAAATACGATAATAAACAAATAATAATAATTCAACTTAACCGGCTACGGTATTAATAATATTTAATAATATCTATATAAATATAGTATACAATATCCTAGGCTGACAAATCGTCTCCACTTAAAATCGTTTTTCGTATACTATGATATTATATCATTGAATAATTCAAATTTAACATTATCCATAACAGTCACCCACTTGTAACCTACTGTTCAGCAGAGACACTTCCAATTTTTTTTTTTAGATTCTGAGGGAAGCGATGAATGTATTGATTTTACAATGATGTGTGTTTTTTTTATTTTTTTTTTTTGTGTCTGTCATCACCATTAAGGACAGTAAAAGTGCTTGAATTTTCTTTAACAGTAACTTTTCTGATAGGAAAGTGAATCTAGTTGGTACTATGGGGGGTCAAAAGTAAAATTTTTCCAGTAGTTTTCAAAAGCGACGTGAAAAACAAACGAAAAACGGAATTTTTTACGCAAAGACCGTTTTCGAGAAAATCGATTTTGGTTTTTGGTGCAACTCTAAAACAAATGACCGTAGGTACATTAAATTTTGACTGAATGCTTATATTAGCATTTTCTATACACCATAACGTTTTCCAAATATTTTGACATATTTTGAGCTGTTTACGGACATTTTCAGTTTTCAATTTTTTTAGTTTTTTTTTCTATAAATATCAATAAAATTTTATCTGTAGAGTAAAAAAGCTTGAAAATTTAATAGAAGGCTCCTAAGTTATTGTTTCAAAGGCAGATGAAAAAAATTAAAAATCCTTGGTCACAGTTTTTATTTATAAGCATTTAAAGTTCAAATTTTGACAAAATACTGAAAAATCACGAAAATTAGCAAATTATTTTGAGTTGAGAATTCATAAAAATTTTTCTTTTTAAATCTAAGATTTGAAAATGTAATATAAGATTACTCATAAGTTTGTCTACCTTTATCAAAAAAAAAATGTTTACAAGAAAGTCAAATTAAATTTTTATGAACGTTTGAAACCATTACAGTGCCCCACTCGTAACCTACTGTACAGCAGAGTGACTTCCACTTACCCACCTTTTTTTAATTGCCCTCCCTTTTTATATAATTCCTGATAAACGAGTTTTGGATAAGTACTTACCTACATAATAGGTACCTGTCCTACCTATATTAATTAAAAACTATTTTTAACACGACGTATTTACTTATTATTTTTGTCTTTCAGTTTATCTAATTTTGTATGATTAAAATATGTTTCCTTTATACCCAAATAATTTTTAAGTACCTACAAATAATATAGAACTCAATTTTATTTTAACAATAAATACTTTTATTAATACAGTGTTGACTTTGTAGATGGGTAGTAATAAATTAACTGTACATTCAGGATTACATGCATTCAGGTGAATAATTATAAGATTGCAATGATAGATGTAAGATGTAAGATGTATTGTTGATTCATCAATACGATGCTGGGTGGACTTGAGGACTTCCCATGTTCAGTGACCGGCGTCGACCCGTTTTGTGGCACAGCGGAAACTTCGTACAGCTGACTGTTCGACAAAGACACTGTAATATTATTTGAAAAATATTATTTCTACTTAATCGTAATAACTGGGTATAATGAGTTTAATATTATATTATATTACAATAAATATTAAGTACCTATAATATTAGCTTCTAATAATTGGGACGTCAGTTTTGTAGATATTGATCCGGACAAAATGATGCTGGCCCAGCGCTATGCCACGGTTTATGGCGTACCTATCCGATGAAATTGTTGGAGACTCTTTCAAACTGGGCAATCTGATAAACGGTGACGTGATCGTTACTTCGCGGCCATCATAGGGTAGACCAGATTACACAAAAATGTAGGTCATCGGGCTGTCAGCTGTATGTATGATAAAGTCCTGGAAGTGGGAATTACAATAGCCCCTAAAATGCTGTTACACCTCAACATTAATAAAAACAAAGAATGATTAAAAAATGGCAACGGAATTGGCCTACAAATCTGAAAATAAGTTTATGGACAGATAACTTCTCAACGTAATATTATGACCGATCCAATAATAACTTTCCATAGGTACATCAGACCTATGTGCGACGGCTGCTCACCAACGTATCGACATCCACCAGATAACTTTGGTAAGTTTTCAAACTATACCGCTCATTCTTGCGGAATGCTAAAGAAAATTAATTTATTAGATAAATATTATACTATAACAATTTTTAAATATAGACGTTTTAAACTCACAGTTATGCAGATGGATGTCGACCGGTTTGGGAGCGACGTCTGATACGCCATTGTTCTAATGAATTCAAACATAAATAATATATTATTATAATATTTTTATATGTATTGGTACGGTTAGGTATATTAAATTAATTAAGTAGGTATTATATTAATATAGTCTATTAATTATTTTTTTACTATGCTTTTATTGTATTAAAATATACACAATGACTTACAACTTACATTATTGGACCGGACATACAGCAACGCCGAGTTGAGGTACCTGTCCATAAACACATTTTCATCAGCAAAATATAATATAAAATATAAAGTAAAGAAATGCATAAAGAAAAAACTGTATTTATTCATACAATTTTGAAATAATATTTACATTTTGGGTTTAGATGTTATTAATGCGTGTGACTGGCAACCGTCAGTATTGTTGTAGAGAGACATAAAATTATACGTCACGTGGTTTACACTACGGTGTAAATATATCGATGATGCATGAGTTATATAACTGCAGGTATATAAATACGAGTGGTTAACACAATCACTGCAGGATATAGATGACGTCCGTCGGCATATTAGATTTTATTTCCCAAAAATCAATCCTCACTGGCCGTTGTAGCATTACGCAATCGGACGACCTCTTTGAGAACAGATACTGCAGCAGCCTTGGCACAAAGCATCTCGAGAATTTGATAACGATATATGATCTAAAGTCCTGCAACGAGACCTGCCAGACGACGCGTATGTTTAAAAAATTGCGAAAATCATAATTGGAATATATTTACGAGTGGAGGAAAAAATTGGGGTGAGCGTGCTTGGCCAATCGCCCTATACATATGTATTATAAATTATATAAATGGGATGCCGTGGTGTAATTTACGTAATAATAATATGTGCGAACCAAAAACGTTACGGCTCTACCCGTGCTGTAAACACAATATACGAGTGCGCCATCCCATTATATATACAGTATACACACATAGACGATGAAATCTAAACGGAAAATCTCTATCTAACCCAAACTCGCGTATTCTCGATATACCGTAAAGTGTATATAATAAGTACGCCCCCATACACAGTCGCGCATACTATATTATATACACGCATAACCCTCGCACACACGCAAAAATTGCGTTGCTCGGCGGAGAACAAACGAAGTGTTTCGAGTGTGTATAGGTTAGGCTTATATATATGCGTTTGTGTGGGATACATATATATATATATATATACATACGCGCGTGCAAGAGCGGTCATGTATGAGAGCACTTGTCAGACTAGATTTACAGGGCTCGCGTGCGGGTGTGCAGGTGGGGTAGAGGGGTGGAGGTTGAAGAAGCGATGATGACGATGCTGCAGCGGCCGAATACATACACTGCAATACACATATATATATATATATATATATACATGTATGATATATACATATATGTATCTATATATATATACATATAGTCTCTCGGCTCGGTCACGGAAGTCCTCGTCTGAAACCCTCGACCGCCCTCCCGCCATCACCGCCACCTATCATCGCCCGTAACTCCGAACTCGCGCTAAGTCTATAATAACGCCAGTTACGCAACCCATTTGAACGTCGTCCCCGCTGCATTAACATTATTCAAATTCGACCCCGCTGAAATATATAGGTGCCACCTATACGTATACATCCGTATATAATATACTGCAGCGACCGCCTGCGACTCTGTGCGTGTATTATATAATATAATATATACGTATAATGTATATGGTGTGTGTGAGTGCGAAATAGAGATGAGACAGTTTTGGCACCGGCTTGGGGGGGGGGGGGTGGCTGTGGGGAGGACGAGAACTCGGTCGACGAGGGGCGCGCAAAAAAGGTGCCGGAATGTCGACGTGTTTTCTTTTGAAAAATATTACGTGTCCGTGTTTCGTGTACGCGCATATTAAAGTATTATAATATAGTACATGATACGATGCAGTTTATATTAGGTATATGTATATATATATAATATATACATATATCATGAGTAATGTGCGTACGACTTTGAGAATTCTCTTTGGCAAGTGTGTGTTTTAATTTTTAATTTTTTTTTTGTAATTACCGTGTGAGTTTGCAGACGGTCGACGGGTTTCGAGCGAAAAAATTAACATAACGTACAATGTTCTCCCAAAATCGCACGCGTGGAGTAAAACACCACACATTTCATTCTGCAGGTTCCTATAGTTTGAGCTGCGGGCTAGGTTTTCACGAGGAGGTTCCACGCGTTATAATTACAAACGTTCATAATGTCGTTGCACACATAGGTACTTTATCTGCTTTGGCCCGAAAAGAGAAACTCACTTTATCTGCACGAATAATACGAAATGAAAAACGTAAATTCGCGGGCCGAAACGGTAGGTACCGCCCGTAAACGATTAAGATTAACGTAAAGCGCATCCGCTACATTATTGTAATGTAATAACATATAGGAACCTACCTATATTATTATTATAATATACATATTATGCGTAATGTATAATGTATATGTATATGTATACAAATTATGTATAATGTATATATAGCTGATAACGCGTTTCAAGCGTGTTATATGTATTTTTGAAAACCGACCATATAATATTGTCAATTTAATCGCATAAGGTATTGCGTGACAATACAATTCGAGCGACCAATTAAAACTAATTACACGCCGTCATCCTGTATAATATTACACTATAACTTAGACGCATAGTTATTATAATACTGTTGTACTACTGCAAGTATCAATCGCGACATCGCGTCGTACGTGGATTTTCAGACATACAGTTCATTGCATAATATGGTCACATGTCACTTAGGTATTCAGGAGCGTGGTTCATATAGGGTTTGAAGTGCTTGAACATACCCCATCATTCAATATATACGAAACCGAAAACACTTTACTTTGAATTTAATAAAAATAAGTAATTATTGATACATTGTATGTACATAAAATATTTTATTATATTTTTTTTTTATCGTTCTTAAACTTTAACAGCTAAGGCCATTCAGTTTTTACATATTTTTAAACAAACTTTATAAATTATAACATTTTAATTTTTACTATCGACCCTTTTTTAAGCACCATCCCCTTTTTCAGATCTATAGATGAACAATAAACTCCCCCTCCCTCGCTCCCCCCATTAACCAAATGTACAGCAGTGCTTGTCCTATATAAATGAGCTGGTGTATAACGAACAACGATATATTAATATAATATATACTATAGGTAGCCTGGTAGCTGATGTGTATAAATATAAGTAGTATACTTATTCCATTTTCAACCTCATTTTTTCCAAATCAATTTCACCACTTACGTTCTCATAAACTTATCAACGTGTATATTATAATGAAATCAATATTCGATACTATATATTCATATAATTTCTTATTAGATGCGACATTGTGACCACGGAAGACTTCTGCTCGCGATTCACATCGATAGATGATGGATCTATATACCGGTCAACCTGCAGCTTCGCATAATTAAATTCACAAGACACATATAAATACAAACACTTTAAATCCTAATACCGTCAGAAAACCTCACTCAGGCTTAAAATCAATATTGCATAACTGTTTTCGTCTAAAAATGAGTGAATGTGCATTGTGCGCGCTGCATATGCGCCTATATAGTATAATATAATATAGTGTAAAGAATGTTGTGTTATACCTATACCTACTGTTTTGAGCAGCGAGTAAAAAACAAAACAATACATTATTATAAAATGTCGAGTGGGTAGGTACCTACGATAGTTTTAGTTTTATTTCTGCAGTGACTCTCGACAACCCCGACAGACTTTGATTGAACACTGCAGTGAACAGTTCACTAGGCCGCGTGTTTTATTGTTAAGCGGGTCGCGAGTATAATAATAATAATATATGAAATACGCGACGCAGCAGTCTTTGCCGAGCAAATATGAAATTGAACAGACCGTAACGCCAGACGTATATTAAAACTATAATTTGTTCGTCACAGGGTACCGCGTTCATGCATTTTACACAATACAATATAATATCATATATTATTATAGCACAAGTATATTTATTTATTTATTTATTACAAATATACAGGTTACCCCTTTAAATTTTAAGTAGCAGTACAATAACAATGAATATAACAGTAGGACATTCTAAATATATCATGTATAATATATAATATCCAGGCTAATGACCTAGTAGTCGAAGCCTTAACCCTAATAAAAAAAAAATATAGATATATATATATATATAATATTATATTACAATGATAAAAGGATTAATGTTAAAACAATAAAATATTAAAACAAACCATCATCAAAAGAAGGGTCCTAAATTGATAATGAAAAAAAAATGGACAATGCATTAAGGGTACAAGGTAAAAGAGAAAATAATAACAAAACTAACAAGAATAAGTTAAGCTATAGTATGGATTAACTAATACAATTTTTGAATTATAGACGACAATTATTAATTAATCGATTGAGGATTATTTGAATAAAAAGTAGGAATTGCTTAATGATAATTATATGAATGTTTGAATAAAAGTATACGTGTATTTTTTTAAATTTACTTAGAATACCTTTTACGTATAATATATTTTTTTAATAATATTATAATAGCATTTTTGTCTCTGTAAATTGTATTTTGCGAATTAATCGCAGAATTATTCACTTATCTATGCGGTTTCCATGCCACCCTATTTCGTGCGACTAACGAGAGTTTTCTGTATGATCCCGGATGAACACAATATATCACAGTTAATCGTTTTTTTCGATTCATCGCCATGAGAACAAACAAATCGTGTATTTAAATACTCGAGAAAATAGGTGAGAACACTTGTACGTCCGATGGCGTCGTCGATTGTAAGACGTGTTGAAACTAAATAAGCTCTCCGAAAGCTAAATCCTCTGAAGCCAACTGCAGCAGGAGGTTTAAATGTCGCTGGAGAGTTAGACCTAATCTAACCCACATCTCTTTTTCACGTGATTTTTAGTGCAGTAATATTTCGAAAAAAATGGCTATTTAAGCCGTTTTACGTGAAACTGGTTGCTTTTAATCAATGAGTAATAAACGTCCGTGGTTCGATCCCCGGCTGATGACAAACATTTTTGCACTATTTTTTAAATGTAATTTATTTCTTGTTTATCGATTGACGTTATTACACTGCTGTTACGTGGTATACGGTAGCAATTAAAACGGTGTCTATCTCCGCAGGTACCCGCGGTATATCAATGACAGATTAATACCAAACAGGGGAATATGCGTGGAAGGATTTTGATGTCAACAATTATATTGGACAAGACATTTAGTACCTACGCGGCTACGTATATGTATAGAAATAAAATGTTAAGGGGATTGCAAACGGACGGTTTTTAAGGAGTTCAAAATAGGCAATTTTTAAATTGTTTGCATGTGGGTCTTGTAAATGTGTGCGTAGTAATTGATCATTATAGTGTGTAAGTTAGGATATTAACATAAAATAGGTACATTTTGGTTGAAATAATTGTCCGTTTGTCCCTAAATATAATAGTAATTCATATATTATTTACCGATGACCTACGGGTTGCCGTCCGCTACCAATCTCATAATACAGATTTTTGCCGAACTCTGAGCAAATCGCTTACTACTACCCTGCCACATAATATTCGACAGGACTACATCAGTGCAAGATTGTCGTTATAGAGCAAACAGCGAGAATGTTCATCGAAATATAATAATATGTAACAATATGATATCAATTAAATTTTAATTAACAATCAATAATAATTTTATAGTATACGAGTGGGTACTCTAAGTTTGAACTTCAATATGTGATTCAATGTGATTAATTTAAAAACTAATTTTTGAAAAGCATTAACGTGGGCTATTATAATGTTTACAGATACTTAATCGTTTTAAATCCCACAAAAAACAATACATTTTCAAGACGTCTTTGAGGAAATAAATAGATCGGATTTTTAACTGCGGCAGGTGAAATTGACAACGCCTCTCGCGGCTCCAAGTCTACTAGTTATTACGAAAAAAACTGTCTTCGAAAGTGTCGAATAAAGAAAATACGAATGATATTAGTATAATGTGTATCGATTAAATATAATGCTGGTTGTAGTTTAATTTTTACATTAATAATGTCGTAATTGATATTATACTGTGCTGGCTATAAATGTTACTATGGTTTAATAATAATAATAATATATATTGTTTATTGTTGACGAATGTATACATACTGTGCAAATGTTTGATCGGATAGAATTAGTTTATTTAAATCGTACAATATTATTATTTTACAGTGAATTGTTTTAATTATGTCCAATAATTTTTAACTTTTTTTAAGTTCGGTATTTATATATTTATACTATTATAGTGTTTATTGTAAACTAATGTAATGTTTTCAATTAATGGAATTCCTCGACATTAAATAACCAACACATAATACCTACTTACGTTGCGCAAAGTGATGTGCTGTCAAACAATTAAGAAGTAGCTACAGATCGTAAGTTATGCAATCCTATAGTTGTAGTTAGATCCTATTTTACTTGCGTTAATATTACTCAACATAGTTAAAATTAGTTATAGAATGATAGGTGGACTTAGGAAGCATTCGATTAGTTTCAAACTCTTTCTAAACCAAATTGTAGTACAAATTATTTAATAGTAAGCCACCTCAGTCTTAATTGTATATATTTATACCTGAATTGATTTTTACCAAGCGGAAGTCCCTAGGGATCATTATATGTTTAACATTTTTTACTAGAATAAATTCCTCAAAATATTTTAGCTTGTTTTGAGCCAGTTTAAATTTTTAAGTTTTTTAGTTTTTTTTATTTAAATGGCAATAATATATTTTTAGTTGGGTCAAAGAGCTAGAAAATATATTACAAGGTTGTTCATAAGATATTATAATAGCGGTGATTATAATAATCAATCTGTGATGTGTAAAAAAAAATATAACAAATATTGTTGTCATAACAATCATAACTAATTAAAACTATACTACCTATTATAATACAATATTAAATAAAACTATATTACACAGCAGAGGTAAATACCTATGTAAATACAATATACATAATATAGTAGGTATAAATAGATCATATAGTGAATTATGTACCTACAGCTCCAATTTTACCGAATATTTAACCATTTTAAAATGTCATGGTGTGCTTAAAATATAATAATATGTTGTAACCCAGATAGCCGGTAGGCATTCAAAATAATTATTTCTAAATTCTAATTCTCACATATTTAACGTATTTCAATTATAAAATAACAGTTACACTACTGACACCCTAACTAAATTAATCTATAATTTTAGCACCCTCGAATTTGTATTTACCCCGAGACTAAAGACGAGCCCGGTTACAATGTATATCTACGTAGATACCTACATACTATTAGTGTTAATTATTATTATTGAGTGTTGGCTACAAACATAATTTAAAACGTTTATAAACATTTTATTCTTATGTTACATTACAATAAATAACTATGCTGGCCAAAAAATATCTCTTTTATTAATTTATTGTATTTTAATTGATATAAGAAACCAACCTATTTTCACTGTTAATTTATTATTAATATTTATACTGTTTCAATTTTGTTCAAAACACTTAAATTATATGGGTACATCAGTTTTTACTTCCACGAAATATATTCGAATTTTTCCGATTTCTGTTTTAATTTGCAATTTCTTAGTATTTCAAAATTCTTTTTAACTTTCTTTATTATTTTTTAGTTTGTGAAGGATTAATTTTTCATTTTATTTTCAATATCAAACCATTACATAGTTTTAAATTCATAAACCCACAAATCAAAAATAAACGCAGTTTTCAACGTACAAAGGCTTTTTTTTATCAGAACACGGATACGAAATAGTTTTATGTACTTCAATGACTCTGGATTCATGACAGCAATATCGAAAAGTTTTTGAGTCGGCATGAGAGTAAGAAATTGTTTTGATGTAACTTGTAAATCTTGGACAACTCAGCCAAGGTAAACTACTAACTATGTACCCTAAACCAAGTAAAAATATATATGTATATACACACACCTTAAAGTATAATTAGTATTTATTATAGTAGTAAACAGGGACTCATTTAAGGGGGAGAGGGAGGGGGGGCAATAGAGACACCTGCCCTGGGTGCTAAAATGTTGTGGTTGAAATTTATTCACTTTTTAATTATTATAATTTTAAAAAAATTAATTAATTTAATTAAATTTAAAATACTATTTTACAACATTTTACAGCCTGGCGTAAAAAATAAATTTGTATCTCCTACAGCTACGGGGGCCAACGTGGGATAAATCCTCATAAACTTTTTAGATTTAGACCAGAATAGGTGCATTGCAGATCACAAAGATTTCTGTAAAAGAACATACGATTTATAAATATACCGTATAGGTTTACTGAGTACTTATATAATAATATATAAGTTCTTTGGATTTATCATAGTAAATAATATATTTTATGATATCTATGGCAATCGTCAATTGTCGAAATTCGTCGGCGACGGTTAACAATTCTAATAATTTCAGCAATACTATTGTATTATAAATATAATATATTGTATATTTTGATTTCAGTGAACAAAAAAATAATAGGCCACAAATAGGTATAAACGGACAGTTCGTTAAACCGGATAAGTTGTAACACAAACTCGCAAATTTCGTTTTTTTCATAAAATATTTCGATACTTTCAAGTTTTAGCTCATCGGAGTGAGATGATTAGATAAAGATGGATGAAGATAGCTGTTTCTTCGGCGATGGCGGCACTCTAGCTATACGTTTCACCGGAAGAGTAGATGTTTACGAGTAAGTTTGTTTTCATATTATTACCTACTATTTAACATTTACTTTTTAGACTTAAATTAAATATTTATTGCCACGGACAATCTGTTAACTACGTGACGTAGAAGCATTTATAAGTTTAATCCCAATAGCGCAATGTATAAAATACGCGAGACCGTCTTCGTTTCACCACGCCAAGTTTAATACGCACCTTTTTGCATGTTATACTATACGCCGGGTATCACCTTAGGTTTGCGCGAAGTATTTAAAACAATATAATGTTATTAATCTTTATATTTTAAATTTTTATATACATAAATACATTATACACCTCATATATTTTATTAGCATACTTACACCTTTTTTAGTGTAGTTTATACCCTAGATGGCTATAGATATAGGTATTAAATGTCTTGCAATTATATATTTTACTATAATTATTAATTTCATTATAATATAATATAACAATACACTCTAAATTAAATTAGTTGTTATCAAGACAGACAGTCTTAAAACAAACTCTTTTCTGGATAAATGATAAATGTAAATTAAATTAAAAATAATTAAAAAACATTTTGTAAAAGGAACAAGATTACTGCTAATATTTAAGTATTAATTATTATTAACAAATAAATACAAATAATAGATTTTTTAATAGCTTTTTACTATTAACATTCAGTGTAAATATAGTTTCTGATCGACTTACCAATATGTAATAAACCTATATGTAATAAAATAATTATTCATATCAAATAATCCTAACAGTTTAATGCAAGGATTCTCTTAAATTGATCTTACAGCAGCCTTAAAACACCAAAAATACATTTGTACATCATTTACAAAATTTTAGTTCCCTATTATGGTGTAGGTATTAATACAAACAATAAATTGTTATTCGAAAACACAATTTCGTATACCTATTATTATTTACTAAATACCTACAATTAAATTAAACTAAATATAAACATATGATTACATACTGAGTGCCTATAATAAAATATTATATATGAAAATTGAATCTTTATTACGAATACTTATCACAGACCACAATAAAAAATAATTAAAAATATTAAAAAAAAAAACACACATCATTGTAAAAATATAGTTGGTATTATAGTATTTGATGAATTTACTCTATACGTTTATGGCTTTATGTTAACTCTAAAATCCAGTAATCACATTTTTATTTAATATTTCATAAAATACAATATGCTCTTATCAAAATATTTTTGTGCTTCTGATATCTATTCACCACCATAATCAATAATTAAATTGATAAACGAAAATAATAATTTAAATAATACCTATATCATATTATTATAATTCAAATTCAAAATTATAAACTATTTTGGTTTATTGTCATATCAAATTTCAATGAACAAATTGGTCCTTAACACAGAACTCTTTGATATAAAAAGTTGCATTATATTCTATCCGTGGATTCAACATATTGACGTACCTAGTATAATATCTATCATTTATTTATTTAATCTATGGCAAATCTCAAAGTCGTTGCAGAAGACACAGTCGATTAAAAATTCTAAAATTTCAATAAGCAAAGAACTTACTGCGTTTCGTATAATTTTATTTTTCATAAATCACAATATTCTAAATTCTGGCTGTATTCTGGAGCGTTTCCTCATGGGCGTCGCAGTTCACACACGTCACGGATTCCGCCGAAGGAGTCGATAATTAAAGTAAGTTTGTTTTTATATTCTTTTGGGGCTTAAATTTACTTTTAAGACTTAAAACAAATATTTAATGTCACGAAAAATGTGCTATCCAAGTGTTGTAGGCGCATATTTTAGTTCCGGACTAGAAATGTATAAAATACGCGAGATATAAACGCCGTCGTCATTTTTCCAGTCCCTGTTTGTAGAATAATTATAATTAATAGGTGCATACCTCTATACAGGGTACTTAATATAAATATATAAATATTTTGGTTTAATTTATAGAAATATATGTTATGACTTATAACTGATAATAGTCATAAGATAACATTTTTAATAATAACTGGTAATTTTTTTTCCAAATACAACGTTATAAGTTATAGGTAACTATTAATTTGGTGTCACAAACTTAACTTCTATTGTTCACCTAATATCTATATTCTATATCATAGGGATTAGGGATGTATAACCATGTACACATAAAAGTATATTCACGGAATGGTCAACTGCCTATCCTGACGTGTGCGCACTTATGAATAATATACCTACTCATATACTCGTATAGGTATATAAATAGTGTAATACTACATACACGAATGTGTTACCTATTATGTCCCTAAAAGTTCAACAGTTATTATTATATTTATTTATTTTTTAAATATAGGTAGGTACATTACAAGACTCTAATTTAGTCTTCAGTTATAGAAAACAACACTTGCCAATATGGAATTACCGTCGAATTTTTTTATTTTAAAATATTAAATAGCATCTGATCGACTGATGTGCTATAATGAAATTCAAAATATAATGAATACACTACCTATACACTTATCTAAATTCTATTTTATATTCGTTTAAATTGGACTTTTAATTTTTCTGGCCATTTTATTAAGCTTTGTAATATAAGTGCATTGAATCGTATTTTTAAGGCATTTTTCTTATTTTTAATGCATTTAAATCCACGTCCTATTTATAATTTAACGTTATTTTGTATATACCAATCGATTAGTGTACACAATAAAAAAAATAATATTATTGATGGGTTAATAGGTTGATAACTATTATGTAGGTAGGTACAGTTTTGTACGTTCAATGTATCGTTTTTAATTCATAAAGTAGCTAAATGAGTCAAATGATTTTGTCAAGGGGGGGGGAGGATATGGCTGATTTTTTAACATGCACTTTTTCAAGGGCTTTTAAACTAAGGGGCACACCACTCTAAGGAGGAGTGACACAATTTCGTAAGGGGGGGGGGGGGGGGGGGACGTGAAAATTTTTAAAAAAAAACACGAATTTATTTAGTTATTTTGTTATTTAGGTAATACATATTAATTAATAGGTATTTCTTAAATTTTTTTTATTATTTTATTTGAAACATAATTTTTAAATATTGGGATCAATAAAACTATTTTTATATAATTACTATTTTATATCAATTAGAATTTGTTTATAAACCAAGTAATAAATAAATGGTTATCAAGTAAAAAAACCGTTATCTATATTATAAATTTGAATTCAATTTACCGCATTTACGTCTAGTAGAAACAAATAAATGTTTTTTTGAAGATAATGTAAAAATATCCATCATCCATCGGTTAGGACCATATATATATTTTCTATGATTAGGACGGCGAGGTTATAATTATAAATAATCTATGGCAAATGACAATCGTCTGAAGACGAACAGCAATTCCAATACGTACTCACATATTTCGTTTCATTCTGGTTATTAAACTAGGTGCCTATTTTTATAAATGTCATTTATCTCAATACTTCCAGACTGAACTTTTGGATCGGAGATATGAAGACGCGCGCGGCATTTTCCTTGGCGGAGATGCACAGCTCACACACTAGACAATATTATACACTCGAAGGGAACGCGTTTCGCCGGAAGAATAAATAATTACGTAAGTCTTGTCCTTCTACTCTGTTGAGGTGGTAGACCTAATGTAAATATTTATTGTCAGACAAACTTATATACCCGCTAGACGTAGAGTAGTTTTTAAAATCCAGTTGTTATAGGTGTACAAAAATTAGGATATTATGAAAAATACCTTAAATTATAATACTTTGCCTACAACTGTTAATTTATTGTTATAGTAGAATAATTTTTAATATTTTAAATCAATGATTAGGTAATGCTTTTATAAGTAGGAAGGTAGGTTTTTATACCTACCTAACAAAATAAGAAAATACATAATGATTAATGTTATTTAATATGATTTGTAAGTGCATAGCAGATTATACCTATCACTTGGTGACGATTATTTTTGTTTTATACGTTCTTCGTAATTCAGTTCCGTCACGATAGTTTTAGTTTTCGTTAAACGTGGAACATACATTTTCTATGCATACGGGATACGGGCATTAAATATTTGGGTTTTAAGATGTAACGTGGTCGGGGGAACGACCAGTTAAATATAAGATATCCAGGGAGAATCGTAGGATCCTATAGATATAAATACCGTAGCCAGGGGCAGATATGTAGATATCAGGATCTTAAATATATTTAAATTACCTACTAGGATTCCTTTTCAGTTATAATTATGTTTTATTGTCTACTAAACACTTATAAATATTAATACTCACAAATATATCAACTATGTTCTATTATACTATGTAACTGTATCGTAGTCATACGGAGTCCGGTAATCGTAGTGTGTATTGAGGTCGAAGGTGCACACCGAACTAACTTACTAATACATTGTTTGTGTTGGCCATGGGCCTTACAATTATGTGTGTGTTTTAATATTAATGTATCGGTCAGCAGTTAATCGTACATACGGTAGAGTTCGTATTATATACATAGGTGTCATGTAACATATTTATATTTATAATTGTTACATTACCCCCTCCCTTTAGAAACAAAAAAAAATTTTGAATATAAACATTGTTTTTATCCCTTGTCCGACTGGATTGATTGAATATGGTGAAGGTGGACTGTTGATTGAAGTTTTTTTGTGATTGAACAATGCTTCTTCATGGATTGGTTAGTTGATATGTTTGAAAACTTACATTTTTTTTTATTATATTTTACAACAATAAATTTTATTTTTCACATCCTATATACTATACTTTAGTAAACTCTACTATCTCTATTCTTAACTAATATTCCCCATATTGTCAATTATCATTATTAAACTCTATTTTAACTGGATGTCCCTCCAAAACAATATTTCTTTATTAACATAGTGCAGACTATTTGTGTATTATAAGCATTTGCTTGCAAGTATTTCTACTATGCCAGAGGCCAATACTTTTTATTTATCCAAATAGTGTTTGTATTACACTCTATACATTTGATTATATTTTATTTTTTATTTTGTTACTTAATAATTTTTCTATTTAATAGTTATAATCGACAATATGAGTATGTCTGATGATACAAATACCCGAAATAATTTAATATAATATTTAAAAAAAAAATAAAAATAAAAGATATAAACATTTATCCCATAATTAATATCATAGTTTTAATACAATAACCTTGATCTATATTTAATTATATAATTTGAATACTGTTGGTTAAGTTAGGTTGGTAACTCCACTATACTGGTATTTGACTTCTCCTGTAGGTATCTGAAACTTGACTTTTAGGTTAACGTTATAAAAATATCCTTAGAATTATTGTATAGTTGATTATTAACCAGAGTTAATTAAAGCCGTTTTTTATTGTAATTATTTTTGTTATTAGAATTTTTATTTTTCCCGTACAATTGTTCATAAGAGTCACGTTACCAAATGTTAATTTGATATTTTATCATCATAAGTAGTGACATATTTAAAATTATGGTGCAGTGTGACTTCTTGTATATTAAATTTCAGGTGACAAAAAAAAAAAATATATATCATTAATGTAATAAGTGCGATCTCCTTATATTTTAAACACTTGTGTGGTTATATATTGTATATCTTATGCTAATTACTACGTATCTAAACTGTATATTTATATTAACATGCAATAAATTCGAATTAAAATAGAAATATAATGCGCTTAACCGTTTTCTTACCTATATTATTTATTTATTTTCAGTTAATTAACTGTCCATTCTTAGTTATTTCTACTACATATGTAACATCTGATATTTGTATCTGTATACAAATGTTGACCCTTTATTTTCTATCTTTACTTATACTTTTTCCCCTACTATTTGTAATCTGATTTGTTTTTTGCGTGAATCATAATGTTTTTTATTTTTTAGAAACTTTTCCTCCAGTAATTTTGGTAACTCGTCTCCTATGTTATTGTGACATAATGTCCCCACGTTAGATCAGTTATCGGTGAAACTAATTCTGCAAATTGAGGGATAAATTTTCTAAAAAAATTGCACAAACCTAAGAAACTCCGTGTTTGTTTTATTGTTTTGGGAGTTGGACAATTTTTTATTGCAACCAGACCTTCGGGATTCGGTTTAATTCTGTCCTGATATACTACTTGCCCGAGTATCTTAAGTTCGAAATATCCGAATTTACACTTGGTAGTTTTTAACTTAAATCCAGATTCTCTTATTCGTTGTAATAATTTCTGTAGTATTATTAATAGGTCATCAAATGTTTTTGCATAATTTATAATATCATCAAAATAGTTAATAGTTCCAACATATAATAATCCGGCGAGAGTTTTTGCTACTGCTTTTGAAAATTGTCGTGGTGAATTTTTATAACCAAATAGAAACCGTGTCCATTCATACAGCCCGAATGGTGTTATAAATGCTAATTTGTATCTATCTGTTGTTCCTAATAGAATATTCAGAAATCCCTGTTGCATGTTCATTATATTAAAAAATGTTGCTCCTTCTAAACAATCGAAAACCGTTTGCATACGAGTTATTGGGAAATTTTGATGTGGTACTTGTTTATTTAATTTTCTATAATCGATCACTAATCTATTTGAACTGTCTGCTTTGTTCACTAGAAATACCGGGCTGGTGTATGAGGAAATAGATAGAGTTATTAGACCGGATTTTAATAATTCATTAATTTGCCTCTGTAGTTCCTGTTGTTCTGTTAACGCTAATATAAATGGTGGTAAATTAACAGGTTCTGTTGTTGTTGTTGACATAGGTATATCTCCTACGTCTATCGCCCCTAAGTCCCTTGATTGTTTGGCAAAGCAATCTTTATAATATATATTCAAAATTATTTTTAATTGTGTCTGTTGTAATTGGGTTGGTTTCGGATTTATGTCAAGTTCGTCCGTGTTTTGTTTGTCAATATATAGTACATTATCATAGTTTAACATTTCATTATCATTTTTCAGATTAGCTAATTTTAAACTGTTTATATGATGGAATTTTGTTTTTTTATGTGTATCTACTATTTTTTTTTCGTTTTCATTCATTAGTATATTACGATATTCTCTAATATTCGTTCCGCATACATCGCAAAACATTACTTTTCCCGCCTTAGTCCAGTAAGGATGATTCAAATATTCGTGGGATTTTAATGCCGACTCAGATGTTGACAGATGTTCACAATCCTGGCAAAACTGAGTGTACCACATAATCGGTGTTTTGTTTACGTCATTATTTTTTATTTCTATGGGACTGTATATGTTACATTTATCTAATGAGTATTTTTTTTTGTTAAGATAGGATAAACTTAATCGATCGTGACATTCGTCTAAGTACCGGTTTATGTGCTATTTGTATTTTAATTATCGTTGAGCCTATAATGTTTAATTTTGAATTATTGGCTGTTTTCAAATCTATATCGTTAATTGGCTTAATATTATCAAGTAATGTCATTTTTTTTATCTATAACTATCACGCTGGCTCCTGTATCTAACAGTAGTAATGTCGGTTCGTCATTAATTTTTCCTAATATTTCAATTTTATGTTTTATTTGTTCGTTTATTTTGTAGCAACTATATATTAAATGATTTATTTCATTAGTTATACTATTGTAATTCCTGATTTTTGGAAATATACCCTTCACAGGCCCAGGTGCCTGCAGGACTTTTATTTTTTTTGGTTTTAACAATTTCTCTTAATATGTCCCACCTTGCCACATCCATAACACGTTGGGATCGGCCTTGGAGGGTTCCAATGTTGATAGTTTTCATACTGATTTTGTTGTTGTGTAAATGTATTAAGTATATTTTGACTAATTTGATTGTATGTAAATCTAGAGTTTTGTTGGTTTGGATTAAAATACGGTGAAAAATATTGATTTGGAAATTGTTGATCATAACCTTCGCTATTATTGTTATTAGCTCCATTGGTATAATTTGGTATATGATTTTGTACCGGTTTTTCCCTTATATCTGTGGTTAATTGTTGAATGTGTTTTTTTAGAATATTTATCTCTTCATTTAATTTATCCACAGTTAGTTTTCTAACCAGTTTTGCTAATTCGTATCTTTTTAAATTTGCTGTTATTTTTGTTATGTTTGTGTTGTCTAAAATGTCTATTTTATTGTATATTTCATCTGGTAAACCCCCCAATATTTTCTCGCAAATTTCTTCCTCTACCATGTTTGGATTAATTTTATAGCAAAGTTCCATCATATTTATTATAAATTCATTTAAAGTTTCGTTTTTCATTAACTTTCTTTGGTTTAATTGTATTCTAAGTAATTTATCATTCCCAATATTAGTAAATTTCTCCTTTATTTGTTTTTTAGTCCGTTCCCAGTTTATGTTTGGTGTTTTGGTTTTTATTAATTTAAAAAATGTTGATGCCGAGTCTTTTAAATATAATGGTAACAACGTAATTTGTTCTGTTTCGCCCCAGTTATTTATTATTGCAGCTAAGTCAAAATTTTCAATAAAAGATTCAACGTCCTCTCCCATTTTTCCCGAAAAAGTTTGTGGTTGATGGATCATTATTTTAAATTCCATTATTTATCTACCACTATTAATAAAAAAAAAACTCGTTCTAAATAGATTAACTATGGTTAACTTTCCTAACCTATTTTTTGTGTATGTTTAAATTTTAAACAATTCGTTATATTCTAACATATATACTAATATATTGTTACCTTAATACTTAAAATCTATGCTTAATATTATCACTCAAAACTCGTTATTTCAAACTTTTCTGGTTTATAATTAAATTTATTTATTTCACATTCGTTTATCTTTCTTAAAACTTAAAATTTCTCTTATAACCTATAGTCAGTATTAATCACTTACACTATCTTTATTCAAAACTGTATTTCACTTATAATAATTATTTCCTTTAAATTCAATGATCTCTCTTAAAACTTAAAATTTCTATTATAACCTATAGTCAGTATTAATCGCTTAAAATTCCTTTATTCAAAACTTTATCTCACTTAAAATTATATTTATTCTTTAAATTTAATTGTCTCTCTTAAAACTTAAAATTCCTATTAAAACCTATTGTCAGTATTAATCACTTACACTATCTTTATTCAAAACTGTATTTCACTTATAATAATTATTTCCTTTAAATTCAATTATCTCTCTTAAAACTTAAATATTCTCTTATAACCTATAATCGGTATTAATCGCTTATAATTCCTTCGTTCAAAACTTTATCTCACTTAAAATTAAATTTTTTCTTTAAATTCAATTGTCTCTCTTAAAACTTAAAATTCCTCTTAAAACCTATAGGCAGTATTAATTACATAAATTTTTCCTAAAGAAAAAAAAAATATTTTTTAAACTTCTTAAAATTATAAATTTATTAAAACTGAAACAAAATCCTAGGAACCAAATATAACTGTTATTATTACAGGCTTCGGCGCCTCCACCAATATGTAACGTGGTCGGGGGAACGACCAGTTAAATATAAGATATCCAGGGAGAATCGTAGGATCCTATAGATATAAATACCGTAGCCAGGGGCAGATATGTAGATATCAGGATCTTAAATATATTTAAATTACTAGGATTCCTTTTCAGTTATAATTATGTTTTATTGTCTACTAAACACTTACAAATATTAATACTCACAAATATATCAACTATGTTCTATTATACTATGTAACTGTATCGTAGTCATACGGTGTCCGGTAATCGTAGTGTGTATTGAGGTCTAAGGTGCACACCGAACTAACTTACTAATACATTGTGTTTGTTGGCCATGGGCCTTACAATTATGTGTGTGTTTTAATATTAATGTATCGGTCAGCAGTTAATCGTACATACGGTAGAGTTCGTATTATATGCATAGGTGTCATGTAACATATTTATATTTATAATTGTTACAAAGAGAACACCTCAAACGTACGTTTTATTTTTGGGGTTTTACGGGATATACCTATAGGAAATTTTCTTCAAATTTTCACATTTCACTATCTGATATTGTGATATTATTTGTACCTAGGTTAAGTTTCTGTTTTAGAATCGATCGATATGTTACCTAGGTATATCACATTCTTTAATTTAAATTCTGGTAGTCGAGTATTGGACAAGTACCTACGTAACTTATAATTCGTATCGTAATTTAATTACTAAAGAAATATAATTTCTCCAACAGTGTCTAGGGCCACCGGCAGCAGAATGCATTACAGAATGTCTATAAACTTGTGGTCTAGTATATGGTTAAAATTTGCATGCGACCAACAACTGGGGGCTTGTTCTGAAAAAATTTAAATGATCTAATAAGGTTCATCTCATTATTTGAATTAATTTAAATTTAAGTGATTGTTGTGTTAATCAATTTTTTTATTTATTTCATTCAACACACTCGTCTCAGTTTTCAAGTACCTCTAGATTTCTCACAAAATTCATATCGATCATCTCACAGCTTTCATATTCAAAACCAAAAAAATATGTATATTTATCTTATTTCAATCTTTTTCATCGAACACCATTATATATTACAGATCATAAAGATACTAGTATTGTATACTAGATAAGTTTCAATTAGCGAGATGTAGAGAGAGAGATGGAGATGGAGCGAGATGTAGACGGATGAAGATAGCTGCAGTACAGCTAGGTTTCACTGGAAGATTCGATGTTTATGCGTAAGTTTGTTTTTATATTATTTTGGTCTTACATTTACTTTTTATACTTGAATTAAATATTTATTGTCGCGGAAAATCTGTTGACTAAGTAACGTAGAAGCATATACGTTTACTACTGCCTACCAAAGGTGCAATGTATAATAATAATAAATTATACGCCAGTCCGAACAATCCAAACGCTGTCTTACTCGTATTCGAGTTCTAGTTGATAACTGACTTGTGAATAAATTTAATTTTTGTTAGGTATAAAAATAAAACTAATAAATCCTTGAATACAACATTTAAAAATACAAACTCTGTGTAATAAAAATTAATATTAGGTATTTATTGGTAGGTTTATATAATATCTGTAGACTGTAACGCATAGGTAATTAGAATATTGTAGAACATTTTACTGCATAAGATGCGTGTTATTTCAGAAATGGTATTCGTCAGCGAACATTTTCAAACTGGGAATAATATATCATAAGCAGATTGAAATGTGTGAACGTTTCAGTGTTTCGAAGACTAAGTTTCGTAGCAGATTTTGATTCCACCACGGGGTATGTATTTTCTTATTTCTCAGTAGGTTTTTTTTTATTATAGTTAATTGATCAGGGGATGTATTGCCCGAAAATTTTCAATATTTGTATTTTAACTATACTGGTATAACACTATTCGGGCTATCAATAAAGTCGTGTTCAAAATTAGAAAATTGGTGAGGTATGATATTTTTTTAAGCAATTCTTTAGAGTAGGGAATTCGCTCAATGATATTTAAATATTTTCACCGATAATCAAGTACGATGACTTGTAGGTAACTAGAGACTGAGTGAATAGGAATTAGGAGGTGTGTGATATGATGAAGATAAGGAAATGGGTCAACAGGATTTCAAAATGTTTGGTGTATGAAAGGGAAAGATGAAAAAGAAAAGTAAGGTTAGGGTAGGTAAGTGGAGTGAGAGTAGCAGATATGAGAATAATAAGTAAGGTGTTAAGGTACAAAGGAGATAGAATAAGAAATTAATTAATTAAGGGTAGTGTAGGGTAGTGTACATATTGTAGTGAGAACAAGAGAGAATAGGTTTAGGTGGTTCGTCACTGTATGATAAGAGATAGTGAGAGTGGCTATAGAAGTTAATTTAACGGAGAAATGATGGGCGAGAAGACTGAAGAAGAGATGGATAGACAGAATACCGATCATATGGAGGTGTGGAATGAGAGTGGCTGAACCTGTATATAGCTGTGAGAGACGGGGGAAGAAAAACTGTAAAGGTAGAATAGTTATGTTAACAATGCCGAATACGTAGGAAAAGATCTTGAATTGCAAAGGCCCTATTGACTCTTTGGCTTCAACTAACCATAGGTTTACCTAACTAACCTTCTTATGACTCATTAGGACACTTTGAATAAAAAGATCCTGAGTTGCAACCTGCAAACTTAAGTGTTTGATTATCAAGTTGATCCTTTGATTGTTGACACCTTAATCCATGCTATGGATGAAGCCCATAGATAATAAAGATATGGATCATATAGTCCACAGGGGAAAGCAATTGAAGCTCCTTTATATTGATAGTCGATGGTCGATACTCGATTTAAGTATACTTTATTTGGCCTCAATTTATTGTTCCCCTCAAAGACCGCTGATAAGACCATGTTATGATGGAGCCATACCCAGCTCACTCGTGTAAACTTGTTGGCGGTTGGGATGTCAGCGCACTATTTGTTTTCCATCTTTGACCCACGTGTAGCATACCAAATATACGATTAAGAAAACACTAAAATGATTGGGTCAGAGAGAGAAATAAATAGTGCGCTAAAAATCTGACATTCTCTTAGTGCTATCAAGTTGAAGAAGCAGTTGATTGTTGACAATTTGACATTTGAAGAGCGAATGTGTCAAACGTTCTATGTGCCAAAAACCAAAATGTTCAGGAAACACAAAAAACAATACAACATTCAATATAATATATTATAATATTGTGTAAAAATATATGTTATATATTTACATAACATTTATAGCCTAGTTAAGTTCAATTATTATAATTATCATTTAATATTAGTTAAAATTAAACATTTGCTAATGACAGTTCCAAGTGCCAAATAATATAATATTAAAACTCTAAGTGCCAAATGGTGTGATTATTGTTCCAAGTAACAATATTTTTTTGGAAATAACAGAGAATTATTCTTTATTATATTAATATAACAAAATTACGACTTTAACGTAAAATAAACATATTTTCTTCATTAGGTCATTGAAAATTTAAGAAACATTATCTTTTTAAGTATCACATATTGATAAATAAAATAACAAACTGAATAAAAATTTAAAAAAAACTCTTGATTAAACTTTATATCGACTTGATACATTTTAGAACGTAAAATAAACATATTTCCTTCACTTCAGAATATAACAAATAATAGACATAATAAATTAACAAATCTAATTGAAATTTATGGGCACATAGAACATATTATGGCACAAGGTACATAGAACGCACATGTGACAATAGGCATACCACATGGAACGGACGCCATCTAAGAACGCAATTTTGAACTAGTAATAAATCGAATTGGCACTTGGAACCCATACAGGATTATTGCCTTTGGCACATAGAACATAAATCAGACATAAAACAATTTTTCATTTTTTTGGCACATAGAACGTTTGACACATTTGCTCTTGTTAAATTTTAACATTAACTGTGGTAGGTATTATGATTGGAAGTAAAAGTAATTAGCAGGGCTGTGAATTTAATGCAATGAGAAAGTGTTAAATATTTGCCTGCATGTATGCACTAAAAACAGGCAAATATATGCACTGAAATATTAAAAAATATGCACTTAAAATTCAAAAAAATACGTTTTTATTAAAATTTTTTTAAATTAATAAATTATAATACAAATTGGTTTTCAAAAAAAATTCTTTATTTACACACTTGGTAGGTAGGTATGTAGGTAGGTAACGGATGAACCGAAAATATAAAAACATTTTAAGAAAATAAGAATAAATACGAAGAAATCATGAAAACATGCAATTATATTAACTAACCCAAAAAAACGCATATTGGTAACGGTGTTGTAATAATAGGGATCTCCCAAAAAAAATACGTACTAATAGTTCAAACAAATCATAAAAGCCAACCGTAATAAATTTTAATTCATGAAAAAGTATATTAAAAAGCATTATTATTATTATTATAAATGAAACAAAACTATGAACTATGGACCGTGACATAATATAGGTATTTCTATATTTTTAGCTCCATAATTTCTGTTAAAATATTAGGAAAATGTATTAAGTACCGTAAAAGTGCTAAATTTGAGCTATTACTTAAAATATGATATTCATAACAAATTATCATAGAAGGTTAGGTACTGTTATTCCACATACTTATTAGAGTTTAATTTAACTACAACATTCTAGTAGAGTCTGATAAAATTTGGTTCCACGACTTTGATCATACAAACTTTATATACTAAACTATGGGTCTGAAATTTAGTTTATATAGATCTAAATAATCCAAAACATAAATAGCTTCAAAATATAAAAATAAAGTGTCTTGTATTGTAGTAGGTAGGTAACTTTCAAAAAAAAACTAAAAAAAATCATACTTGAAATCTATGTAGGTATAATATACGTATATTGTAATAAATGTTCAAATGTTTACTATAGTACATTATAAAAAATTAACTTAAGTTCAATATAATACATTATAACAGGTGTTCAAATAAACATTTCATACCAAAAATTTTGTTAATTCACACAGTCTCTCTTCAATTTTAAATTTTTCTTCAAATTATCAGCAAAATATATATGTTTAGTAAATTGGAAGACTTGATTAAGTAATTAATCATTTATCTAAAAGAGATGTGCCGGGTCGCCACATTACTATATCGAGGGGCCATGGTGCAAGTGTCGTCCATAAATATCATAACATATATTGTATTAGTTACAAACTCTTGAATTAAGAGTTATGTTTGAGGATTTAATTAATTTCCTAAAAGGAAATGACTCAAGGTTGCCTCAGTAAGTTTAGGAAATATAGAAGGTTCTTATATCATATAGTAGTTTTATCAAAGTATGATTGGGTTAGCCACAGTCTTGTGTAAATTATATTGTCTTATGTTTTCCCAATCTAATAATACAAAATACCGAAAATTAATGAAATCACAAATATTAGTACAATAGAGAGACTGTGCATTGATTTACAAATTTGTCTTAAATTTACTTTTTGCATAGAGAATAATAATATGAAGGTGGGCTGGGCTTAGATGCTGATAAATCATCAATAGAGACTCGTTGATCGCTTTTATGTGCTTCAAATTGTTTACACGTAGGGTTTTAAAAATTCATGAAATTTATTTTTGTGAAATATTTTATTTTAATGAAAAATTAAATAAAATATTTTTTTTTTTAATTGTAGTAAGAAATACAGTTAATTTTTACTTAGTAAGGTGGATATTTATTGCCTTTGTGTATAAGTATAATATACCTATATGGCTATACAATATGAATCTTAATGTATACATATAAGTATATAACATATAAGATATAAAATATTAAAATATATATACATTTATTATAATGTAATGTATATGAAATATGAATATATTGATATAATGATTATGATATATCAATATCAGTATATCACTTAAAGTATGGTTTTTTGAGTTCAAATAAAAAACAAATTCATGAAATATAATAATTGGTATTATATTTATAAATAATAAATAATAATTATAAAACTTTAAAAATATTAACAAAAATAAACCTCTCTTTGGCAACTGTGTATGATTTAAAAATTAAAATAATAAATATAAAATTAAAATAAAACCTATAGTATATTAGATATAAATCAAAATATATAATAAAATAGGTATAAAACTAAAAGTTAATATTTTTGAGATTTAAAATTTTATTTTTAATTCGGATGATACCTCATTAAAAAAACTATCTATACCAGATCTTGATCCTTCATCATTTGAATCAATTTAATCTGTTTCTATTTCCAAATCACTAATTGAGTTTTTTTTTTGTAATTCTGCTAATTCATGATCAAAATTTTCTATATCTGGAGTTGGATCATTTACAAGTAAATCATTTATGACATTAAACCTATGACATTAATTTTTAATCCTTAAAATCACAAAATTAAATTCTATTTATCCATCATTTAGTAAACTAATATTTTGTAATTTGTATTAAAATATTATTAATTATGGTATAGTCTGTAGGCAGTAATTTTTTCCATAGTAATCAGAGGTAGGTTAGAAGGTACCTATGGATGTATGATGTGAATAATGGATATCATATAATTATTTTAATTGATAATATAATAAATTATATTCATAGTTCAAAATATGCATTAAATAATAATTTAATATTTAAGTATATAAATATGTAACTTACCATGAGAAGATTTTTTCATTTGTAAAATGTTGCTTTTTACAGCCATAGGACACTTAACACAACTTCTAATGTGCTTTTTTTGACGAGTTGCATTAAAACAGTTCCCCAATTGCAATAATTGCAAATGTTTTTTGTAACTTTTTTTGTTTCCTTCATTCATTGTCACTTGACGAAAACATTTGTGGATTAAACTTTTAACTTTACTCGATTACCCATATTAAGTTATAAATTATAATATATTATATAACTATTAACTCATAAATTATAATAGATAATTTATTAACACGTTAATCGTAATAACTTTATATATTTATACCTTATACGTTTTGTAACGCTAACGTCGCTACTAGCTAGCACAAACACACACAAGTTATAAATACTGAAATACCCAATGGCCAATGATTGAAACAGTGCGCCGATGCTCGACAAACTGTTCTTTATTAAATAAGAATATTGTTTACGATATCATAAAATTTATTGTACAATGTTTTTAAAATAAATTATTTACAATTATTAGGGATTTGTTTAATCCGGGCCGCACGGTTGACTTAAGTAAGTAGATCGTGTCGGGCGGTATCGGGCCTAAGGAGGCGCGATTTAAATTTAACAATATTAAGGGCATAAATCAATAGTAGATTATATAAATATAATGGGAAATGAAATCTGACTACCTAGTTATGAACTTGGACAAGTCAATGTTAGGTCGAGAGATTCGGGGCGAACACCTAGACAGGCACGCTGGATTTGTAATGGTCCTGAAAAGGACCTTTTTGTAGTCGCAATGGTAGATCGACTGTGAACGGTAGCGGAGGAGAACCGCGTGTAAAGCCGCTGGTAATCACTCACTACTGCCGTAGGATAGTTTCTTGGCTCGCCGGCGATGTGCGTTAACCGTCTCCGTCGTGTGAATACTACTTCTTGATTCGCTGGTACTACTTATTTTCCGTCGGGTTGTATTTCCGAATATGACTGCTGCTGGTCGTCCGTCACAATAATTATCCTGTGTTGTATCTACTGCTCTTCGTTTCGCCTTCGCTGGATCGCCTGTCTTCCGCTGCTTATGATTCTAATCGCTCCTGGTTGTTGTCTTCCTCTTTCCCGCTACTGTGTTGGTGTGTAGTGTTGTGTTAAAAGGTGGAAGAAGACTGATGATTTTGTGCATTGCATTTCATTGAAAGGGATGGCTATGCCGTTTACTATTCCAGGCTTATGCCTCTACTAGTGGATGGAAATTAAGAAGAAATGGTTAGACTTATTGGTCTGCCCAAGAGAGTGGGTAGGGTTTCAATTTACGTTTAGTATTTGTGGGAGGGTGTGTTTTACCTAGAGATGATTTTGTCCTCCGGTCGACTTGCGGGCGGTTTGCTTGGTACGTGCCATCTTGTAACCGTTTGATAGTCAATACAAAACTTCAGAGAGCAAATGAACAATGATACACAATGGGGAGGGGTGGCTATGCCGTTTACTATTCCAGGCTTGTGCCTCTACTAGTGGATGGAGATGATTTTGTATGAGCGTGCACCCGTATATATACCCGTCGCCGTACCGACTAGTAAACCTGGAAGAAGACTGATGATTTTGAATGAGCGTGCACCTACTAGTTAACCTGTATGCTGATTGGTGTGTTTACAGTCGGCACGGTTTCTTTTGTAATTTAACCGGAATTTATTTTACAAAGGTCAAAATGGTATCAACGTAATCGGTGTCATCTCTTCTATTCATAGATATCCTTTTCTTGTCTGTACTTAAAATATATATTTAGAAATCAGCCTTTAAGCGTCGCCTATTTCTGATTGGTCGGGCGTTAGGTCTGTGGCTATATTGTATATGTCAAATGTGGTGGCCCTGAGAAGGGCCGTTTTTTGTTAGTTTGCTCCGTTACATGGTGTTATTGAATATGCGGTAGCGGTATTTCTATTTCCGTTATTGGCGAATAAAATGTAGATATTATCATGTTTTTATTTATACAATATTCTATGTTTATACTTCATTAGCTGATATTGTCTATGGATGATAAATATGAAATCAGTGTGATCATAATATAATTATGACTTTATTATAGACATACCAAAAAACACAACATTTTGAAAAAAAAATATTTTTCAATATTTCATTGAAATATTTCAAGGAGGGTGAAAGTTTCAATTTTGAAATATTTCAAAGTGAAAATGTCATGTGAAATATTTCATACTCATAACCCTATTTACACGAGTGAGCTGGGTATGGCTCCATCATAGATAATAAAGATATAACATAATTGTCTTATCAGCGGTCATCGAGGGGAACAATTGAGGCCAAATAAAGTATACCTAAATCGAGTATCGACTATCAATATAAAGGAGCCTCAATTGCCTTCCGCGGGAACGCGGCCTCAAATGTATTTAACATAGGCGTGGACTATCCATATCTGTATTATCTATGGACTTCATCCATAGCACGGAATAAGGTGTCAACAATCTAAGGATCAACTTAATAATCAAACACTTAAGTTCAGCAACCTGCAAATCAGGATCTTTTTATTCATAGTGCCCTAATAAGTCATAAGAAGGTTAGTTAGGTAAACCTATGGTTAATTAAAGCTATGGTAATGATAGATGACTACCATCACCGGTCGTGAGCTTTGCGATGATCTTTTCCTACTAACTATCAAGGTATTCGATATTGTAAACATAACAATGAAAGAAAATATTTAAATATTATTAATTTGGTTAGGTTAGGTTAGGTTAGGATAGGGCAGGAAATTAGATGTTAACTAATTATCATAGTTTTTAACACGGTCTTAAAAATTGTCAGCAAGAGTTCTACCAGTATAGTTATTAAAAACTTAAATACAGCCAACTTTAAATAATGATTTTTTTACCACAACAAATTATAAAATGTATTTTAAAATATAACAAAATATTATTTTATTAGGGTTTTATAAGGTTTTCAATACTTATGAGTTTTTGTAAATAGAAAATGTATAAAATCAATAGTTTTAATTTAATATATGGTTTTGTGTTTTAATATCCTATTGTCAAAGAATTCTCAGGGTTTCCTTTTCACATTTTTTTACATTGTACTAAATCTAACTTTTTTCCGCACATATTTACAAAGACTAAAACAGATATCTGACTATGTTTTTATTTGCATTTAGACTTTATAGTTTGTAATTTAATATTGACTGTAGACCCATCAAACACAATATTATTTTAAATTAAACATGTTATGTCCTTTATAAATTACAATCACATAGTAGAGTCCAGGCAGGACCTTTTATCATTTAATTTCTTTGCATCCTTTATAATTTACATTCATTTTTATACATTTTCTAATACATATATTACCATGATACACCTCTGATCATAATAACTGTTCGCATTATTATAATGTAAACAACACCTAGTTTTTGGATTGTAGTTAATGTGTATTGTAGTATTTAGCTTCCAGCGAATTCTTTTGTTTAGTTTTATTTCACCCAGATTTCTCAAACAATTTTTTTTTCACATCATTGAACTCTAGTAGATTTTTTCGTATAAAAATTTTTCAAGATTGACCGGCTATACCTGGGAGTACGCTGAGTACCTGTGTACATAATATATAATTTGAAAAGAGACTGGCTAGGTTCTCTCACGTTCCCCATTCAATTTATTTTTTTGTTTTCTAAAATGCATTTGCCTGCGGGCGCCAATACCCTCCTTCAATTATTTTTTATGATTTAACCTTTAGCCAAACTTTTTAAACATTGACAATCGGGTACCCTTGAATAATCCTTATCTTTAATGAACTAAATATTTCAAATGGGTTTTTTTGTTTAATATTCTGGGCATTTTAGTTTGTACTTTGCAATGTGTATTCCTACTGTTAAATTTTTTCAAAATTTTATTTTTGGTTTTCTAAAATGCATTTGCCTGCGGGCGCCAACACCCTCCTTCAATTTTTTTTTTAGGATTTAACCTCTAGCCAAACTTTTTAAACATTGACAATCGGGTACCCTTGATTAATCCTTATCTTTAATGAACTAAAAATTTTAAATAGTTTTTTTTTTGTTTAAGATTCTGGGTATTTTAGTTTGTACTTTGTAATGTGTATTCCTACATTTAATATTTTTCAAAATTTTTTTTTGGTTTCCTAAAATGCATTTGCCTGCGGGCGCCAACACCCTCCTTCAATTTTTTTTTTTTAGGATTTAACCTCTAGCCAAACTTTTTAAACATTGACAATCGGGTACCCTTGAATAATCCTTATCTTTAATGAACTACATATTTTAAATGGTTTTTTATGTTTAATATTCTGGGCATTTTAGTTTGAACTTTGAAATGTATTTTTCTTCTGTAAAATTTTTTCCAAATTTTTTTTTGTTTTCTAAAATGCATTTGCCTGCGGGCGCCAACACCCTCCTTCAATTTTTTTTTTTTAGTAATGTAACTAGTTGAATATATTGTTTTGACTTGAAAATTGATAACTTGGTGCCCCATGAATAATCATTCTTTAATGAACTAAATATTTTGAATAGTTTTTTCTGTTTAAGATTCTGGGCATTTTAGTTTGTACTTTGTAATGTGTATTCCTACATTTAATATTTTTCAAAATTTTTTTTTGGTTTCCTAAAATGCATTTGCCTGCGGGCGCCAACACCCTCCTTCAATTTTTTTTTTTTTAGTAATGTAACTAGTTGAATATATTGTATTGACTTGAAAATTGATAACTTGGTGCCCTATGAATAATCATTCTTTAATGAACTAAATATTTTGAATAGTTATTTCTGTTTAAGATTCTGGGTATTTTAGTTTGTACTTTGCAATGTGTATTCCTACTCTTAAATTTTTTCAAAATTTTTTTTTGGTTTCCTAAAATGCATTTGCCTGCGGGCGCCAACACCCTCCTTCAATTTTTTTTTTAGGATTTAACCTCTAGCCAAACTTTTTAAACATTGACAATCGGGTACCCTTGATTAATCCTTATCTTTAATGAACTAAATATTTTAAATAGTTTTTTTTTTGTTTAAGATTCTGGGTATTTTAGTTTGTACTTTGTAATGTGTATTCCTACATTTAATATTTTTCAAAATTTTTTTTTGGTTTCCTAAAATGCATTTGCCTGCGGGCGCCAACACCCTCCTTCAATTTTTTTTTTAGGATTTAACCTCTAGCCAAACTTTTTAAACATTGACAATCGGTTACCCTTGAATAATCCTTATCTTTAATGAACTAAATATTTTATATGGTTTTTTTTGTTTAATATTCTGGGCATTTTAGTTTGAACTTTGAAATGTATTTTTCTTCTGTAAAATTTTTTCCAAATTTTTTTTTGTTTTCTAAAATGCATTTGCCTGCGGGCGCCAACACCCTCCTTCAATTTTTTTTTTTTAGTAATGTAACTAGTTGAATATATTGTATTGACTTGAAAATTGATAACTTGGTGCCCTATGAATAATCATTCTTTAATGAACTAAATGTTTTGAATAGTTTTTTCTGTTTAAGATTCTGGGCATTTTAGTTTGTACTTTGCAATGTGTATTCCTACTGTTAAATTTTTTCTACATTTTATTTTTGGTTTTCTAAAATGCATTTGCCTGCGGGCGCCAACACCCTCCTTCAATTTTTTTTTTAGGATTTAACCTCTAGCCAAACTTTTTAAACATTGACAATCGGGTACCCTTGATTAATCCTTATCTTTAATGAACTAAAAATTTTAAATAGTTTTTTTTTTGTTTAAGATTCTGGGTATTTTAGTTTGTACTTAGCAATGTGTACTCCTACATTTAAATTTTTTCAAAATTTTTTTTTGGTTTCCTAAAATGCATTTGCCTGCGGGCGCCAACACCCTCCTTCAATTTTTTTTTTAGGATTTAACCTCTAGCCAAACTTTTTAAACATTGACAATCGGGTACCCTTGAATAATCCTTGTTTTATGAAATAAATATTTTGAATAGTTTTTTCTGTTTAAGGTTCTGGGCATTTTAGCTTGTACTTTGAAATGTGTATTCCTACTCTTAAATTTTTTCAAAATTTTTTTTTGGTTTCCTAAAATGCATTTGCCTGCGGGCGCCAACACCCTCCTTCAATTTTTTTTTTTTAGTAATGTAACTAGTTGAATATATTGTATTGACTTGAAAATTGATAACTTGGTGCCCTATGAATAATCATTCTTTAATGAACTAAATATTTTGAATAGTTATTTCTGTTTAAGATTCTGGGTATTTTAGTTTGTACTTTGCAATGTGTATTCCTACTGTTAAATTTTTTCAAAATTTTATTTTTGGTTTTCTAAAATGCATTTGCCCGCGGGCGCCAACACCCTCCTTCAATTTTTTTTTTAGGATTTAACCTCTAGCCAAACTTTTTAATTATTGACAATCGGGTACCCTTGATTAATCCTTATCTTTAATGAACTAAATATTTTAAATAGTTTTTTTTTTATTTAAGATTCTGGGTATTTTAGTTTGTACTTTGCAATGTGTATTCCTACTGTTAAATTTTTTCAAAATTTTATTTTTGGTTTTCTAAAATGCATTTGCCTGCGGGCGCCAACACCTTCCTTCAATTTTTTATTTATGATTTTACCTTTTGCCAATTTTTTTGTGTTGCCCTCCTTCAATTTTTTTTTTAGTCATGTAACTCTAGTTTAATATTTTGTATTGACTTGAAAATTGATAACTTGGTGCCCTATGAATAATCATTCTTTAATGAACTAAATATTTTGAATAGTTATTTCTGTTTAAGATTCTGGGTATTTTAGTTTGTACTTTGCAATGTGTATTCCTACTCTTAAATTTTTTCAAAATTTTTTTTTGGTTTCCTAACATGCATTTGCCTGCGGGCGCCAACACCCTCCTTCAATTTTTTTTTTAGGATTTAACCTCTAGCCAAACTTTTTAAACATTGACAATCGGGTATCCTTGATTAATCCTTATCTTTAATGAACTAAATATTTTAAATGGTTTTTTTTGTTTAATATTCTGGGCATTTTAGTTTGAACTTTGAAATGTATTTTTCTTCTGTAAAATTTTTTCCAAATTTTTTTTGTTTTCTAAAATGAATTTGCCTGCGGGCGCCAACACCCTCCTTCAATTTTTTTTTAGGATTTAACCTCTAGCCAAATATTTTAAACATTGACAATCTGGTACCTCTTGAATAATCCTTGTTTAATGAACTAAAAATTTTAAATAGTTTTTTTTTTGTTTAAGATTCTGGGTATTTTAGTTTGTACTTTGTAATGTGTATTCCTACATTTAATATTTTTCAAAATTTTTTTTTGGTTTCCTAAAATGCATTTGCCTGCGGGCGCCAACACCCTCCTTCAATTTTTTTTTTAGGATTTAACCTCTAGCCAAACTTTTTAAACATTGACAATCGGGTAACCTTGAATAATCCTTATCTTAAATGAACTAAATATTTTATATGGTTTTTTTTGTTTAATATTCTGGGCATTTTAGTTTGAACTTTGAAATGTATTTTTCTTCTGTAAAATTTTTTCCAAATTTATTTTTGTTTTCTAAAATGCATTTGCCTGCGGGCGCCAACACCTTCCTTCAATTTTTTTTTTAGGATTTAACCTCTAGCCAAACTTTTTAAACATTGACAATCGGGTACCCTTGATTAATCCTTATCTTTAATGAACTAAATATTTTAAATGGTTTTTTTTGTTTAATATTCTGGGCATTTTAGTTTGAACTTTGAAATGTATTTTTCTTCTTTTTTTTAGTCATGTAACTCTAGTTTAATATTATGTATTGACTTGAAAATTGATAACTTGGTGCCCTATGAATAATCATTCTTTAATGAACTAAATGTTTTGAATAGTTTTTTCTGTTTAAGATTCTGGGCATTTTAGTTTGTACTTTGCAATGTGTATTCCTACTGTTAAATTTTTTCTACATTTTATTTTTGGTTTCCTAAAATGCATTTGCCTGCGGGCTTCAACACACTCCTTCAATTTTTTTTTATGATTTATCCTCTAGCCAAATTTTTTAAACATTGTCAATCTGGTACCTCTTGAATAATCCTTGTTTAATGAAATAAATATTTTAAATAGTTTTTTTTTTGTTTAAGATTCTGGGTATTTTAGTTTGTACTTTGTAATGTGTATTCCAACATTTAAATTTTTTCAAAATTTTATTTTTGGTTTCCTAAAATGTATTTGCCTGCGGGCGCCAACACCCTCCTTCAATTTTTTTTTATGATTTATCCTTTAGCCAAATTTTTTAAACATTGACAATCTGGTACCTCTTGAATAATCCTTGTTTTTTGAAATAAATATTTTAAATAGTTTTTTTTTTGTTTAAGATTCTGGGCATTTTAGTTTGTACTTTGTAATGTGTATTCCAACATTTAAATTTTTTCAAAATTTTATTTTTGGTTTCCTAAAATGTATTTGCCTGCGGGCGCCAACACCCTCCTTCAATTTTTTTTTATGATTTATCCTTTAGCCAAATTTTTTAAACATTGTCAATCTGGTACCTCTTGAATAATTCTTGTTTTATGAAATAAATATTTTGAATAGTTTTTTCTGTTTAAGATTCTGGGCATTTTAGCTTGTACTTTGAAATGTATATTTGAATATGGAAATAGATATTTTTCATAGAATACCTACATAAATTAATTTTTATATTGGTATCGCCATTCGTATAATTAGTAGTGAATGTTGGTACAGTTGGTTGGGTTTTTAGTTTTTTAATACATAATAAATTCAAAAATATGTTCAAAATTTAAATTATTCAAAAATGAATTTGGCTGGAAATTTTCTTTTGTCAATCTTAATGTCGATACTTTTTTGAGAATATAAATTTGATTTCAAGGCTTGGCTACGTTGAATCCTGAAGACTTTAATGCGATATGACCAATATTGAATGATTTACGTTTTCGATATAATACGAATTTGAAAAACATATCAAACAATTTAAAAGGCTTGACTGCGTTGTATCTTAAAGACTTCAAGTTGATAAGATTAATATTGATGAAGTTAGGATTTCAAGTATTTTTAAAAAAACTATAAATCTAAAGTTCAATTTTTGGAACTCAGATCAGTTATGCTAAATTCTCATTAAGTACCTACTTGAGCAAAAGTATTCAAATACTTTTTAATCACTTGAATACGCGTATTTTACATTCTTTTCAAAACAGGTATCTGTATTTGTATACTCTTAAAAAGTATTTTTTCTAGTAAGTATTATATTAATATTGTTAAACTAACATTCTAATAGATTATAGATTTAAATAATAATTTAACAACTGTGTTCCAGAATACAGAATATAATATATAGTGTATTATATATGGATACATTTACGACTTATTTTACACTTATAAGTTATAATATATTTACAAGACTTATATTTATTTATTTGATTTTTTGTTTATTATAGTCAACAAATAATACCTTTTGGATAAATTAGGTATTCACAAAGTTAATTTCAAATTATGTTAATAAATCATAACCATTGTTATTACTTATTTTTTAACTGTTTTCAAAATTTACATTAACAGTAGTAATATTTAAAATAAAATTGTCAAAATTGTACTTCATTGTTAATGTTGTCGTAAACGTCTGTGTTAAAATATTTCCTTATTTATATGAAAAAAACATTATATAGCCAAATAGGTAGTATTATTTAAACATTGTTAATTAATCAAAAGTTCATATTATATAATATCCATTTATAACTTAGAATATAAATTTAAAACCATAGTACGTGCAGTGCTACTCTACCTGTGTTGTGTTAAAATAAATTAAATTATTTATCTAAGTAATCACTGTAGCTTATGAAAAAAACAGTCTGTTGTGGCATTGTCCATGTACAAAATATATCTGAACCACTCAGAACACCCTGAAAAAAAGTTCTAATGATGTGCCTGATAGTTATTAATATAGTATAGTGCAGTGGTCGGCAACCTTTTGAAGAAGGTAAAAAGAAAAAAATAGCTGTTTAAAACTTTAAAATAATAGAGCATAAAAATTACAGTTTTTAATAATATAATAATTATAATATAAAAGTATGGAAATTACAACTGCTTTAGGCTTTATTTGATTTTTGTTGTTGGATATTGTTTATTATTTTTTAAATTTCCACATTAAAATTTCTTGTGCTGGCTCGAAGTACATGGTGGAGATGGTCATTAATTAAACGTGAACGGTATGGATTTTTAATTTTTTTCATATGAGAAAAGGCCTGTTCACACACGTAAATGGATCCAAACATACTGAAGTATTTTGCAGCTATATTTTTAATTTTTGAAAATTATGCCGGAAGTTCAACGAAAAAAAGTAAAGCAGATGCTTTGAATGAGTCTTTTAAGATATATTGTGACTGCAAATCTATTATTTCCATTTGAAGCTCAACATCAACATCTTCATATTTAATATTAAATGGATTGGCGAGTAGTTGAAAAACGCAACGTTTTACTTTACTGAACAGAATAGAAAATTAATATTATAATCCAAATACACTCGTCGTATCTACTCTAGGTATCTTATCGGTAACTGTCAAGGTATATCTACCATTATAAAATATGACTGATAGAAACGTTCAATTATATATTTTATACAATATGATTTTTTTGATATAATATTCGATTGAATGTCGTTGTCGTAGAATTTAATGCGGGCCGCCGGTTGCCGACCACTGGTATAGTGTGTACTGAAAGAATTCAGATTTGTTTGATTAATTAATATAGTACCTATTAAAACAATTTTGTTAATTTAACACAAGAAATCGATAATATTTTTAATATTTTTAAAAAAAATTAACTTAAATTATAAACTTGCTGTATATTTTATTATGATTGCTTCTAACAGTAATTCAAGAAAGATAATGTGTTTATTGGTGCAAATGTATGTTTTCTTGCCAATTATAAAAATATTGAGTGCTGAGTGGGTATAATATTACATATAAATAATAATGTTTATTTTAGTAACAGTAAAAAACTGTATGAGGGATACATTTTCAATTCAGAATTAAATTAAAAGTGTAAAATTAAATGTTATACCCAAAATACGTATTATAAGATGTAACAACTAATAGTTATTAGGTTAAGTTGCGTTCGGTTGTATACGACTTAAGCAATTATTATATTTTACAAACGATGCACAAACGTTTGGCACCTTAAAAATTTCAATTTTCCAAAAAGAGGGTGTCTCGTTTCAATGGCCCCGCCACTTTATTTTTTGGATAGCGCTGGGAGTTTTTGTGCACAAACGATTGGACTTGGTGCACATTTCTGCACAAACGATGCACAAACGTTTGGCACATTCAAAAATCCAAATATTCAATGTGAGAGGGGCTACCGTTTCAATGCCCCCCCCCCATTTTGTTTTAGGAATAGAGCTTTCAGTTTTTGTGCACAAACGATTGGACTTGGTGCACATTTCTGCACAAACGATGCACAAACGTTTGGCGTGGTCAGAAGTTTAAATTTCGAAAGTGGGGGGGCCATTGAAATTGACCTGAAATATGTACATCGCTGATAGGTACGTACGCCAAAAATATCCTATCGCAAAAGTATACAATTATAAACCGAGAACAGAAACTATTTGTAAATATCACGCGTTGGAAAATTTAATTCAAACTTTTTGATTATTTAGGTCAGTAAACAAATTTCTAATGCGAGCGGTGGAAGAGTTCATGTGATTTATAATTCCCAAAATCACAGTAATTATTATTCGTCGTAGAACGCAAACATATATAATATAATATAAAATATTATAAATATAATATATGTCGCAAGGTCATTATAATGCACGTTCCCTGGTTCTGTGTGCGTAGGTACTCGTACAAACAGGAACGTCAAGAAAAACAATTAGATTATTATTAATATTATTATAACAATTGTATAACATACTTTATGACCGCGTATTATGCATCAATGCTGTTGTAAATTATAATATAACTATATAACAAATGTGATACAATTTACTGTAAATTTTAATATTTTAGCCGAGTATTTTTCGTTTTTAAAACGCATATTATTATCCTGTACAAATGAGTTAAGACTGTCAAAAGTAATGGGTACATGATTCGAGTGAAATTTATTTATATTTTACATAACGCATTAATATGCGTGTATCGCGATTCATAATTATTGATATCTATAGAAATCGAATAGACAATTGAGTCCAAACAGCATTATATCAACAATTGTATATATATATATAGAGATTAGTGTATTATCAAGATTATTATATAAAACGTCAATTCTCCAGTCAGTTTTTGATCGTAAAATATGAAAATACGGTTATTAATATTTAAAGAGGCCGACTCACCGAAATTCTTAAATTAAGTTTTTAATCTTTTAAGACGGGAAAACGCAGCTGCAGCCTTCAGTGGCAACGAAAAGTAATATTTTCGTAGTTGGATAATTTTACAGCAAAGTTTTCGTATTGTTAATGGGTGATTAAAATATAATAACATATTTGAAGTTCATCAATATTATAATAATGTGTCTAATTAATTGAAAAATAAATCATTTATACATTGCATAATGATATTAGTAAATAGTACGTATGCGAAACACCACTCGTAATAATATAAACGAATTTATGAGAACCTCAACACCGCGCAAGACACGTCATATTGATAAATCTGTCAGAATAATAATTATTTCTGCTCTATAATAATCTAACGATACGCTTCTTGAACATCGCAAATAAAACGGATAAGAATAATACTTATTATAATATTGTATTGAATTACTTAATGGTTTGAATCGTATAAATAATAATAATCGTATAAATAATCGTATTAATCACGAATTAGCCAGAAGAGTATAATATTATAGTGATGATCTTAACATTTCCACTTATCGTCGAAACGCCGCCGCGAGGTTGGTAGGTACAAAAATTGTAATTTTCTCCGTGACCCTATTCCCATTTCACCCTTAATGTCTTGGTCGTTTTCCAAGATTGTATAGTGCGCACTTTGTATTTACAGAGTGAGGGGGGGTGAAACCCAAAATGGCACACATACGATGGCTCTATTTCGAACATTTTTCACAGTTCACGATTTTGTGCAGTAGCGTGGAGCAAAATTCTTATCAGAAACTATATATACGACACATAGGTGTGGCAGATTATAAATAATATCGCACTTATATAGGAGGTACCTTATATATATATATATATATATTATATTGCGTATACATTATTCACACGATTACAATCGAACACTTATAACCTAAGCTAGGACATGACGTTAAACGCATAAAATAACAGCAGGTATACACGGCCGTTTTAAAAGCAAACGATATTTACAGGGAGCTGCAAAGGTGGTTTTAACCGTGTACATATATATATATATATGTGGACCGAAAGCAATTATTCCGGAAAACATTATAACATAACATAATTATTATTGTAATGTAATTTGTCGTAGATTTTAATACTGCCACAGTATGGAGAAAAACTTGATAAAAAATAAACGATTGGACATGAAAAATTGGGTTCACATATACCGTGCATGTCCGCGAAAACTGGATACACTCTACAACTCAAAATATACGTTACGCTATAAACATTTTAGAATTACGTCTGCGGGATATTGATGGTCTGTTGGTATATAGTTTCGTTTCCCGAAAACGGAATTAAAAAATATGTACATAGAGTAACTTGAGTAATGTATGGGTTATTTAATTATACAGTGTACCCTGTTTTCGCGAGGACGCACGGTTTATCATAATATTTGTATTTTACTTTTTGAAATCAGCGTTTAATTTATTGCCAACCGATAATCCGCTTAAACCTCCCGCGTCGTGCATGTCTCCCGTTTTATAGGTATAGGTGATACTGCTCTATGCTTTGTTTATTAATTTAGTTTAGTGAAACGCAGAACCAACAGGATTTTGGTATCGTCGTCCCACGCCGCAGCGCGCACAGACAGACCTCCCCTTTCGTTTTATTAATAATAATATCATATAATGGATTACAAATTACAATGTATACGATTGTTTAATTTATTTTTTATCTCCCCCACCCGCAATCAAAACATTCGTTATCTCGTAATAATAATATTGCTTTCTGACTTTGGGAGGCTGTAATATTCGCACGCACGTTAGGCTAGCATTTTGTATATTATTTTAGGTATTATAGTAAATGTAATTCATACCGAACGTCTGCAGTGTATCAATAAACGACGCATGAGACTAATATCATATTGTTTGTAGACTAGACAGAGGTGACTAGTGGATCAATAAAAAACAAATTAATACTTATAGGCTATAGTGAAAAACGTGCCACTTCAACGACATTAAACCAACCTCAGGTCAGGTCTTATTGATTTATGCCCTATATTTTTCGTAAAATAATAATTAATTGCATTATTTTCGGTCGATTTACTGATTGCGAGAACTAGAGAAATATAGAATTTACTCTATACTTTTTTACTTAATTATCACAATTCAATTGTCAAAGTACAAAACGAAATAATGATTATATAAAATATGATTCATGGTATTCTAATAATTTAAAACTATTATTCTTGTACCTACATTATGCAATAAATATAAATAATATACAGTGAAACATCTCCTACAGGATACCTCTAAATAGCGGACATTTTCTTGGGAACCAACTACAAACTGAATCCTGTGAATAGTGGACAAAATTGTAGTGACTGAGATAGTTGTAGGCCTTCTTCGCTGCGGCGAGCGATATATAATAGCATAATATAAAATTATTAATTAAAAACAATGCCTTGTATTAGCAGGAAATTTTAAAATAATAAACAACATATAATAGGCATTAATAACACATCCAAGGCAGGGCGGTATCAAAGTCGTTACATTTGACAGTTAATAATGAAGCGACCTGCAGCAGATGACCGTCAACGGCTGCTATAAGCCGACCGTTTGTCAAAATGTATCGCATTGCGGAAAACACTGAAATTAAAAAATGCGTAAAAGAAATCATCAATTATTAAAAGGAAAAATCGAAAAAAAAACAATAGAAATACACATTTAATTTTACATTAATTTCAAGTTATGAATATTTTGTTATTTAGTTAAGAGCAGTCTTGAGTGAAGAAGACATCCATCAATAGAACTTTATATTGTTGAGTAGTTAATTTCAGTGACTATCTTAGAAGGACACGACGCATTTGACAATCTGAACGTCTTCTGTGGTCACCTGTAATGTTATGAAGGTTGGAGTGGAACTTACCGTGGAAGTGTTTGTAGAAGGATTTTGTGATGTCTTGAGACTGATTGAATGGTGAAGTTATTATGGAGTGAATATTGTATAAACATAATATGGAAAGATAATACGACCGAGATATGGATTTGGACTGGAATGTTCTGTAGTTATGTTTAAGTTTAAGGGCTTGGCAGATCCCTAGAGTTGGATGTCATATGACCATATTATATTATATTGGGTTCTAAAGAAGTTTATACATGAGTATTTTCGAATTCATCTGAACATATAATATTATTCGTATTTTGGTACATATAGGTGAATGAATTCATAACGGAAATCTCATATTCACATACACTGCGCGACCACGCATCCGTGACCTATAAATGTATATACTGTGTAAATATTGTATTTAATGATATTTGTCTTTAGATAAGTTAAATAATCAATCATCAGTATCTATTGGTCGTATTCGTATACTGCAGTGGTTCGATTTTATTAGACACGCGGGCTTACAAACTTTGTTGGAAACAATATAAGCACATGACAAAGTATACAATAATCTGTAAATAACAATATTATACATTTATAACAATGCAAGATATTCAGGATATAATATTATAGTATAATTAATGTGCTAAGTAGTACCTAAAATGACATAACTATGTATTATGACGTGTTAATGATCGTCATTCATCACGATACTAACAATAATAACGTTATTGTTTATCTGTTTTCATAAATATAGTATCAGAATAATATAATATGCATAATATACAATATATTAGTACTCATTTAAATACTCCTACATTGTTGGTGTGATTTTTGATTTTCCATTTTAAGGTTAGGACAACCACCTCGCGTAGAAGATCATTTCAATGTTTCCTGCAAAAATGTATTTTAATTGAAAAATTACTTAATGCTGTGAAAAGAAGGCCGATAAAAATAGAGGGAATAATTTATTATACACATTTTTGCCTGCCACGTGATTAATATGCTTGCGTACAAATAATAACAATAAAAATAATACAATATAATATGTATAATGGTTATGCTCATCAGGTATGTGACATCGGGAGTGAGTACGACAACGACAACGTTTTATAGAAAAAGATTTTTGAATTTAAAAAAAAAATAAAACATTCCTTTGGGTACCGCTGCTGCAAACGTTACGATAGAAATGCTAAAAAAAATGTCGACCTTAAAATGACCATGCGTGCATATTATGTATGTGGTGTATTGAAAAAAAAAATTGTACCTATTACCTATTAGTTATTACTCTTTTAAAAATACAAACTATACACACTAGTTGTGAAATATGTACGATATTATTCAGAGATAATTAATAATGTGAAATGTGCGTCACGATACAGGGTGATTTTCTTAGCATGTTCGCCGCATTTTTATGCTTAAACCATACATATATTTTAATTCTGATTTTTGGAATTTTTAAATATAGACCATAATATTATCATTTTTGAATAATTGACATTTTTTTTAACAAATTAATAAGCCTGATCCTGTAAAAATATAAACCCCTCTAATATTTCGTAGGTATTATTTGTTGAGAATTTTTATGTTTCTAAATCAAAATTCGAACGAGTAGTTTTCGAGTTATGTATAACTTTGTGTATTAAGGATAATATATGTCTATGCCCTATGGTAATAGATGAAGTAGATTTGGAGGATAATAGATGATTTTAAAATTATTGAAATTACTATTGATCTATTAATATAATTACTTTGTGAAAATGATCCAAAAACATATTCAAAACTACGGGTCAGCTAGGCCAGTCAGCCATAGCTGATTATTAAATTATTATTATTTTAACGGTTTTAACTTTTAATGACTTTAATATCCGTCGTATCCAGAGCGTTATGTTGTTTTATATAGTATGAATATAACTGAAGGTTGTTAAACGGCGAGCATTTGTCACATTTTTTTTTCAACTGCAGCCTACCTTAAAGATTTTTTATTATTTCAGACCACCACTGCAGCAGTGTTCGGACTTATCTAGATAATTATTTGTTCATCTTTTATCTTATCTAGATAAATAGTTACAATGTATCTAAACGTTCATCTTAGATAATTTTTTTACTAATCTAAATAAATTCATCTAGATACATTTTTTATTGATAAAAACCGTGAAATTGTACAGACGCATTTTAAATATTTATACAGATTCTCAAACCAAGTTTATGGTTTATAAATAATGTAATATTTATTTCTATTTTATTTATTTATATCATTATTATTATTATGTTCCTAGTGCCCAACTAAAATATACCTAAATTTAAAACCCACTTAAAAAAAAATTGTATCTTTTTTTATTTAGATTAAAAAGTATTTATCTTTATCTTTATCTAGATAAAAAAAAAATACTTATCTAATCCAAACACTGGATATCACACCGACTTAAAAAAATTAAAATTAAAATAAATAACTTATTTAGTAATCAACATTTTTTCATAATTATGATTTGGCCTGTCCTAATAAAATTTCTAGGTTCACGTATGTCCAAGTATAATTAATGTTACATCTAATATTACGTATATTTTTGTAAAACCATATTTAAGGATTATTATCCTTAGTAAAAATATTTTAACAACCCAGAAACTACTTATATTATAAATTTGATTTAGGTACATCGTTCAAGAAAATACTCCTATAAATAATTTGCAGTAAAAAAGGAAGGGGGGAAATAATTTCAGCCGGAACATCGTGTTGCCGGCGCATCACTGCAGCGGTGGTCTGAAATAATAAAAAAATCTTTAAGGTAGGCTGCAGTTGAAAAAAAACGCGACAAATGCTCGCCGTTTAACAACCATCAGCTATATTCATATTATAAGACAACATAACGCTCTGGATCCGACGGATATTAAAGTCGTCAAAAGTTAAAACCGTCATAACAATAATATATCATCGACGAGTAATATTAATAATAATAATAATAATGATTTAATAATCGCGTGCCTATACAATGGTATGGATTTACATTTTCCATTAACACGTCGCGCAGTGTCACATCTTCATATCGTCATAATCATACACTTGTGTTGACGTTTACCTCTGATGATGAATACATAGTAGCCGATGGTCATATAATGATGTAGGTAAGCAACAGCAGCAGCAGTGTGTGTTCAGTGATCAGTCCGATCGGCTAATGGCGCATACTTATGTATATAGGAACTACTGCAGCGATGGCGATGTCCGCCGAATGAGACCCATTTATTTGTTTTATCCGAGCAACAACATTTTTTACCGCAGCGTCTGAATGTCTGATCGAATGTATATTATTACGTGCACCTCTATATATTATAATATTATATAGATACGATACCGCAGTTCGATTGCGTGTACCGTACATTATACTTGTGCAGTTACATTATAATATATTATTATTATTGTGGTGTTATATGCGCAAGCAGACGAGAATCCGCCGCAGCTTTGCAATACGGTTTTCCACTTAAGTGATGATATTATATTATGATGTGCGGTGTCTGCCTTAGAACGCGTGCAATCGCAGTTTGATGTTTTTCGACGACTTCATCCGTGTGATTTCTATATTGAGGACATAATAATAATAATATATTGTTTCAATAATAACATTATCGCACGCACTAGTTTTATACCTATGACGATTGATAGTCCTTATATTATATTCTTCAATTCCGAGCAAAAGCGGAGTACGCGTGTTTTGTTTCCCTTGAATTAAATATTGAAAATTCGCTCTAATTTACGACAGCCACACATATTGTACAGTTTATATATATTATATTAAGGAGTATGGACTATACTATTTAGACTAATTGATGTAGTGATTATGTTAATATCATCATGGTTCATGATATATTATTTATGTAACTAGATATTATTAATTATAGTTCTTGTTAGTCGCGCGTCCAACGAAACTTTTAGAAAAATTTAAATCAGTGCATTTATTAATTGGTTATTATTCAATCATCGATGTTACACGTTTTTTATTACCGTGTATTGTGTATTTGTGTAACCATGTCGGTCTATATACTAAAAAGATATTTAAAAACAAAGGTTTTAGATTCATGGCTGATTATTATAGTTATTACTGTTGAGGGTGGACAGGCGTAGACCTACTGCAGCCGCGTTAAACTCGATAACTATTTTATAAACTATTTCGAAGGTAGCGATAAATTGAAACCATTCGATTTATGGCTTATACTGCAGTTCATGATTGAAATAACGGATATCTATTCGACGACGTTGTCGTAATAAATTATAATTTGTGAAATGTACCGTCCTGCTAACAACAACGGTTATTTTACAAACGGTTGAACAGATATTTTTTGATTACGCTAAAAAAAACTTTTCGGGCAAAATAAAATCATATTAATCGCTTGGTATAAGATAAGTTAAAAACGAATGTATCAAACCCATCGAGTTGCCACCAATCGAATTACTAATTGTAACAATTAATATTATTTCAAAATGGTATGTGTTTATAAATTATAATATAGTCGATATAGTTCATAATATTATATTGTTATTATATATTATGAATACACGTAAGGTCAAAAACGGTGTAGGATATAATGAATTATAACTATTTTTATAAATATCTTAAACTATCTCCTGTTATATATATGTCATATGTGTACCTACATGGGCACATGGCTATATCTCCATACCGTAGATTAATATATTTCACATAATACGCTGTTCATATCTATATTATACGGAGTGATTCTTACTTTCTTATTTTATCGCAGAACATTCGATATTCTTTGGCCTAATCTAACCCTTTGCTGACCCAACCAGAACTCAATGTTCTAAAGAATAAATTGAAGATTTATAATTATAAACACTACCAAGAAATAAAGGCATTCTAGACCAATAATAAGTGATTTAATTAAATACTCGATAATAAAAATATTTGAATGATTTAACTCAATAAATATACTTTAAAACACTAACTGTTTGGGGGACTAACCTATACGCTCTAACTCTTATAGGTTACAGGTTATGCGTTATTTGTTAGGTTAAGGAGTATCGCGTGTGTACTGCGATAAAAAAAATCATCCTGTATAGAGTGTAACAGATATTACTACAATATCACACCGATTGCTGATCGTAGTATTATATAAAATACTGTGGTTAACCGTAAAAGAAAACACTGCCTGCTTGTTAGCGGAGAAATAATACGAACAAGGATGTTTAAAGCTTACATTCACCTCAAACATGCGCCTATATGTATCACGGGAGTCAATTATTCGACACAAAAACAAAACTGTACGAACAATTCATTCGTTGTAACTTGAGGAGTTTTATACGCTGAATATAAAAAAAAAAACAACAGCCTATTTACAGTATAAATATGAAAACATTTTACACGTTTAGACGACTGTTATAAGTATATTTGGGTCACAAAATTATCCGTTGTAAATAAAATAAATAATTATTGTAATACCTATGAATATTTTTGAACGAAATATAATTGTTGAAAAATATATAGCAAACATCAGTTTGTTTATTTTAATAATTCCAATGCAAATTCTGACAATTGACAGCATGATGATGATCTATGAACAAGTAAATTATCAAGTCACTTTCATATTATTTGTTAGGTACTTGTATGGCTACGCCTTTTACTCTAGAAACGGTATTTTGGATGTATACATTTTTCATACATAAAAAATATATTATTGTGTAGAACTGAAAAATTAGAAATATTAATTTACCTACGTCATTGATAAACAAAAAATAATAAAAAAAAAAATACACGCATATATTTTGTAATTGAACACTGCTGGAACGACTAACGAAAATATAAAATAAAATTCTCTACGGAGTTCACCGTCTCAAAAATATGTTTACAAGAGAAATAAATAACCCCATGGCGAAACTTTTGAATCTTGTGCCATCGACAGGTCAATTTATGTTTCCGCTATAAATGTAATTTCGAACAAATTTGTTTACAACATTTATGTACAAACTTTCGCGTTATTTGTTCTTTCCTCTTTGGGATGTAAATTCAATTTCTAAATTCAATGCATTTCTCGGGTTAACATCAAATTGCATGCTAAAATATTGATACCCTTATGAATTCATGCTGCAGTCGAGCATACACGCGTAGACGCGTCGGGGTAAACTTGCAAATACTTTATATTTTTGTTCAGTTTTTAGTTTTTTTTGTTTTTTTTTTTCATTTCATGCGGTTGTATAGACGATGCAATTATTGGGTGGTTTCTTCTCTCTATACGAAAATAATAATAATAAGAAAAAATAGTTTCCTTCGTTATATTATATTCATTCATGCGCGTGTATATACACGAATGCATAATATTATGTATATAAAGGTAGTATGCGCAACGCGCGTTGATTAAAATTCGACGAATAAACTTTTATATTCAGTTAACGTGTGTCGCGAATAATGTGAAAATTGTATTGTAGGTATGTTTCAAATTATATAGCCTACAATTTTCGTACCAGAAATGTAGTGTTTAAGTGCTATTTTCGGTAGCGGCGATTAGATATTATGTTATAAAGCATAATCTCACCTCGGAAACGATACAAAATCCAATTCCTATACATCGAACTGAAAAAAAAAGCCTTTTTGTTTAAGTTAATTAATATTTAATTCTCGTAATTTATTTTTGATGGCAATACAATTAACATATTATTATTGATATATATATTATGCAGAGTATTAGCTAAAACATTAATGTTATAAGTAATGGTATATAAAAAAATTAAAAAAAAACGTTCTCGGGGGGAGGAAAACGCCCCAATTTTGCCCACCCATCCTTGCACCAGATATATGCGCCATTTTATAATGTTCAGCGTATAATCATATACATATATAAATGTTACGAGATCGGACGATAAAAAGGCGTACAATGTGCCTATTATTGTTTACAATAATTATATACAAATGCTGCAGTATACCGACGATATTAATTTTGAAGGAAAATGTTTCTACGGACATAGTAATAATATAACTTAATTAAATAAAATATACTCTCGACGGTTTAATATTCTTTTTTTTTTAAATATTTCATTGGGTTACGCGAGTACGCGAACGAGGTATACCTATATATATACACATTATTATGTCGTCGGGGAAATGATTTTGCCCTTAATAGTCACCGGTCTTGTAGGTGTATATAAAGTATAAATATATTATATAAAATTATGACCGTTGTATGTGATAGGTTCACTACAGCGTCTTGACGATTTATTATGATAGAAATAATTCACGTCTGCAGCGGGGTCTTACGATTCCGCAATATAAAATATAATATATAATTATAATATATTATTCCTATATAGGTAATATAATGATAGAGTATTTCGTAACAATAAACCTCAACTGAATCCACAGCATATAATATAATATATTATATACATTTATATTACTATCTATAGTATCTGTGCGGATATAGGTACATAATATTATATGTAAATGATACAGAAGCTTTTAGCTCGTAAAAAAAGTTTAGCTACATACGTTTGCATATAATATGCGTATGTATATACATGTGTCGTGTATATAATATAATGTATCTATCACACCGCCGTTACACGCGCTGGCCGCCGCCATTCGATACAAGTATAATATGTACTGTTTGCAATTTTTTTTTTTATTTTTTCTTTTAGTGGGATCGAACTATTTTACAAGTTTAGTTTGATTGCTAGAACGAATATAATGTATTTTTGGTGCGCGCGCGGCACGCGGCACGGAGGGGGGGGGAAATGTCGAAGCTCTATAAAAGTGCACTTAACCCTCATAAATCCCGTCATAACCCGAGACTTCTGTCAAGACGTCTCGTAGGAAATTTCGGAATCTCTGATAAATGTTCGGTATATATGAACGGAAACCTTTTGTACTGATTGCCGAATCACTATTATACACGGATAGCAATTCTTCACCCGGCGAAGTTTAGCGCAGCTCGAGATTATTATTTATTTGAATTGTACATCAACATTTTGAATAGACGTAATATATTATATTATATATATAATACTCGCGTCACGGACAGACAAAATATGTCATATAATATAATATATATTAAATTATTCTTTTGAACGAAAACGAAGAACATAATAATATATACAATGTGTATTATAATATTATGTATAGCCACATGTATTTACAATTAGGCCTACACAATGGAAGTAGCGCGCAAATCTATCATTTCCGATGTGAAAATGGAAAATAATAATTCCGTGAGTATACTTACTTACGTATTTTGCCGAAAAAACGCCTCTTATATTATTATATTTTTGCGTTTCGGTTTATTTCGTAGTGCTCGACTGTGACAGTATATCTATTACACACATTATGCATATTTGTCATATACTTATTACTTATAATAGGTGTATAATTTATATATATATATTAGTAGATTAATGAATATTAGTTCAAAGTTGGAACTAATAAATTAAGACCTGCAGAGACGTCTAAAAAGTTAAAATTAATGATTTCTTGACAAAAGTTTACGTGTGGGTATAGTTTATCAAAATTATAAGATCTGGCTGGGACAGACGATGTGTACAAAAATATCACGAGGGATATAGGTACCTCCCAGTTAGCTCCCCCACCTACTTACTCGGTTTACGCTGCAAAACTTACTGATAATTTCTTTTAAAACTATATTTTTAACATGATCAATTAACAATCTATATAGGTACGCATTATAATATTATAATACAATAAGTGAGTGTTACTAAGTGCAAAAATTTGATTCAAGACAAAAAAGCGGCACAAGAACATTCGGCGGCACCCCCAGTACCTATACTGGAGATTAAAAAAACATTAAAAGTGCGTATGAAATCGTTATGTAACGAATACGATTGGAAAAGATCTCAGATTGCGAACGTTCGACGATAACAGTTTAAACGGTTTTTCGAAATCGAATTTTTTTTATTTCTTTCCGATGATATCACAGTATTAAAAATATTTGTCACGTTTAGAATATTAAAATAATAAGTGCGTAAATTGTTTCCATATCAATCCGATATAATATTTTACAGCTATACACGCGCACTCGTTTTATAGTTCTATTGGATTTTGAATGTTTTACCAAAGTTTCTACGAATCCGTTAGATTTTTGATTTTCCAATATTTATAAAACTACCTGACTGGAAATAAATTAAAAACATAACCATCTAAATTACACATCGAAGTAATAATTGCTTCACATGCATCACTTTAAAATTTACGGTTAAAGATCAATAATTACTTTTCGTCAAAGTTTCATCCGCTGCGGTTAGATTATCAACTCTCGTAAATGTCTTTAATAAAGTAGGTATAATATTTATCCAATAATCGAATTATTCGCCCGCCAAGTCGGTTCACCCGCCGACACAATATTATAACGTATACCTATATATTATACAAAACTATTAACGATACATCGATCAGCGTTCGGTTTACGCTATAATAATATGTAATATTATAATTTATAAGTAATAATAATTACGATCGATTAACCGTATATTTAATATCTATTGTATTAATTGAGCCGTGCACGAAAATGATTACAATATTAGGTTTGAAAAATGTATTACACTAATCATTTTTTCATTATCACCCACAGACTGCAATAATCTTTTCGGGTTTTTTTCTCCGGTCGTTTTCGGAATAGTGTTTTGTATCATTGACATTTGACATCGTTTTCAAAACGTTTTCTTCGTTGCCACCATCGACAGAGGGGGTATGGAATATCACAATATTGACCATATTATTATTATTATTCGATTAAATATGCGTGCCCCTCTCGTAATCAGCTGGATTTAAGGCGGTTCTAAACTCCCTAACCTAACATTTTCTACGACTGGGGTACTGCAAGGTGATTGTTTTGAAATCCTGAGATGCCAAATTGTATTGAAATTTACTCCGAATGATTTTCATAATAATAATTGATGTAACCACTAATTAGGTATATTAGTATTATTATCATTTGAATAAGATTATAATACGTTAGACTTTCCCTGCAGGAATAAGGCGCATATTTTGTCATCGCGATTTTTGAATTCAAAATTTCCACTCGTAGATATCTCTCGAAGAGTAAAAATGACGGTCAATATGAAAAGCTGCACTTTTAGGGAGGGGGCTGGTCGCTTATGGGATTTGACGTTGTTGGGGGGGGAGGGTTGGTCCGAGTGCCGACAAACTCGGCGGACAGATAGGGTTGCATGTGCTGTATTATAATAATATTATAATATAATATCGACTCGTGTGCCGTTTTGGTTGCATACTCATTAAGGCGGCGGCGGGACGGGCGACGGCGACTGCGGCGGGTCGGGCGCACGCGCTCGCTCGCCCGTGCGCGTTTCCTGTGCGAACGCATCCGCCGCCGTCGCGCGCGCGCGCGCACCACACGACGGCACGCACACTGACGCGGGCAAGCACGCACACGGTGACAAAAATACGCTGCCGTACACGCACACACGCGCTCCCCACGCCGACGGGCGGCGGCGGCGGTGGGTCCCCTCCGCCGCCGCCGCCGTTCCACATCGCCCCGCGGTCATGGCGCGCGGCAACCAGCGGCGGCGGCGGCGACGGCGGCGACGGCGACGGTCCCAGTCACTCGCCGCACCGTTCAGTCGAACATATCCGTTTAGCGCGAACGCTCGGGAGTATACCGTGTGCGCCAAAAAAGCACACCTCCCACCAGTAGTGGTTAGTCGTAGTTTGCAGGAACAAAATATATATATATATATATTATATTTTATACGTGTATATATATACATATATATTATTATTATTATTATATATATATATTATATACAGCAACAACAACAACAACAACAACAACCACCCAAAATCACGTAATAATATATATATATATATATATGTATATATATATTTTTATACATCACCTTTAATAATCGCCGTGTTATCAATAGAGAATTGACTTTTGTTGTAAAAAATCGAGTGTACATCATCGTTACGTCGACGGTCGTGTCAATCGCCGACGACACCACCGCTGCCGCTACCGCCGCCGTCACCGCTGCCGGGTTAACCACCACCACCACCACCACCACCACCACCACCGCAACGGACACCACGTGAACAACAAATTCGTATTCAATTTCGTGTTACATATTATTATAATATATAATAATATATAATATAATTGTGTGTGCGCGTGTTTATATTATCTGTCTGTCTCTGTCTCTCCGTTTCCGTTTCTCGGCGTCTGTGTGTGTCTCTCTCTATATATTTTAATATTTATCGTACGCGGGTGTTACTCTCCGCAGAGGTGTCTCTCTCGCGCCGGTCGAGTCGTTCATATTCGCAACGAAAATAAATTATTTGTATTTTTAGTTTTTTTCGAAATCAATCCGTTCGCTGTCCGCCGGTCGTATTCGCGCCATTCGCTTTCGCCGCCGCCGTCCGATCGAATAAAATCGAAACGCACGTGAACTGTGCAGCAGAAGTGTGCGTATACCTACTGCAAATATAAAGTAATATCAACCGGCTAGTTCGCGTATATATATATATATATTACACACGTCGGACACGACACACACTCGCCCACGACACACTTATCGCGCTTCACCCCTTCGTTCGGTCGTCGCCAAAAGTTAACACACAAACACACACACACGCGAGCGCGCACGCGTGAGTTATTATCGTTATCGCATTATATCGTCTGAACGATGGAATCGCAGAGCGCACAGGACGCAGTGACCGTGGCCGCGGAGGTGCCCAACGACCCTGGGTAAGTCAAGTGTTGTCATCATGTTATTATCATATGAAAGGGGGTGTAGTACAGTTGTAAACATAAATATTGAAAGTACCGTAAGTATAGTATCTCATAAGCAGTTGGCCGTCGTCGGCCGGCGATGGCCGGCGGGATATCGGCGTCACGCGACACACACTACGTATATATACATAAGTATGTATGTACATAGTATATATGTGCATTTATATAAATATATATATATATATATATCATACACACGCGTAGGTGCAGTACCTGCGCGCGCGCGCACCCCTAATCCTTCTCCGCACTTTCCCCTCGGACACCTCCTCCCGACGAATCACTCCCCCGTTCGCCACCCCCCCGCACGAAGGTCGCCGGCGGCGTAACCGCCACCGCAGTCGTCGGCGGGTTTTCCGATTTCTTTGAAAATCCGTTTAAATACGTATACGCCGCGGCGTGCGCCACCGACCCTCGACACGCCACCGACCCGCCACCTATCCACGACAACCCCCCTCGCCACCCGGCACGGCCCTTGCGCCCATCACACCCGGCGCTACTCAGCTTTCCGCCGCTGCCTCCGCCACCGTTTACCCCGTTGTCCGGGTGCGGAGTGCAGGTTGAGGTGGCGGTGACTCGCGTCTGTGAGGGTATTGCACCGCCGCCGAGACAGTGTGTATACAATAATAATATAATGTACTATATTATTGTTGTTGTCATCACTCGATGACGTGAGTTATATCATTGTACAAAATGCGTTATCATTATTATTTTTTCTGGGTGTTTTCGTTCACCCTTTGGCGTTCCCAGAACACGACGGTGACGAAAAATAAATAATAATAAATGGTAATAGAAAACCGAGCCCCGTCCAACTTTTCGCGGGGGGTGTATCGATTTGCGGTCCGGTCGAAAGTGCATGGGTTGAGTCGTCTCGCGCATAATTTAAAAAACATCAAATAAAACCGAACGAAAACCATGTACGATGACCGTGACCCGTGTATCACACACACACGTCCACACGCACACTGTTTGTAGTAATGAGCCTAAATGACGAAATGTACGTACAATATAATGTGTATGAATCGTACTTATATAATGTATTATTTGCGTCGAAGAATGTGTCTTTGGTGTGATAACGATAACAACATTATAATACCGTTTGAGAAATAGTGCGTGGAAATTAATATTAATAGAGAGATCCGTTGACGCGATAAAACCGAATACGAAATATTGACGCGCACGCGTTTTTATTTTTGTTCACATTTCCTGCATGTTTTACTATGTGCCGATGGCGTTTCATTAGTTGTTTTCCTCTATACAGCGGAAGGAAGGAGGTAAATCCTATGATAATATTTCGATATAATATAACTGCCGAGTAGGTAATACGGCAAACATAATAAAACACATTGTACAGGCGTGATTATTAGAGGGACCGAACAAAATAATCGGGCGATAAACGAGTACAATAACTGTTATTGCAATTCGCAGTTGTCATAATATAATATTATTGATTATTAGTGCGCTCTTGCGAACGGCGTTATAGTTTCGTATAAGACATTTTAATGAACGTTTCTTCGCCGATCTAACCCTTCGTTATACCTATTATATACTAAACGTCTATACCTGCAACAGCCAGGTCGGCAAAAGTCCGTCGAAGCACAATATTCACATTGAATCCAAACACCGTGACGTTTATAATCACGGTATATAATATAGTTGTTTGTGTTTGTAAGTTACCGTCGCCGTTTACGTAACCGGGAAAACTACAACATAATAATATATTACATTAAATTGTTACCGTGCGTACTTATATATTGTTAAGTGCGCGAAAGTCAAGCCGAGTACGATTTATTTTTCTTGGTATAGAACCCGTTGTCTGTTTTCGAAATTGACTTCTCGGTGCATCCAGTGCATTACATAATACAGAACATATTGAGCATTGGCCTTTGCAAATAAAAGCAATATTTTTCTTTTTTGTGTCGGTGCAAGGAATAAACGCGTGGGGGCGTTTTCTGTACATACGAGCGGGAAACACCAAAAAATGTGCGTTGTTATTTTTTATTTTTTGCGTTAACGATTTAAAAATACAGCGAGTTGTAATGCTGCCAACGGTAACGAACCGTTTGTTCGGAATTTCAAAAAAAAAATTCAGCCGAACAACGAAGGGATTTTTGTCTACCCCGTGAGTGACGTCATCGTCGTCGTCATTAGAGTAGTATACACAGACACAATATACATAGATTATATGTAACTGGTAAGTTTATAGGTACTTAAATACGATATTGTATGTACGTGGATGAATGGACAATGCACGCAGTAGCGTAACCAACCCTTGAATAAAAATAAAATAAAGTCTGTATCCTCCTAGTAACTTTTGTCTCTGATTTAAGGGGGATAGGTTGTATAATATATAACACAAGTTGAGCAGAGTGCAGACATCTCGCTGACCCGTCGGACTGCTTTTAAAATTAGACGAGGGCAAATGTCCACCTCGTCCTCCCAAATTTCGCCACTGAATGGCATTGCCTGGCACTCGAAGCCGGGCCCGCAACAACGTGACTACAGGAAACGCACTAATTGGACGGACGGGATGACGTGCCTTCCGGTTTCTGACAATACCCGCGCAGTACATGACACAAACGTATATACTATCAGTCATATATATTATTTATAATGAAACCAGAACTATATGGCACGGAGGATGATCCTGTGTCAGCGCACCGTATAATACACTTGCGGTATAAATATTGGAAAAATCAATTGACGGTATTAAAACATATATTATAATATATTCAGACCCGTCCGCTCGTGTTCGATACACCGTGAAATCGGCTGCAAACGACAACCCTGCACTGGACTCGTCGCGTGCGGTGCAGTAACAGATATAGGGTCGTAAATACGTATTTAAACGTGTTTTTTTTCGAACAAGGGTTCATTGTTAGGCATTTCGTTTTATCGATAGCCGCGTGTCTCCAACGACCGGTGCCAACTATCCCGTAGTGCCTTATTGTAGGTACGTCTACCTATACAATATACAACTATGACGACGTTAATTTAGCGAAAATATTATTATTTAATTCAAATATTGAATAATATTATAATACACAGATCGTATGATGGGACCATATTATTATTATACGACGGCAGTTTGTTCTCTTTTCGTCAAAAAACCGTATCGACGAACTATGACGACATGCCAAAACACCGGCGTGTGTGTGTAAGCGCCCACGTGGAATTGCGTCATAAAATAATAATAGTAATAATAACCAAACCGTTTAAATGTGGAACAAAACTGCGTCCAACCGACAGCGGTTTCCAAAAGATTCGCAGATATAAAGTGCAAATGCTGTTGAATTTAAAAGAAAAAAGAGCTATAGATAGATAAACTTGAGTTACTTGATTAAACTAAATCGAAATGTACATATATAATACACGTCAAACGATTGGAGTACAAAAAAAAAAAAAAGAAAATAAATACGTTTCCTCCGAAGTTCCTGTCGGATTTATTATAGCGGATTTAAAATAGCGAGATTCGATAAAAGTATAAAGTTGAAACTTACCGAATTTATAAAAATACTTTGCTGGATATCGAAACTTTTACGTTGCAATATGATGAATTATTACGCATACCAATAACGCATATTCGAATATACTATAGCACATGGTTTTACCTATGTACCTACATATTATTTTAATATTACACATATTGTAATGTGAAACAAGAACGTAGCTGATATACAAATGTTATACGCATGGTTATTTGGAACGTTTATTTAAAAAATATTTTTATTAATTAAATGACTGCGAGCCTTTAATTGACTGAAAAATATATTGTTATCGTTAGGATGTTATAGCTATTAAGATAAATATTCATCATTATATTAACTTTTAACCCGTAGCACATAATACGTTGTTCTATATACCTAGTAAATTTTCTGTTAAATAAAATTCAAACCATTTCATGAGTTATGCCTATTGGGATTTTTAATTTATTTAATTTTTCATTAAAATAAAAACACAATATTTAATTATGATTTAAAAAAATATATAATACGACCATAGGTACCTAATAGACACTCGTTTTTTAAATATTTTTCTTTCGATACACTTATAATAGACCAAAGTGTTTTTACAATAAAATTATTACGCATCATAGTTTGTATACATCATATTTTTGATTGAACATGTTATATAGTGTTATTTTAAAATATGTAAAATAGGTATATATTTAGTTAAATTAATATTATTTTCTACACGATTTTTTCGGATAATATTGTTGTAAGTAATAATTATTAAATGTTTTTGTTACTTATATAAAAGTTTCTGTTAAATTTTTTTTTATAAAACTAGTTAATTTCAATAATTAATATTGCATAATTTAGTTGATTATTTTATGCTTATCAATTTAATTAAAAAGTTATAATTACATTTCTTCGGAGCTTTATAAAGTTAAATTATTAATTAAATATTTATTTTCACGAATTTGCTATTAATGATTATGAATTATTTAACACATTTGAATAATAACAATAAAAAATAAATATTAAAAGTTGAATCACATTCGACAGTGGAATGTTAAAATTAAAATTAATATTCTAATTTGGAATAACATTTATGGGATAATATATCATCTACGTCGTTAAAGCGATTACGGTCCAGATTGAGTATGTATATATTATGAAAATGGAACAACGGTCGGCTGGTACATTTCTGAATAATGTTCTTATATTAATTAAACGAATCTTTTATCTTTGAATCAGACGATGTAGCGACGAGTTCTCTAGTACTGCGTGTGATAACAATATTATATGAAATTACAGCGAGGAGAATAAAAAAACACGCACAAACCTTTCCGTTTGAAAATCCGTTTTCGTACGTCATAATAATAGTAATATAAGAATACTATTATTATTAGGCATTCGTTTTACCTACACCTGCACGTCATCGTGAGCTCGTCTCGAACTTATGGAATTTGATCGTCCATCGAATTATTGAATTTGGCCCCGTCGAACGCTGCAGTTTATAGCCAGCGATATAATAACTAATACCTACCTAGCTTATAAACATTAAACATAATATAATAAAACAGTTGTCGAACGGTTTCAAACATATTATTATATTATAGTAAATACACTTTCGAGTATCGACGAAATGGCTTATTATATTATTATATTATGTTCGTATAATACGCGTACACATAATATTATAATATGGTAGCAATAATAAAGTCGCGGTGCCCCGGACTGGTTTGTCGTCACAACTTTTCGACATTTTATATTATTATTACGTACCTAATATACATTGAACATGCCATTTTTTTTTTTTTTTTATTCCAAGAACAAACGTCGTAAGCCGTCGGAGATAGTATTTTTTATACGTACAACACATGCGTAAACGAACTCGAACGATAATCATCGTCGTTTCATGATTTGTACCGTCTATACCTACTATTAAACTATATTTAAATAATATAATGTTTTATAACATTATTAGGTATCCATATCTAATGTACGCACTCGAGAAATCTAACGATTTTTAATCAACTGGCCGTATTACACACACACACACACACACACACACATATTATACATTATACCATAGATTTTTTAAACATACAGTGTAGGTACTTAAAAAAAAAAAATAATACGTACATATAAGAACACCGCGTAAACCTCTAATGGCGTGTATATAATATATACATATGCAATATGGTGCACAACCCGGTGACCTTCTGCGATTAATAATAATATGGTCCAGGTAAGTAATCTATAGGTGCACCACACGTCGTTGCGTTATCCTAGGACCGATTTGCAGATGCATTTACTGCTATAGACTGCAGTGATGATGTATATAGGTAAAGGTAGGTATAGGATGGGTCGTGAGTGGGATTCGAATGCAATTTTTCCGGCGCCGACAACTGTAATACGACTCCCGGCAGTGTGTGTATCTACATAATAATAATATACTTAATATATTATTATGATTTTATTACTAAATGTTGTTCGTCATATCGAATAGAACAATTCGAAATAAAGCCGCGCACCTCGTCGCACGGAAAATCGGTCGAATAATACGAGAGAGCTGATATCACACACACACACACACACAGCTGTACACAGTAGTGCATATTACGCAATATTTATTAATATAGTTATACGGGGCTATATAATAGGTAGCCAGAGAGTAAAAAAAAAACTAAAAAATAAATAAATATTGGACACGAAAAACCGGTGTAAGCCGCGTGCGTCTAATACTCCGAATGTGTATCATTAGCGTGTGTATACACGCGATCCGGATGGGTATACGGTGACAACGGATACGCTTATAGGCTGCAGCAGTGTGGGGACGCGCAGCAGAGGGAATATCATAAAACGAGCACGAACTTAAACGCAAATATTCCCGACTGACAATAATGATGAATAAAAATTATTTACTGTCGGTGAATGGTGGGATGGTGGGGGGGGGGCGACGCTTCGAATGAAAAACTAAAAAACTGCCGATGCTAATTAAACATCAATTGTGCCCGGAGCCTAATCCGTGACGGATAGTCGCGCGCACTTATCTTAAATAATAATAACAATATAATAGATATTAGCTGTGTATTTTACCGTCAGTTGTTACCTATATATATAATATATTATATTATATCGTTTTCGACGTGGCCAATGACGTTTTCCGTTTAAAAGTTTACACTAATAGTTTAATATTGTAACACAGAATAGATGATATTACCCATCTATTTCATCTATATATTCTGTGGATTATATTACGAGTATTACTCATCTACTTCAAACTGTTTTATTGCAAAGAATTACGGAAAGTGAAAAATATTAAACTGCAGTGCAGCAGATGACGTTCGAAAAGAAACGTTTCCATTTCAATTATTTATTATTACTGCTTCCCGAGTAAAAACCGAGAGATCACAATATATTGTATTAATATAATATTATTGTGTAACGTCTCGGATGCCTTAAACCGTCTTGATTTTCAAACGTTAATGTCGTTTATTCTTCCATCTTCGTCCCGAATTCAATTAGTTTAATCGAAGCACTCCCTTTTAATTGTTTGCATAATATTAAATATGCATCGAGACGTATTTTTCGACGGGACGCGCGTAATACTACCAATTTGGCGGTTTCGACTCAAATTAAACATGACGTTTTGAGGGTATATATAAATCCCCTAGGAAAGACGGCAACGCGAGGGTAAACTGCTATTGAAAATCTTGAGAGTCCTAATTCCTCCGAAGGGTTTGCAGGCCAACTAATTTTAAGCTGTCATTAATATCGTCTTCATTTCTCGATATGTTTAACGTCAGTTATATATTATTGTAGTTACCCGTTTGATATAATATGACGCGACTCGCGTTATTGTAATAAAAAATTGTTGGGAATTGCTGTAGTAGACAACACGCGCAATTAATTCTGAGACGACGAAAATCGATCGTGTGACGTCGTTCTGAGGGCGAAATAAAAATATTGTGTTCAACGGACGGAAATTATTAAAAGCTCACAAAAAAGAATTGCAGCAAACAAACAAATCTGCATGAATCACGATGATGGAGATGGATATTTTTATAATTTGACTATAGTAAAAGAGAAAAATGGAACGATTGACGCTGTGTCTCATCATATACTCGCTTCCCGGCCCCCCTACCGCCGCTCTGCAGCAGCCGGGAACCCTGATTCCAATGAGACAAGAAGTTCTAGAAGTGCTTGTCAAGTTTGTTAACCCGAGTACTTTATAAACTTTGACAAAATTACATCTTAAAGATTCGTATATATATAATATACGCACGAGCGCCGTCTGCATCTATCGTGCTTATTATATTGAACTTGTAAACTATATACTCTAAGGACCTTGCAGGTCGACTTTGGAGTGAAAAACACAGAAACGTAGTTATGTAAATGAAAAAAAAAATGAAATTCTTCCCTATAAAGTAGTATTACACATGGCGAACAAGACCGTCCGTTTTCAAAACAAACAAATATAATATTATTTAAAAGTAGGTAGGTACCTTCATATTATATACCCACTGTTTTTATTTTTCATAACACTATTACGAGTACAACGTATAAAATATGTTTAGAGAATATTATGTACAATTTTCCGTGGCGTGTTTAGAATTTTACCGCCCCTCATACCTATGTCGTTTTTCCTTGCATTTAAGTTTTAATTTCACCTCATTCCCCAACAGTTATATTTCGTATTCAATTTTTATTTTTATTTATTCTGCAACAAGACAGTGGGACTCGTTGATCTTGACCCTTTCCACTTATATATAGGGATTATAGGTACAGTTTTTAGTCGAGTTCGATATCTTTTAAATTCAAATTTAATTCAAATTATACAGTTTTGAAATTTTAAACATATACATATGTAACAACACTTAATCATTATAAATAGTGGTATTGTGTGAATCCATCATGCTTACTGATCACAGAATAAACGCATTAGTTAGGTATATAATACATTACACAAATTTAATGGAAATAGATAAAATAAAATGTCAAAAGAATTGCAAAAAATAGCAAAAAACGATATTTTAGGCACCTATATGTTGAAAATATTTTACTTTCTTCTAAATTACGTTCCTCTACGGCCCATGTACCTTCGTCTGATGATCTGCAGAATCCAAAACGGTTTTGTGTCTACCAAGTTGTGATAATATATCATATTATTATGTTTCGTTTACTGCACGTGCCCAGGATTCGGACCGATATTCAGACGTTTGCATATAATAATATAATAATAACAATGATAATCAAACTGTCAAACGTTTGGCACGCCATCTATATATGATAATAATAATTATATACTAAAATATTTTTACCGATCAACACCGCGAATGTATGTAATACAATATTATGCCGAGTTCAGGAAGAGTTCTCATATAGGTACGTGGACAGTGTTATCGGGCCGAATCCGATCGCTTTGACGGAGCGAGGATATACACGGTGCAAACAGGTGCGGTATATATAGTTTGAGTGTGAACGATTAAATTTGTATTTTAAACTCCTAAAATCACGTAATGCAGTTGAACTATATATATAAATATAACTATGACAATTATATATTAAAAAAAAAAACGTACCGGCGTTATTAATATTATTATATTATATGTATTTGTATGTACGTCCCATTATACATAACAATTATTAGGTACGCAATTTAAAACCGAAGGAATCTCAAGTGCCCTGGTGTAATATATATTTTATGGAATTATTTTGGAGGTATATCCCAGGTTAGTTGGTATATATACCTGGTACAATGGGCGATGACGCGCGTTCGTTTATTATTATCACTGTTTAATGGTACGCGTTCGTGAAACAACGGCAGCGTAATAGGCAGTAACAACTTTAATTAAAGTAACGGAAACGCCGCTTCCATTAAAATATTATCGTGGCCTAAAAGTGAAATGTTTCCGTCTTATTGAAAACTTTTTTCGCGTTTTTTTCCCTCCCCTCCCCCAAACAAAACCATATATCTTCGGCGTTTTTGCGAACTCATTACATTTTTCCTGCGCGACGGCAATTCATTTCCTCGGATTTCGCTTTTCCCTTCGCGTTTTCTGCATCTCTTATATTATATAAATGATAATATTATATTATAATATTCTCGGTACATCGTATTGTACACGCCGCGATTCGGTAAACTCGGCACGAGGAACGCATCGTCGACTCGCAATTATTACTATGATTTCCCCTTCGATAAACCCGTCGAACCTTTGATGTGATAGTTGATGATATTAAGTGATCAGTTATTTGATTGTTTATTATGGCGAGCGTACGAGATATTTAACACGATCGGTATCCAATAATATGCATGTGCGACACGGTCGACAGTATAACATTATAATACTGTTTCACTATAAGCATAGTACACTACCCCGCGCACTTTATTGTCGCACTTAAAACCGAATAATGCACGTAGTGATAATCGTGAGCAATGTATTCCGAAATGTATAGAACTCATAATGTGTAGGATTCATCGAGCGTGATCATGCCCATTTTTACCACCCTTATTTAATGATGAATTTATAGAAATTTTAAATTTTGGAATTTTAAGTAAACTGACACGGGCCATACTTACGATTATTTAGATTTTGTACGTAAGACCTACCATATTTTTGGATTACCCTGGGGTAAAACAATTTTCTTTTTAAAATGAGAACCAACCTATTGTTACTGTAAATTACAAAGCAGATGATATTTGGACATTTTAATAATGTACTTATCTAAATTAAAATTGGAACGAGTATCTAAATAATTAATATGTATACTGTATAGGTATATGGATAATAGACTTCGAAAATGGTTTCGCTATGTTATATTATATAACTAGTATTTATTATTCTCTGATATTTTTACAGGTTAAAAAATGATTATGAATTGATATTAAATATTAATTACTTAAGTTTTCACATCACCATATCTGCTAGCATTTTCCAAACCAACTATCGCATGGACCATAGTACATAAAGTTAATTAACTCAAAAATATGAAAAAAAAAGTTGGTATCGTTACTGTACAATAATCATTAAATTGCATCAAAAAAATCTATGAAATATAGCCATAATAAACATATTTTAAAGTTACAAAAATCAGAATTTTAATAAATTGAATAATAAAGGTAATCATTATGGGTGAGCATGCTTGCTGAATCCCTATGTATATTTGAATTCGTTTTCTTTTTGAGGCGCGAAAAAAGTTATAAACAACACTTTTGAAAGAGAGAGAGAGAGCGATAAATCAATAATATAGACGGACTGCGTTAAATTCCATCAAAATGTCATTTATTTGACGTCGAAAGACATAAAGAAAGCAGTACACGTAAATTTTTAACATCGCAATATTACAATACGTACTATTTTTTTGACCGTACATTGAGGCAAACTGACGAATAAATAGAAATATTAAAAAATCAAACACCCGAACCTAATGATAATCTTCGATGAGTAGGTAGTGACAATGTATAATATATATAAGTATATTATATTATAATGGTACTGTCTATACTACACGGGTATCGCGCGCGTAGTAGACATTCTTGTCACATTTTTTTTTCCAACAATATAGTTACACTATTAAAATGTCTTGTTTATCTAACCTTGGGGCGAGCATATAGGTAAACCGTTGGTATTTTATGGGTGCGCAATAGGTATAGGCACTGTACATAATATAATATATTATAACATATTATTATTGTCGTTATGATCACTGCGCTACAACAACAGATTGCAGTGATAGGTACCCAATTACCCAAATAATAGTAACGATATGAAGTAGGTACCTATATATATTTATTATTATGTACAACTGCTGCAGATGACTGCTTGCGATCTACAGCTGACTAGTTTGGTGAAAACAAATTTCATTAAACAAACTGCAAACGCTTGACCGAATAAGTACAGGTATAGAGGAGAAAACCAAAAAATAAAAATAAAAAAGTAAAATTAAGTAAAATATAATATTATATACGCCTGAAAAACATATTTTTTGTGTATTTGTACATACCTACTGCTGCTGCAGTGTGTAATAGGTATATATTTCGTATGTATATTGTACTAATATATTATTATTGTAACTCATTAGATAGATAGTTACTACTATTCCGCTTCCTATTGTCTCAGAGTTTTTGAATCGATAGTTGTGTATTTAACAGTATAGTTTTATCGTGTATCGTTCCCAAAGGTAAAACGTTTCAAAACGATGTCGAGTGCATAATTATTATAGAATCACAATAACAATATTTTATAGAACTTAAAACAAACCTTCTAGTTTCTAATATATTATATTTTATTCAAAGAAAAAACTAAAAACTTGAATCCAAGAATGATTTCTGCGTGCTGCATATTATTGAATTTTTAGGTCATTAAAATTCGGTGCCTAATTAGTTATCCTAATTAGTTAATATAGATCATCCGAGACGAACCGCATCGCAAAGTCGTGCGTAGAAAAGTTTTCAGCACTAAACATCGTGTTGTGTATACTTGTAAATAATAATATATTATACTTAGGTTTTGTCGTCAAATATTATATCATTAGTGTCGACATAACGCGTGCGGACGAGAATGACATAGGTACTTCCACCGCGGTAGCAGTCGAACCTCTTGACAGCGATCGGGCGAGGGATGGACTAGGACGTTGGCCGGAAGTGCAATAGCTACCTGTATACGATCTATATATGTATTGCCGTGTAATATTAAAATATGTATTAAAACGGTAGGTACGCTATTCCTGTATAAAACATAATATGAGGTGGGATATACAGGTGCGTGCCTTACTGCCTTCAGACTGAATTTTTTTTATCGTCGAAATTCGACTTATTCGGTATTTTATTTTTACTTTAAAAGTTGTACCGACTCTTTTCGTCATTACCTATGACTATCATATTTTAACCTTAATTAAAATAAATAACATAATATTATTATGTTATAGGCATAAATAATTTTTCGTGACAATACTAAATAATAATGATTACTTATTCCAATGCAGTATGTGTGTATGGTATAATAATAAATAATAATATTAACAACTATGATAATACTATTACACTATTACACTAATAGTGATGGTAAGATTTAAGAACAGTAGAATTATAAAATTACAGTTTTTGAGGTTTATGAGTGGGCCTTTATAGATCAACTCCGATTGTTGTGCGAGCGACCTTGTGTATGTCGACGATGTTTGGAATATGCCTACAGAAAAAATAATAATGTTGTGCACTTGCGCTCCTTTTGATTTGGTTAATTACTGAACTTAAATTTTGTTCTATAATATTTGATTTGTATTTGTATAGTGGTGATTAGGTAGTCATCGAAAGTTCCGAAATTCTGATAAAACAGGGATCATTATAGTTATGGGGGAATTCCAAATTTTCGATCCAGCTAGATCCTGCAGGGCTGTACACGTGGATATTTAATTTTTGGTGAAAAATCAATACTTTCTCCATCTATGAAGCACGATTTAGAGGACGTAAAAGTGCGGATAACACTATACATAATTTTGAAGGGTTATTAACTATATACGCCATTTTTTCCCTAGCCGTGTATTTTACTGAAGATGTCTTGTATATTAGAACTTATACATTTTTTGAGGTTAAATAGACAACACTGCGTATAGTGCAAGATTCGAATTTTAATTAATTGCAGGAAGAGCTGATAGGTATCTATATTAAATAATAATGATGCTAATTTTGAAAATGGTCCTGCAACTTTGATTCGTTTGAATTCTTTAATTTACATTGTCCTCCATATTTTATTAATTCAATAACGATGTCCTGCTCGATGACATTGTTTTCGCGAAAAATAAAACCTGATTAAACGTATAGCTATAGTTTGCTGCATGTTATTATATTATAGGTAAACGATAATACGATGAGCAGGGCTGTCACAGGGTTCGCTTAAGTTGATTTAGAAAACCCCGTTTATGCATAATATTATAATACCTATCGCTCCTGGAAAAGTCATAAAATATAATAATATTTATGTCAAAAAAAAAGTATATTATATATAAATACGTATAGGTACTAGGTACACGAGGTATGTAAAAACCACGACGATCGTTTGCGATTTTTACGATAAACGATTTGTTATATTACTATCATTGTTATAAGCATTGTGCGACTTCTCGGAACGTGCGTAGGCAAAAAATAGTAATATATCACTCACGCGCGTATATTTCTCAAACGTTCGAAAAATTCCTTTTTCATAAGTTATAACGCACAATATATTATAAATTATAATACTTCATGTTTATAACATAGTAATATGGTTTTATTTTCCAACGACAGCTTTATTCGCAAAGTATGTTTCTAAAGGTTTTTATTTGTTAACCAGTCGCTTGTCAAAAGCTTACCGACGAATTTTTTTACACTAAACACGTTCAGAGTAATTATTATAGTGACCTTAACGAAATATTATCATTGATCGATTATTATTATTATTATTATTATTATTATTGTATTGTCATAGGCACTGCATTTAGGTAGTATTTTTTATTGTTTTTACGGGCTACATGAGAAAAAAGCCTTCGTGTAAATTAAAACGCTTTTGTGCCTCTATATAATATATATTAAATACATACCTATACATATAAAATAATATGTTTGTTCATATATAAAAAAACCTTTTGAGAAGAGGGAAAAAGAGCGAAATTCCAAGAAAAATACATTCGAGCAACACGATATTGTTTTATAAAATAGGTGTACACAATATTGGTGTCTAACAGGCCACAGCTATATACGACGTGTTATCGACACGTGCGGGTTTTTGTTTTGTTATTTCGTTTTTTTACGCCATTATATTATCGAGACCCCCGGCACAATCGTTAAAAGTTTCTCAATTATGCTGTTAGAATACAATATTATAAAATAAATGATTTTTTTTATGCGCAAACGGTACTTCGAACGTCTATTTAAAATACGTGTACAGAGTTTCTCGCCGTGTTTGTCTTCGTATTACACACCCCGCCTGCCTATATTATATGTGCCTAACACTCCTCTATGCTAGCTTAATACTGTAGCTCTAAAACCATACATTTCTATAATTGTACACCTACCTACCTACTTACATACCAAAAATCAGCGATGTCAAAAGACTAGAATAAGATTTTATCAAATTTAATATTTAATAAAAACAAAATCAACTCTTTGAATATTGGCTGCCGATAATTTTGTCAACAAACGCGAAAACGTTTATTTTGAGTTAAAGTAAATCAAAATAACGTTTTATAGATTTTTAATGGTCATCGTGTGGACCTTTAACAAAACATTAATCTTCCAAAACAACAATACAATAATATTAAATGCATAGAAGAACAGTTCAAGAAAATATTAGGTACACATCAAAGTAGGCGCACATCAAAGTATCTCTATAATAATAAATTATTCAAGACAACATTACTGGGGCAGATGTATCATCATGGAATACATGGCGTTTACTCTAGAATTGAGTGTGTTAAGCACCCTTAGGAGTTTATTGCACCTCCCCCCCCTCGCGATTTGTATATGACGAGCACGTTGCGGTGGTCGAATACGCGCTTTTGACGGGCCGTAGGTACGCGTATACGTCATATTATCTGCGATGTTCGAGAAAGGATTTTCTAAAGAAATTATTATTTTATTCGCAAGCCAAGCCACTTGTCTTGCAACTGCACTTTCATTGTTGTTTTAATATTATATAGTATATATTATCAATTGATGATGTCTGAGGAGAGACGCTCGTCGCCGCCGCCACCGCCACGGTTAATGATTATTACGATATCACAATATTAAGTGTGCAGTGGGGTACTCAGCCGCGTTACAGCACGCATAGCAGAATAAATTGTAATAAAAATATACACTGGCGGCACTCAGCACGCGGGCGTGCATTATATTACATCCGCCAATCCACGGGGTGTGCGACGGAAAACCCGTCAACTGACTATGTACCAGCCACTCTGGAGGTATAAATATCGAAAGATGAAAAAGAAAAAACTGACGTTCTCGCGGGATTTTTTTTTATTAATATTTAAAACGCAACAACCGCGGTATATAACCACCACCACCACCACCACCACCACTCTTATCTGTTTGGAAATGTATGCATAATAATAATATGTTCGTACCTACGACTCCGGGAAACGCACGAATAACGTGTACGTTTGCGTAGGTATATACATAAATTTTGTGCTCCGATCTCCACTAGGGACTAGGACTCGCGCTGTCGAGCGTGATCGTCGGGCAATTTTGTTTGCCGAAAAATACAATAAACATCGTGTGACGACGCTCAGTGCGGTATTGTGCGCGAATAATACCGAGATAATTGTATACACGAACTTTATTTTGCTCCAAACTTCATGTTAATATGTAGTAGTCAAAAATATGCACAAAATCATCTGTAACTGCGTGCTGTGGTATAGGTATACTTACATATATTTAAATATTTTGTTATTGTTTTTCTCACCGGTGAATTATAAATACTTACTATAATAATACAGGTACCAAGTGATTATGTATATTTTTACATTACGTATTTGTATATTCAGTTAATTTATTCATATTACATTTAGCTAATTTTAGACCATAGTCGCAATAGAATCGTAGTAGAAATACAATTTCTCAGAAAATACACATAATATTAGAGAAGAGTTTTCTTTTTAATTAAAACGATTTCAGTAGTGGGCACCTGGAACATATATATTATCATTATATTATATACTATAGTATACTACATACTTCTATATATACCTATAGACACGACGTTAAACAGAACCATTGCAACGAGGGGGATAGCTAGTTAATTTTATCCATGTATAAAAAAAAAAAAATCTTAAACGTTTAAATAAAATTAACTCGCCCATGAACTTGGTCCATTTTTATATAAGTATGCCTACCTACTATATCATACGAATCAGTTCATATTAATCCGACTTACCCCGTATTATAATAATATATAATAGCAGGTCTGTACATTATGTCATTGTGTACAATGTATAGGATCTATGATCACGTCGCAGTCACAATGTTTTTCGGCGATATAATAATATGACGTAAACAATGTAATATATTATATCGCTGTATAAATTTCATGATATATTATAATATTATTATGGGTCCCGACGACACGCGGGAGCCCATCATTCTTAAGACGAGCTATATTCGGAACGGTGCCTGTCCGCTGCAATCGCGGCACCCGGTGAGATTAATGTGTGGCGTGCGCGGCGGCACTGCACGCGCGTATAGAGAATATCGCGCATTATAATATATATAACAGACGCGTTGACGAAGCTGCGTGTAATGGTCGGCCGCGGGGGAATAAATCGGCCGCGAAGTCATGCTGCGGTGCATTTATATACCTATATACATTATAATATTATATTATAACATGCACTAGTCTGGTAGGTAGTCAAAGGCTCTCCTCTTCGGCACTACCGGAGATCTGCGCGAGTATTCTATTAATGTTGTGAGTACGAGTTTTATTTTCGTCGTTATTATTAGTAAATATAGCCCGCCCGACGGCGGTCCAGACGCGTTGTTGTATAGTCAAACACGCTCGTAAACAAGTGTTATAATTATTTACATAATAATGCGCATTACTGCAGTACCTATATTAGATAGACAAGTAAGTAGAGACTATTTAGAGACGTACTTAAATCAGCTGTAGTTGGCGAAGTTTGATGCGCGATATAGACAAGTCGAGTTCTTAATTATTATATGACGGGTCTAGTTGTAGTTATATACGGCCGAAGTCAAAACCGGATCGCAACCCAATAAGGTGCAGTGGTGCACGCAGCATAGAGGCGCCGCCCGAGTACGTCCGATTTTCAAAACTGTATTATATACCTACGTCCTATCTATGTAATATATGCCCAAATTATTGAAAATATTATAGAATTTAAAAAATCACGAATACAAATTTTTGTAGAGCAATCCAGTTATCCTACTAATTACTATCATGGTACACCCTAAAAGAATGGCAGTTCATTTAAACTGGGTCGTATATATTACTATACGGGCAATGAAATACAAACAATTATTTTTTAGCAATAATTTTTAGTCTGTGACTCATACGAACCAATATCCATGTATAACTTTTGAACGCCCTTGGAAGATCCCTCAAGTTTCAAACGGTCATCTACAGTTTCCACGACAAATTTATTTCATAAATCGTCTGTAGATTCTTTGGTTATCAATTTTGAGTTTTTTTTTCTGAAAAAATTATTAAGGTACCTAAATCATTATCAATTATTGTAACTTATTATATGTCATTCGTACGTTAAATACCACTGGTAACGAGCGACAAACGCATTTCGATTTATATAAGCGTCATTCGAAAACCCATAATACACAGCGTAATAATAATAACATACCCTGGAAAGTCCGGTGGACCGCAGTCACATAATATACGCGCTGCAGAAGTATAATATATATATAATATACCAATTTGGAAGTGTGTGTATCTTTTTAATGCCGCTGCCATCGAATATAATCGTGTGTTTGTGTGTCTGGCGAATATATATAAAATAGTCGGTTTAAGCTGTCCGGTCGCGAATCTAATGGACGTCGTGCGCGCACGGAAACGAGCCAATACGTCCCATAAAAGTGAAAAATGTACCGCCGATGATATTCGCAAAAATGCTAAGCCCCGACTTCGGGTCGAGATGAATGTACAAAAAAAAAAAAAAATCGAAAAACCCGTAAGCGTCCGAACGGAGCTACAGATCGTTATTGCGGCCGCGACATTCGGGATTTCTCTGTTTTTCGCGGCAAACGGACGGTTTATTATAATAATGATACATAACATAAAGTATAAACTACGCCGCAGCACCACATATCGGTATAGAAGATAAAATGATAGTAATAATATAATATGTTATATAAATTGTAAAAACGATAGTATTATAGGGCTCGTCCCTCGATCGAATCGTCGGTCGCGTAATATTTTTATCGCTCGACGATCGTCTCCAGAATACACACACCCACATACACACACACACACACACACACACACACACACACACTGCACGCGTGCGTACCATGTGATGGTACTTTATGTATACAGAGGGGTACCTATATACGCTTATACACACCATAGGTATATATAATATATACCGTGTGTATAAATAAATAATATCAGAGTTTTATAGGACGTTTGGAAAACGATTATAACGTATGAGAGGCGGATTTTTACCGACGATGTCCGCCGCGTATATTATAATAATAATAATATTACCGGGTGAGTGAGTGTGTTTATATGTGTGTGCTGTGCATACATAGCGATGGCATACCGGTGATAAAATATTTCGATATGAACTCGAGGCGAGGGTAGTACGTCCGAACGTAGGTACTATATAATAATAATATTATTGTTATAATATAAAGACAACGAAACGTTTTAGTCGTATTTTACCTGTGTAATATGCGTATAATAATAATAACACCAGCCGTTTGATATTATACAGGGTGGCCCGTCGCGGCGTCATTTTTTCCGTCAGGGCGTTTTTCCGCTTTTCCGCGTCGGCCGCCTGTGGGAAAACGGGAAAAAAGCGGTTGCCCACCCTGTACGGATAGAATATTTTGTGTATACCGGCACACTATATATAACGTAATATATATGTGTGTGTGTGTCTGTGCGCGCGCGCGCGTGTTAGTGTAATACGATGCGAACACGGTCTGCTGCAGGGCTGGTACCGGGCTCTTTTTATGGCCGTACTTTGTTTTATTATTTTCGTTATTCGTGCTGTGTATCTGCAGTGTAGGTAGATACCTATATAATAAATATATATATATATCATTTGTATGGGACTTATAATATTATATTTTGTGTACGCGACTGCTATGCGACTGCAGTGCGCGCGTGCACGACGGATTTTCGTTTGGCCAAACGAAAAAACAATAATATTATATTATTATAATACATATACGATACGTGTATTATTATAGAGGTACATGCTCGTATTATATTATATTATATGCAATGCAATTGGACATGTAGTGTTATTGTTTACGATTATAGTGTATGTATAGGTACTTGGATACTCGCAGCTGCACCGATGACTGCTGTATAATATCGCCATGAATGAAAATCGGTGGTTTGAATTTTTCAACCCTCCACTCGTTTGTTCCGAAACAACGCACCGCTCTCTGTCTCTCTGATAAATTATAATTTTAAGAGAACGCCTAGACGCCACTCCCGCGTGTGTTGTCTCCGGTTTGAAAAAAATACATATGACAAATTATTATAGCGTTCAGTAAAACCAATTCAGTGTGAATATTTCACCTATTATCAAACTTTAAGTTATAATATAGGGTTATTCCTCTCCGATGTCTAACAAATCCCCTTATATTTTGAGTCTTTAGTATTACCTGCACCACAATTGGTTTGAATGCATTATAAGTTATATCATCCCCCCCCCCCCACTCATTGAAAGTATTTGGACACGCCACTGACTATACGGTTATTATCTTGTATACTACTACCAATAATAATAATAATAATAATAAAAATACATGTTCGTTATACGCGTAATACGCGTTGTTTTTTTCCTGGAGGTCTCCCGTAAAAAAAAATTTACCGATTTCCGATATAGAGACGGCTGACGGACCAGGGATTGGTATATAACATATTGGAAACGGACACCGTCTGGCGTCCACGCACGCCGACGAGTCTGCAGCAGCTCCTCTTCTCGCATACCTCTACTTTGCACGCGAGCAGTCATGCCGGGCCCTTTAGTTTTATTTGTAGATGTATAAATATTGCCGCACGCAAATAGGAGCAGTGCTTACCGTACGGTGCAGCGCAGTACGCAGTACGTTTTGCCCGACAAATCGCTCGAATACCGGTCCGATTTCGTCGTGCGATAATGTTATGTGTACATTACACACGAATCGCTTTGGCATCCACTCTACAGACGTAGTGGCGAGTATGTACTATGTAGGTAGGTACGGTCGGTTTAATGTTTGGGATTTAGAAGGGAAAAAAAATGTCATTAAAACCGACCGCACTCGATGGCGTTGCCGTCGTTGAGCGATTTCTACGACGATAAACCACAATGAAATCGTTTGTTCGCTATACGTACACACACATGCACTATATTATTATTAGTATTATTATAATACGTCGAATATTTCGTACTGCGTCGACGTGCACAATAATAATAATAATGTAATGTTTTAATCACAACATCTATACCACTACTGCGACCGAAACGCGCAAAATTGCAAACCTCACCGCGACAACGACTTGAGTCGAGTAGTACCTACATTTTATATATTACAGCGATTAGCTGGGCGTATTCTGTTTGCTATTTTTAAAAATTTTTTTTTAATAGCATATAATATTTTAATTGTTGTTCGCTATTGCCCAACGTGTTATTAATAATAATAATAATACTAATAATATGTATTGTATGAATAATATAACAATATTAATAGATAATACTATAATAGATATATACGATGAAATTATATTTTAAAAAGGAATTTGCAAATAATATTAAGGTATTTTGGGTTTTTTAAAAAAAAAAAAAAATTATAACACTACCGGGTCGTGTGCAACGAGTCTTTTATTTTAGATCATGTCGCTATTTTTTTATTTCTATAATAACAATTACAAAAAAAAATGTTGCTATTAGGTTGTTTGCAATTAATATTTCTTATCCAGTAGGTATTCAAATATTCAATTATTGGAACAGTTTACTTGTACTTGTACAAGCGCACAAGTATTGGAGTGTTTGCTAATAGCATAATACCTGCTGTGGGATCCAGGATTAATACCAATATACCTACCTAATAACAATATTCTATGCCAGAGGACGTATTCTCTACGATGGTGTCGATCGATATTATACGCAGGTGCTCTTTTGGTCGAGAATTGTTCTATTATAGCACAGAAACACGCATATTTTAATAATATATTTGCAATTATGGACATTATATTAATTATTATTATTATTATTATGGTGTGTATCTCTCGCTTTCTAAATTAAACAAATGTTGAACACGCGTATTTATGTTTTATTATCATCGAATTAATTATAGTATCTAAGGTTGAATCGAACTATAAACCGCTTATAGTTATTATACCGTTAAAAACAATACAAATTATACCTATAATAGTAAAATAATAATTAATTGGAGAAGGCGATTAAATAGAACGTATACGGCACAGTAGCGGTTTATGCTGGGAATAAATATGTAGTTTATATACCTCGGTTGAGGACGTTATTACTGCATGTGTATAGTGTATAATAGTCGTCTCCATCTTACTTGTACGCTTAACAATGAGCACAAATAATAGTTCAGATTTTCAGAATAATCCGTTTTACACTGTTATTTTAAATATTAGAGTGAATTGACCTATTAATTTAAAGATAATATCATTATCTAAGGCTCCTCGAGAAATTTTTTTTATCTGTAAATTGTAATTTTATAATATCCTTTTAAAAGATAAAATAATTTATAATATTAAATAACGACCATTGTGACTTGCTGCAGTCCAGCGGCTGCACAGATACGCGTGTACACGCAAAGACAACAATAATTATCAGTTTAAACGCATCCATATAATAATAACAATAATATGTGCAGCGGACCTAATATGTGGTGGTTGGTGAACAATAATTATTACGGTAGTGCCGTTATATCGTCGTTGTATTAATAAGTGATAACTGAAAACAGTCTGTGTCGCTTGCAAAACACGATCAATTTTGCAGTTGTTTATTATATTCACTACTTCAAAGTGTTTTCCAATTAACATTTCTTAGGAACGATATTATAATGTTATTATAATATAATAATATATATCGCTTCAATTGCTAACAAAATGTATATTGTCGTTGTGATTCCTAAGGGTTCATTTGCATTGTTTTCTTATAACATAATATATATCATTTTGCGACTGTGCGCCGCGCACGCATTATGTAATAATTGCTTTTGCACACAAAACATGTCGGACTAAACGCGTGAGGTACCCCCCAACCGACGTTTCTGGGAGAGGGGGGGGGAAACGTGTCAAGTCTAAAAATTCGTGGAAACCCGTTTATTAAACCACCCTATGTGGCTCGGTGTGGAAAAATATTCAGATTTTTTTTCGGTAAAACAATTTGTCATATTTCGAACTTATCGACGGCGACGTTTACGCGAGTGTGCAACAATTTGGACAGGTTCTTAGTTATAATAGCATCGTGCTCGAATGTTGCCGTTTATTCAATACTGTAGTTGATTTTTAACACTTTTTATGCGACTGCTCCACGGGTGAAAGAACTGCGTACCTATATATTATGATGATTAAACTTGGAATATTTCGCACGTATGGAAAATATATTAAAGTACAATTTATTATTATAGACATGGTAACCGTACTATATACTTGACGTTGCAATAATTTATAAACTCAATGATGGACGACGGCCTTACAATACATTTCAATTTTCAGAGAACGGTCACCAACTGTACACATCCACGCACAGCGTTGCATAATATAATAATAATATAGTACTGTGTCGTTACTAGAACCAATCAGCTGGCATAGATCGTTAAATTCAAACGGATTGGAGGCGAAACGATATAATATAACCGCCTAGATCGGCGACACGAGTGATGTGCGACAACTGCAGCGTTTGTTGTTCATACCGACGCCCCGAGTACGACTGGCACCTGCACATAATATTATAACAGTATCATAAACACGATGTTGTTATATTTTTAAATATTATTAATAATACAACCTCGTTCGGGTCCGAAACCGCACCGAACAGCCCTGTACTGTTCGCAATATTATTATGATGACATAGACACGACTATCTGCCGTAAAAACAAGTTAACGTCTCGAAACTAATCGTACCGAGAGTGTTGTGCACGTGCAGAAAGCGGAGGAACGACGATTTCGTGTTATATACTAAACTTACGTACCTTGTATACGGCCATATAGGTGTAGTGCCGTGTGGAACGAATGATGATTTAAAAATATTGCATTTTCAAGTGGAAATGGAAACACCTGTTGTTTTACTCGTTAATTAAAAATATAATCGTACACATTTTTAACCATTATCTGACCAAATAATTTTGTATCATACCAATAATACACCGTAGACGAGAAAAAAAAATAAATATGAAATATTTACTGCAGACCGATACAACGACTAGTAGACATTTACACCGACATATTATAATATAATATTTAAAATCATCCAATTTATCATTGAAAATCATAGAACTATGACGGTCATTAACGGTTTATTATTCCCGGTAGCATTTAATTAGACGATAAGCAAATATTTTATCGCAATAAAAAAAAAATAATAATAATAATACAACCGCTCCATAACTTTGGGAAACAAACAATAAAATATTTATATGACCTTAAAAATGTTTTCAAGTCTACATTGATTATGAACAAAGTAATAATATGATTTTCCAACAATGTTACTAAAGTTGTATTGGAACGTTACGTAGTTCTTAATAATTATTAAAAAAAATAACAATTAAAATTAATTGATCAATACGGAATAGGACTATTATTATTATCGAATAAAAAATATACATAATATAGCCTATATAGGTAATATAAGTCATATACATTTAACTTGTTTCATATTTGAAAACTTCGGAATTATTGTTAGTATAAAAAAAATTCTGCTGAACAACAACTTTACTAACAGTAAGTTAATAATGTTCTCGGGAATTGTATAGAAATAATAAATGCTATTGATATTACTATATAAGGTATAATAGTTACATTGTGTTGTATTAATATTATATACCCACATAATAATAATATTATGTTGGTAAGATCATAATATTTTCTTATGAAAAATTAATATTGTGGTTGGATATTAATTTATTCTGATCAGTGGAAAAAAAATGATATTATTGTAAATCTAAATTTGCATAATAGTATAATACCGTTTATTTAGTTTAACTCTCGATGCCTATAATGATGACATCGCAGTTTTCTAGTTTTATATATTTTAAGACTATGTTTTTGATTCTCTTTTATTATATGTGGGATACCATAACAAAACTTTAAGTTAGGTATTTACCGTTTGTTAATGAAAATATATTATAATTTATGATTACTGTTGTTTGTTTTATTAATTTTTTTACAATAATAATTGTATATGAACAACATAAAATTAAATAACCATCGTGTGTCTGCAATGCTTACAATTGATACAGTTAATTTTATACAATTTAACTTACTGGTTTATCGCGTTATTATAATAATGTATAATATGTATATATAGCCATATATAGGTACCTATAATATGTATATGCAATTCTACCAACCACGATGCATTCAATAATTCTTAATAGTTACAATACATTAAACTTAATTATACTTCGAGAGTACAATGAACTTACAGAAATTATACACGTGTACATACGCGTGAATTGGATTTTTTTTATACCCTTATATTATAAATAATCCGATAGCTTAAATAACATAGATATACGAATTTTCTAAACGAAGACGATTGGAGATAATACTCGCGCACTCCGTTTACCACAAACTCCGTTCGACAGTCGTGGTTTTGATTTTTATTAGACGCTAATCTAAATGTTCTTTCATTATATTATAACACTAGAGGGTGCGTTATCGCGTTTAATTTCGTATTTTATTCGGGTGCGTAGATACTAATTGTTGCAGCAGCAGCAGCAGCAGCAGGCGACGAAAAGAAAATTAAAAATTATCCGATTAATATTTATTTACTGCAGTTGTTACAGTAGGTATTCCTACCTACTATAAAATTTGTTAAAATATTAAACGCCTGGAGCGCAGATTGCTGCGTTGATATTTTAAACCCGGTCGTGATGTCTGCACGCGAAATCTATCGAAAAATATTATATTCCACACAATAAGATAAGCAAATTCCATACGGTATCCCCAACCCTCTCTCAATCCACCACTCCATCCGAAACAATAATCTCATGCAAACCGAACAAGGTTTCTCAAAAAACCGTTTGTTCGTTTTATCGATTTTTTTGTATTATTATTATTATTTTTTTTTTTCATTCTTGGTCTGTAGCTTTTCGACAATGTCTTCGTTTGGTTCTTTTCTTCTTTTTTTTTTTTTAAAAAAAATGAATCGCAAGGGATGAAGCAAAAGAAGCGGCGAGGGGTGGATTCGGGGGACTCGCGGGAATCTGCGCGCTCTGCTTGAGCAGGAGGGCGAGTGGGGTTTGGATCGCCGGCCGCGGAAAAGCCGCTCGGATGTATACACCAAAAACGGATCTCGGCCGAGAAAATCGCCGCGGATTGTCTCTGAGCCGCCGCCAACAAACTTTTGACAATGCGATCAAATTGTGTATCATATAACGTATAACATTATAATATCCCAACATAATATACCAACGTACCTTTACATACCATATATTATACCTACATTGTTACCGCGCATTATGTGCTATGTATAATTATAATTATATTATTATTATGTATTATAACGTATATATTATATGGTTGCCCGGAATATGCACTCGTCCTCGGCGGTTTCCATTAATCCCGCTTATCGTCCCGCCGCAGGCAATCGGTTCGCGAAACGGTAAAAGGTAAAACTGCTGTTTTTGCACGGGTCGATAACGTGAATAATCGGCATTTTAATACTATCGTTACAGGTATACAATATTAATATGTTGTTGTTATTATTGTTTTTTTTTTTTTACGCTCGCGATTGTCGGTCGGTTTGTGTCGGTCGCGTGATCGAAATCATTGTTTGCGCCACGCCGCTGCGATTATTGTTACGAGTACATATTATTATAATATTGCTGTCGAATGGCTGCTGCACAGCTAGTACGAGTTGTACGACTATCGCGTCGTATTAACGCTATATTGTAATATACAGTCAGTGGATAATAAATTATATTGAAAAATATTCACGACCTACAGTGGCGTATTTATAGTGAAGGGGGAGGGGGAGGGGGTTAAGACAATCAATTAACTGCGTACTGCTCGCATTTTTACGTTAACACGCGTTGAAAGCCAAACTGCCAAAGTACCGGCGATTATTAAACAAAGTGTAAATTTTAAAACAAATAACGTTATATTTTTACTATATTATTTTTTTTTTGTGCACTCCCTCCCTACAAACAAATCGAATAATTAAAATAACTACATTTAAGAATAAACGTACCGACACCGGTAGATGTCAAAGTAACTTATTATAGTTTTCCAACAATGCCAATAATATAATGTTGATACATATTCATAATATTATGTAGACATATATAGTTAATAAAACGTGTAGAAGCTATGCCACTGCGCATTAAGCCCAAAATGATGGTGGTCCCATATGCTATGCTGTTCCTTATATTACACTCGAAGAGTAATCGGTAGGTCACATAATATACGTCTTATAACCAATGCCCCCAAATTTAATTGCTGACCCCCCTCGTAGCGGTATATCTCGAATATTACGTCATAATAATAATAAGCATGCATCGCGATTCGTGACACGACATCATATTATAATATGATGTCCATCGACCCCTCAGAAAAGCGGTGGCGTGAAAATCCCGTCCTGGTGTTGTGGAATAGTCGCATTAGGATAATAATAATATTATTTATGCGCTTCAGCGTCGTTTTGTGTTTTTTTCCCTATCACTCATCCGAACAATATAATATTAATAATAACAGCAGCTGCAGCTGCAGGTATACCCCCCCTCAATTCTTGCGAATAATATTGTCTTTGTCGTTCTGCGAAGAACAATCGCAATATTATACCCTGCAGCCCGCACTCGACATGACAATCGTACAATCACTTTAATCTCTCGCACTGTTTCTCGATTTAATAATAATAATATATTAAAATATTGTGCTGCACTCTGCGACCAATTATATGTTTAGAATTATTAAGCGTTTCAAATTGTTCTGATAATATATATTTTAATATGTGAAACACTTTCCGATTGTATACGGCACTGTACCTATAGTAATATATTTAATATATTATCATAAGGCATAAACGATAATTTAACGATCGAAACATCCAACACGAAGCGTCGGCGGACATTTGAATTTGTTAAACTCATATACTTGATGACGTTTTTTTTGGTCATCTTCAATGACGCGTCTATTTTATTATGCACCTATACTTAAAAATGATTGAAATTAAACATTATATTGCCGCGCACGGGCGGCGGCATCGTGCGTTTCGATTGAACTAAATCGCTGCAAGACGTCGTTAATTATTGAGTATTCGAAATTAATAATTGCATTTGCCGATGCCGTTCGACGAGCTGACGTTTTTGGCTCCCTTTACCGTTTCCTACAGCGTATTCCACGGTATCGTAAATAACGCACACACACACACACACACACATGAAGTTTGTGTACAGTCTTAGAGGTGCACTTTATAGTGCGCGCGCAGTTTCAACGCTAATTGTTGGACGACGTCCAAATCATCAGAAGATGAAAATAGTTGACAAAGTGAAGAAAAATGTTTCAGTTTACCTGCGGCTAGCCCGCGTATAAATAATATGATAATGATAATAATATGTACTCATATGTTTCGTATCTCCAACAAAATATATTTTCACATTTCTGTCTAATCACTGATTATTATTTTGATGTGTGATTTAAAAACAAAAAAAAAATGTTATTTATTGGCACTTAAATACACGCATATAATAAACAATACGTATACAGTGCGTTTGGCGTTTCCCCAAATACACTAGTAAAAAAAACACACACACACGCAACGGAATGATTACTTTTGGAAAACTAATGAAGCCCGACACACAGACCGGCTATACAACGTGACTAATCCAATTGTCTAAAATTTCTGAAATAACTCAAAAATGTTCCTTAGAATACATCTGTGGAACAGTTAACGCTCTGGCGAGTTAATGGAAATATGTTTTTGAGTAGAAAAAAAAAAAACATAACAACGCATACTTAAATAATTTAATTATTTCGAGTCCAGATATATATGCTTACTACGTTAATGTTTCCAGTCGTTCGTATTTAAAGAACCGGAGATAAATAGTGAATCGCTAATGTGAAACGGCCGCTGTTTCACAGACTCAGTAGACGAGTATCATATTCATCCCTTAGTATTAGCCATATGATATTTGCTCCATATTATCATAACTCTCATGATCGGAACATTAATTTATTCATTACGTAAATTTATCATTTTTTTTCGAACGTAAGCAATGCCTCGAAACTAAGTAAACAGTGTGGGGCACAGTTCCTGAGCTCCCGCCCTGTAAACCACCCCTCCATCCCCCTAAAGACGACACTCACTGATAAGCAATAACCTCGTATAGGTAGTTCATGCGATCTGTCACTAAATCTTTATTACTGTTATGTATATACTATTAACTAAGCCAAATATAGGCTACTATATGTATATTATTTTAAATTTGAACTCTTGAAATGTGAGCACCGTGCATGAAATATTTCTCAATACCTACTTAACGGTACTTGCCTATATACTCTTTGTAACAATACAGACCGTCCGCTATACGAATATATGACTATGATGCTTATAATAATGTACATTGTTTTTTTTTTTTAAGTGCTGTTGTATGCATTTATACATATAATAATATAATATGCAGTATGCACTACGAAATGTCTTTTTAAATTTCTAATGATAATTTATATTTTTGTTCCAGGAAAATGTTCATTGGCGGTCTTAGTTGGCAGACTAGTCCAGGTAATTTAAAATACAATATACCTAATAACAATATTATAGACAACGATCTTATATTATATACGTTCACGCTTTGCATTACACTATTATATAGTAATATAATAATTATATTATTATCGTTGATGTTTATTATGTACTTATATATAGTATATATATTATTTATATAGCCGAAACGAATACCATTGGCCGAATTGTATAATTTATTTTCATTTTTAAACAGAAGCACGTTCGTGCTTTACCTCTAATATCATGATACGTTATTATAGGCACACCATTTAATTACCGAATGAATGGTTAATGCACGTCCGTCACGAGCCACGATTATTGTTATATTGTTTTATGCGTTAGGCCGCCCGCGATCAAAACGTTTTCGTTTTACATAATCATTTGGGCCAGTTCGTTAAAAAAAAAAAAAAAACTACTAATAATTCGAAAAAAAAAATGGAATTGAATTTTGCAGTATAAATACGACTGATGATGATTAAGTCGGACATTTAGAGTGTGCTGCAATGGTCTGCGTATAAAATATTAGGAATAGGCTCCGCGAAAAATGCTGCAAGAGATATTCAATGAAAACGACGACCGAACATTGTAGACTGAAGTCACCGTTTTTGTTCGATTAAGATTCGAATTCTCCACTTCTTCTTATATACAATGCATTTCAAACGATTTGATGAAACTATTATGCACGCAATATATTTTGAAAATTTAAAACAAAACTTCAAAGAACAATATTAACGATGAAAGAAAAAACAAAAATTAATAATACAAATATAGCTAGGTAACCTGTACGTTCAAATGGACTAGTTCGTTTGATTTTAACGATATATTGTGTCAGCAGCGGATGAGTGTGAAAATGCTAACGAGGGATGACGTTCGAGTGGAAATCGTAAATTGGCCAGCCAATACAAACAGAAGGGTCGGAAACACAAAATCGGACATTGAGATTTGAGAGACGGTAAAAAAAAAAAGGCTAGTCAGTATAACAATAAAACCGATACAGCACGTCCATCGGTGGTATATTCTCCGCAAAGCGATTTTTATGTCAAATAAACTGAAAATGCCTATAGGCTATAATGGAAAATGACCCGACGGCGCCGTTAATTCGAGCACCACGATCTCACAATAGTACTTGCAGCCTATATACTATTACTGGCAGCCGTCATAAAATACAGTTCGTTATTTGTTTAGGTATTTCTTCACAATCTTAAATATTATCAAAATATCATAGAATATATTATTATAATACGACGTATATAATATAATATATAGGTACAGCAGGTAGAGCGATTATTTAAAAGTGTACGCTGAATATTTTGAAAAATAACTTCTACTTAAGTACACGGACACTTAATATTTATAATATCGCCTTAATTTTTTTGCAATCTCATGACCGTTGATTATTCCGTCTATAATAATATCAACGTCGCCACATTTTAAAACCTCCACACATATTATATATCTAACTTGAAATTTAATATTCTGAAGCTGGATACTTTTTCAAAATTGTCGATGCACAAGACAATAATTAATGCAATATTATGGATTATCCTAAATAATTATTTTATTTATTTTTTTGATTGGTAAGCATTTAAAGTTTTAATGAAACTGCGCCCTGCAAATTTTACTCGGCGCTCAAGTACTCTTATGATACTTCCGTACGTCGTTATCGAAGAATTGTATACAATACAAAATAACACAATACAATAATATAATACTATTGGTATGATTATTATTATATTCATCGATCGACGCTCTCGAAACGGTTGCTGCACGTACCTATATGTATATATTATAATATATTTATACATATACATATAGGTGATACGCACTAATCGCGACAAACGAGCCAATCTATAACGAGTGCGTGTATTTTTTGTATATTTTTTTTAAAAACTCTCTACCCGATTCAGGGCACTACTTCGGTCGTACTTGGCTGGCGTTCAGGAAATTTTCATCAATACAACACGCTGTAATACGACGGCGGTGTATATATGGCGAGTGCGCGGCGCACGCGTGTGTGTCCCGTTCCCGTTTTTTTTTTTGTAAATTGTCTCTTTTGTGTCGTACATAGGAGAAAAATTGGAAAGAAAGAACAAAAAAAATAAGCATATACGTGCACAACCTAAAACAACAATATAAAAATACAAGATATCGAGGATGGGGGAACAAATAACTCATTACAATCGTAAAGCGGCGGACGTGTTCGGAATAAAGCGCGCCGTATTCGTCGTCGACGGAGAACGAATAACACACTATCTCTGTACGACGACATTATCCTAGTATGCTTCGCATCTGACAAAAAACACCGTATTGGTAGAGAGGTATACCGTATACATAATATGTAATATATATACGTAACGACGACGACGATAATAATAATAATAATATATTTCGACTTGTGTGTGTGAGTGCGCAGTCGTATATTATATTGTCATGTGCCCGAAAACGATCGGTCTGAATAGTGCATATTACGTATAATAATAATAATATAATAGTATATAATATCGTTTTGAGTTACGCACGACGAGGATCGACCGTGACGCGGGGGAGGCGCACGCGCTCGCCGTCCGTCTGCGTGGGCGGGTTTTGCTTCGGAAAATTGGAATATTGCGGTTTGCCGCAGTCGAGAGCCGATTCGCAGTATTATAATACAACTATATACAATTCGATAATATCATACGCCCGATGCTATGCTACAAAACGCACCCGGTGACGATTTATTCCCGACAATTATCGCCATTTGCCGCGGTGTATAGGGCGCAGGCGATAAATCAGTAAATCACGATATTGCGGATTTCAAACCCGGAACCATCGAAGCTCACTGGGTCATCGCGATGGTCAATAATTCTAAGTTGTATATAATATTATATATTATTATAATAATACTATAACTTTTAATTATATCGTCCTAATTTCTTTCACCGGTCCGATGTCCACGAGCGAAATACCAACGCGACATTGCAACTGCGTGCGTGTTGACTCTCGACGACCGGAAAACGAATTGTAAATAATCATTGTAAGTATATCCTCGTGGCACACGAAACATTTCAATTTTATATATTTATTCAACGAACGGCGTCATTACAGTATGGACCGATCGGACTCAGAAGAACAAACACGGTACGGTCGGAACGCGTAGGGAATATTAGTTGTAAATGAAAGAGAGATAGAGAGAGATATCTTCTCAATCGATAATACAACACCAGACCCGCATGTCGGTATTGTATAATAATATAATATGATAATGGTTTCGATGGAACTATAATGTACCTCTCCTAATCATCGAAGATACACGTGTTTAGGGTTTGTGTACACGACGATTGGGATGCCCTCGAGCGAAATCGCAATCGTGGAATAACCATTATTGATAAATTAATCGTTATTATAGGTACGCTTATCCCATATTATTCTGTCGCACGACAAAACATCAAGTTCGAGATAATTTACCAAAATAATCCGACGCTTAACATTGTTTAAATATTTAATATAACAGACGAGACGAATTATTAAACGCAAGAATTTGGTTGAAAAAATACGACAACAATATATCATACGAATCTCATATACGTCTTATCGCCGTTAAAACAAGCGTGGGCTGACGCAATACGTGGAAAAACAAAATGTACGTTTAATTGCCGCAGTCGAGTTTTTCGAGTGGGGGCGTAAAAAGTAAAACTAAACTATATATAGGTACCTAATATATTATTATGTCGTATACCCGTCCGCGTGCAATACGAAATGGCATTTTGTGTGGAAAAAAAAATAAACCGAGCGATACTGTGACGGTATACAGACGAGTCAATATTCGTCCGGAACAAATAGAGTGTTAGCGCATTCCGAGCCACCGTTTGAGGGCGAGGGTCACGGGGAACGGTACCGAAGACAATTTTTCGTCTGAAATTATAATATCACAATACCTATATAGTAGCACTGCTCGGGATATACACGCTTGCGAGCGTGTTGAAAAAGTCGCGTTTCGTTTAATCTCTCGAGACGTCGTCGGTTTAACGGCGTTTGCTTTATACTATCCGTCGCCGTGTATACCATGTATTTTATATACCTATATAAAAATACATCATATCACCTATATTTTAGTGACGCGTTTATATAGGTGGGTAACATAATAATTATTGTGATTATAAACGCGTTATAGCTTCGTCCTCACCGGCTCGAGCCGATATCGTTGTCGACGCATTTCGCGCTGTACATCACCAAACAGCGCAATATAAAATAATAATAATATTATTATCATCGGCATGACGCTTACGCCTCGTCAACGTGGGCTGATCGCTAAACGACGACAGCAACAGCAGCAGCTGGAGTTCGGCAAACGGCGGTTACGACTCGCGGGAACCTTCTGTAATATTATTACGAAATATATTATTGAGGACTCATAGGTTCATGTGAAGTCCGAATTTTTAGAGTCAAAGATGATCGATACCTCGACGAGAGTCAGGTCACCAAAATGCGTACATGGAATGAAATGATAACGAAAATTATAAAAAAAAAATCAATAATAATAATTCACGTATAATTCAAGAAAGTAAAAACTAAATCGTCAAAATCACCTACCCAACCTCTGACAGGCTCAATCGAATATACGTATCGTTCGAGGAGACAACAACGTGGTAACACGACGTGTTATAAACGCGTGTAATGCACGCAACTTCGCGACTCACGGCGTTTTCGGTTCGCGAACTTGCCGAAGTCGTTGTCACAACTACAACTATAATATGGGGTCATACTATGCAGCTGCACACCACGCCCGCCCTGCGATACAAACCGCATACGTACAGGATATCGGATCTCCGGGAAAAATATCATAAGTCATAACTACAATAATAGGAAACGATATATATTTTTTACTATATAATAATATTAGCTTGAATAACAATATCGATATAATATATTACTATGATATTCGTCGTTACACAATATGATGCACGAACACGCGCCCGATGCACAGTATACAGTTGTGAAAAAATGGCGTACCCCTCAATGTTGTACAGCGTGATATAATAGTATTGGTATATTATAATATTAATAATAGGCAAATGGCGAGAATTTATCAACGAATCGATTACATCAGAATACTATGAGCGCACGCGCACATGTGTGTAGGTGTGTGTGTGTTAGTGTGAATGTATGTAAGCTCCCGAGCGAACTAATTGAACGAACTCGCTTATAATTATTATTAATCCGTAATTGGATAACGAGGCTATTGCTCGACACGTAACATGTATATATGTATATAATATACATTATAATATATACACACAAAACATATTAATAGTAATGGTAATTATTATTGTTATATTAGAATATAATATAATATTAATATCGTCTGTGCACCGCAATGTTTGCATTTAATTACGTGCAAAAATAACATGTGAAACACATTCTAACACGAAGGCAGTGTTATAGTTGTACAGTGTACATAGTATAATATAACATATTTATATATGTTATATTATAATATATATATATATATATATATACGCGACCGAGCAATAACTCAATAACATATACGAATAATGTTAAATTATATTGTAAGTACCTAGCTACATAATATTATTTTATATGCGCACAAGAGTATAATAATAATAATTTTATTATATTAGGGCGGAACGTCGCTGTATTGTGGAAAACACATACTATAATATTATTATTATAACAATACCGTAGAAGAAGTATAGTAGGCACTTTATAGACTGCAAGGAACGGTACCTGTAATAGTCCAGCGAATTGATAAGGAATAATAATTATTTTACCGCCGGAACGTCGTCGTTTGAGTGCAAAAAGCTTTTCTTCCCCGACGCTAAAGCGCATCGCATATAGGCATGCTAATGTTATAAAATAAGTTATCTGGAAAAATCTTTATTATTTTTATTTTTTTGTGAAACATTTGAGGCACGGCAGTCTAATTTTTTACGACCTCATTCCCTCCGCAACCCCATTTCAGCCATCTACGTATTGTACCGTGTTTTGATTAAACACTAATAAGAACTTCATTTTACGGTGGTTTTATTGGTACATGTGCGCACACATAATATTACATTCCACCGTGTCCTCCGGCCACTCCCGCCACGCCGCTCGACTTCGTGGTAAAGGCAAATAAGTCGAGTCTGTGACTTATTCTCCCGTTTTGTGCTGATTTCCTTTTTTTTCATTCTTAATTTCAATCTAATTTTATGTGGCGAATAATTTATTTAAATTATTTCCCTCCTCCCAACCGAATTATAGACTCAAACCATCGCTGAAACGGTTTTTTTTCTTTTTCTTGTTTTTTTTTTTTCAACAGCAGAAAGATAAAACAAACCGAATATCAAGTTGAATATCGATCTTGTGTCGTTAAACAGAAATGTTACATCAACAGGCCTTGACATCGGCTGTGGCCGATACGGGTCTTAAAATATCTATAGTCGGTCAATCGCTGCTTTTTCACTATACTCCGATAAGTCCTAAACGTGGCCAATAATATACAATACATTATATTAATATCTATCCTTACTGTGTGCCACAATATTTCTCTTTGCTGAATATAATATTAGGTATTTTAGGACAGTTTTTAGCTATTTATTTAGGTAGGTATCTTCGTTTCCATACATTATGCATTTTTTTTTATACGCTGTAAATTACATTTTCTACATTTTTACACATGAAATGCTTAACACATTATTAATAAATTTAATTGATAATGCTTATTGAGGAGATTATTTCCCGAACGTGTCGACTAAATTCCAAAATTGTTGGTATTTAATTTAATTCATTGAATGATGTCATATTATTATATTTCATTATTTCATACGATATAGGTATATATGCAATAATAATATGTAATATGTTTTGTAATATAATGTGATTAATGATAATAGTGTAATAACTATATATTTAAGTAAGTATATTATTATGTACGTTGTAGCATGTTGAAAAAAAATAATATCAACTGCTATAAATAAATATAAATTATGTACTTTTTATTAGGGGCTTAAAAGTATATTTTAACTTGGAAGTGCAAAACACTCATGAAATTCCGGTTTCTGCAGTTCTCAACTGAAAACTGAAAATAAGGGACTCTTTTCCGGTTCCGGTTACATTGTCTCGACAGTTCTACACGTTATCGCATCCATACCCAAAATGATATACGCAATGGAGCCCAACACGCGTTGGAAATATAGGGTCAAAGGAACTAAAGTTTCCAAAGTTTTTAAAAATAGACGGACGAAAAACATAACAATTTATTGTATGCGAATTTATTTCAGAATTTTATTTCCCACAATAATAATACAATAATTATATTAAGTATATAACATTGGACACAATTTGATAAACTCACGAAGATCTATCATTTTATACTTTCCATTTAGCATAAACTTGTTTCATTTATATTTTCTGTTACATAAGTCATAACATACAGCATACACCATACTACTAAATCGGTTAATTTATTGTTCTTCGTATAAGTATGCACTTCAATTGTTATATTAAAACTCAAATATTTTTTTTAATTTATTATAAATAAATAGATCAACTCAAAACAACAAAAAACTCAGTATAAAACATTAACAACACTTAGACCATTATACTCAATAGAACGGTGTTAAACACTTTTTTTAAAGTTTTAATTTTAATTTTAATTATTTATTTATCCATTCTAATAAAATATTAATTTGATTTGAAATCAATAACTCGTAATTCGTACCGCATAGCTTAACAAGTGAAAGTTTTTATGGCAAGTACATTTAAAAATTACATAAAATGTTATACGCAGAAAATCTGATAATGCAGTCAAACCCATATTTTGTTTAAGCCAAACCATGTATATTATAATAATTAGTAAAATAGTTATAATTTATATTGTAATATAACAGTGTTCAGTGAATTGTAGGATTCGAGTTTAATAGAGAATAAAAAGTAACTGAGCAATTATTATTAAAAAATAAATGAGTTCGATTTATTAAAAAAAAAAAAATTGAACAACACACGCGCATGGCTATCATGCTGCGTGCTTGATTTTAATTTATATTTGAATTGTTTAAAAGAACTTTTTTATTAACTAATATTTGCCAATGAAAGAAAAACATACAATGAAAAATCAATAAAATCATATAATAATATTAATAATATCATAACGCTCGGAACTCGTCGATTTTGGTTTGGACGATAGACGTCTATTACAGTTAGACGTGTGTAATATTGATATGCGTATATCACACAGAATTATTCGTATTGCGTTATAATTGCGCAGTTAATGCAATACTAATGAATATTGAATAGGTTTAATGATGTTATAGTATATACATAATTCAACAGACACATTTTCCGAATTATGATTACCTACAAGCTAACACCAATACCTATATAAGTTGTTCCCACGAAACCGTATTTCCGTTCAACACCTTTTAACTTACTGTTGCTGAATAAAAAGCATCGACGACATTATTTTAAAACGAAAAAGTGAGTCATGCGGTCGACATAATATAATGTATTGGAATTTATTTGTGATAAAATAAAATTTAAAAAAAAAACATCAAGAAAATCTGTTATCTCGTTTAATAAAAATAATGAAAACGATTTAAACGAAAACGAAGGAGATTAAAATTATAGTAATAAATTTGTTCGTTAACCTAGAATATAAGTTAAACGTTACTCTAAATTAAAATTGAATCATAAAATCAATTTACTTTTTAATTGGTTTGTGGAAATATATGCAATCGAGACGTTAAAATGTTAAATGAAAGAAAGTTATTTATCTTTTTTTGTCCTGTTTTTAATTTTTTTTTTATTCATTCGACGTATACATTTTATTTTTTACCTTGAGCAATATAGATTGATAAATAGAACAAACATAGAACAAACTGTATGCATTTCGGAGTGTTTTTAAGAGCAAATTGTCGAAAAATTGTTATCTGTGTTACTATAGCTGCGGTGTTTATAATAATTACCTATTGTTAGTATATAAAACGAACTATGCAAATCAATACCAATCGATCGCATAACGCGGCCATTGTGTATATTATACAAAATACCTACTACGACTCGTTGGCGGAGCTATACACGGCGTATACCGCCGCTTTTCGAACGGCACGTTTTCCGCAGCGGCGATGAATATTTTCATCCGCGGCGGAAAACGCGGCGTATTACGTCCGTCGAGTATAGCTGCTGCCTGCTCCGATATAAACCAAATGCATTCGAGTCATTCGATGGAAAACGCGGTATGTCCCCGGCCTTAGAGAGAGAAGTCAGGGGTACGCGATATAGAGTGAGCGAGAAAAGAAACAAAGGAGTAAATTACAGTGTGGCTACTGCCAAATAAAAATCGTGGTACAATAAAATCTGTCAATTATTGTTATATTTTTATTGGTAACATAATAACTGATTTGCAGTTACCAAACTTGCTGGTCTATGGTAACAACCATAATATTACCTATTTATATTATATATATGTTTATGGCTGGTAAAGAAAATGGACAAAAAGTATTTCCTCCATGATTTACTATAACTTTACGTTCTTTCTGTTTTATTATTATTCCCTGGCATTGATGGCAGGGCGGAGTGGAATGCGCTGTCCATTAGGTCTATGGTGTAGACAATACAACGTACAACATAATATTTCCGCGTCTATCCAGTATGTACAATAAATATGAAAGCATTTTTACTAATAACGATTATAACCACGATCGTCCGTGATTTACGTACATAGCTTATCGTTATTATTTTGAGTTTAACAATTTGTAACAACCATCATCAACCAACAGTGAATTCAGGTAACGATTAAAACTACTTAACAGGTCATTATATTATACTATAGGTATATAGGTTATTCGTTTCAAATACATGTATAGATAAATGTAGTGTATAAATTATGATTGATAAATACGAATGTTTTCATATATGAATCGTAACGCTATCGCGTGAAGTGTTAAACGAGTGTACCTACTTATCTTATCGCGTTTATATTACCTTTCGCCAAGCATGATCGGTTTTGTTTCTAAAATTAACTTCTGAAATTATGTAATTAATTATGTTATAATAATTTCTTCAATGGACAAAATTACTATAAACTATAATGACATTTGTTGTGAAATTTCTGTTCAAACCGCAATCGGTCATTTTCCATTAGGGCATGTAGGTACACTCTACTTTTTACTAAAAACGACGTCAGATATGACCTTAAAATATTAGAAACAATAGCAAAATTACTATGCATTTAAAAATTGGAAAATGTGCAAAAATATGCGTAGTATAAAAATATGTCATTGTACATCATCGGATCGTCGTACAACGAACTTGAAACCCGTGTGCAGCGTGTGAAACGAATCATCATCGAGACTATATTATAATAAGTACCTAAATGAAACGTGCAAAAATATAATCTTCTGATCCTATATATATATAGCTACGTCACTGTTATATTGTATAGGTATACCGAGGACTATACGACAACCATGGTAATTAAACGCTGCAGTTAACAATGATTGCGTGTGCGATGCTGAACACTGCATAATAATAATACATACCGTTGGCGCTGTTATCCGACCACACCGACTGCACCAGCCAGATCATAATAATATTATATTATTATGTTGTGGGGAAAACGTCGTCTAGCGTTTTTCTAAAAAAACGTCCGTCCCACGCCTGTGTTACACGTCTGATTGTGTTTAAATCAATCGTCATAATATATTATAAACATATTATGCAGTTCTGAAAAACATCCCGTCACATTATTCTTATGTACGCCAAAAAAAAAAAATATATATATACCGAAAACCAAAACGCGACAATGTACGAAAATAATAATAAAATAATAATATGTATAATATCATATCGGAGACGAATTTTCGTCGTCGTCAAACGTCCGGAAAAAAAATATAATGGAAAAAAGTTAAGAACGATATCCGACCACCGATGTGCAACTACACACAATAGACAGTGTTTATGCGAAGAATATAAAAAAAAAAGTTTGCCCTTACATATTATAATGTTATTATTGTCACGGAGAAACGGACGAGGGTAAAAAAAAAGAGTAAAAAGAGTAAAAGTATAAAAAATAGAGGAATAATAAAAGTAACAAAAAAAAAACCAAGTAATAAAATATTATTGAAATAAAAACCGTGTAGCAAGTAAAATTGTAATTTATGCTTGGGTATTATTTTTGTTTTAATCATAATTAATTGAGCCTTCCGTTTGGGAACAAAAAAACAACGTCACAATAACGTTAATGCCCCATCATCGGAATGCCTCTGTATACACAATATATATAATATTGTATATATATAGTTATAATATCTATATATATTTTATACGCGTATGGGAACGAATGCAAAAATATATATGACGGCAAAAATGCAATTACTGGTTTCCTTTCGGTATTCACATATTTTGTTGTTACGTATGTACAACCACACGGTTTTTTGGCGTTCGTCTGTCTGCGTCGTTTTCGTTTGCCGTCTGCCGCCCGCGTTTTGGTAACAAAATATTTCGTGCGACGGTCGAGACGTGCATAAGCCCCCCCCTCCCCCCGCCGCCGCCACCACAGACTATACCGCGTGTGGCCACGAAAACAGGGTACCTACACTGTATAATTAAATTACCCACATTACTCAGTAGCCTGTGCATATTTTTGAATTATGTTTGCGGCACACGGGACTAGACTATTGGATCATCAATCTCCCGCAGACAGAATTCTAAAATATGTATGGGGCACCGAGTTATGGAGTGTACCAGTTTTCACGGACACGCGGTATATATTATAGGTATACGCGTATCGCGCGGCGTAGTACATTTTACCGAAATTATGTGTTCGTAATGAGATTTTTTGGCCGCTCATTAATGCCGGACGATTAATGTCAACTATATATTGTAGTACTGCACACAGCATCGGCGGCCGAATCGCGCGTAGTCGGACGAAGTGAACGCCGCCGCTATATTAGCTCGAAATGGTGTTGAATTTTTTGCGCGTTTCGTGACCTACATAATATTATAATATTTTGTACATCGTAGTCTCGGTTTCAGAGCACATCACTCTATTTTCGGGACGATAGTGTATAATTGTAAAACAACTTATATTTACATAGTTCTATACGAATGTCTCTATAATATATGACTGATATGAGCTCTGATAATAATAACATACGCCAATTGACCTAAAATCCGCAGGTAAGCGCGAGTTATATTATAATGTTTGTAAATATTATATTATACAGTGCTGAGTTGAATAATATTCGTTTATATATTATATCGTAGTTATAAGTCATATTGTATTTTTTTTTCGTGTTTTCACGACTTACACTATTACACTGAACCGCGAGCAGATTAAACGAAAAAAATTATAACATGACATAATGTTATATTAAAGCTCGCGTTGGCCATAATATGTGTTTTGAGATTATATCATACATATAATAATATATAGGTACTATTATACTTCCTATGTCGATCAAATGCATTATAGTGAAACAAAATCATGAATGAGTGATATATCGAACACCGACGGTTTCCATCTGACACATTATTATAACATAATACAGGTGATATCAATCACTATAAATTAATATTATCAATGGTAATTATTACGCATTGAGATATTGTATAAGCTGTAATAATATTATGTAACTGCGTTTAATATTATTGTTCTATATTTTGATACCTATTCCGAGTTAAAAATTAATTTAATAAACGACATTGCGTCCATGCGGGGTAAAAAAATATACTAGATGTTCTTAAAAGTATTTTTTGTTCTTTCGATTACAATGCACAATTTTGTTGGCACAATAGAGAAACGACGATAAATCTAACTAAACAAAAGACAAACGCGCAAATCGTCTTTCTCGCTCCCGGGGTTTATGGTACCTACCTATACATATATACGTATAAGCGTCAACTTCACGAAAACGTTTTTAATTATTTTACTTAACAACTCGAAACAGGAAAAAACCTTTGAGATTTATAATTTATTTTTGCGCCTGCCTCCCACTGCAGTATAACGGTGTTTGAACGTCGAGCGAATAAAACGAGAAATCGGACATTTATGACTGCAGCAGAATCGCAACCGATTAGAAAAAAAGATATTTTTTTTTTGTAAAATACATTTATTTCACGTTTTTTTTTCGTGAAAATCACCAAGACGATTACTACAATAAGCCGATAATGCTATAATGCGTTCACAACATTTTCGTTTTTTTTTTTTTTGGACCATATTTGATCACGTAACGACTTAATTCGAGACATTTTTTTTTGCCGTTCAAAACCGTTGGCAAAATTACCGGAGGAATGGACTCTGATTTTCATTCATTACGACTATTGACCGTTACAATCTAAGCAAATACAGCGCGCTCGCGTATGTGTGTGTGTGTGGCATACTCCATTAGCGTATACAAGATGAACAATCAACGCCGACGCTTATAATTAACAGACAGCGAACGCACTAAACACACCGACAACACAATTCCCGGTAACGACCGGTCGTTTTTAAAAGTGAGAAAAAAAAATATATAAATAATAAAATATACGAGGACCTGCGTTACGTGTATATAATGTGTATCCATATACATGATATTATTACCTACCAGCTGCGGTGCGTGTATAGCCGTGCTAGCCGTCCGGATCTTAAATGTTCTCCGTTGATTTTTGGAATAAATTCGAAATTTCCGTTCGAGAAACCAACGTTCTAGCTATATACGATAATATTATAATGCTCACACCATACGTACAACAGGAGACGGAGTTTTTTTACGAACAAATTATTGGAACACGCCACGGTTTTATTCGTACGCGCTGTAAACCTATAATATAATATAATATTAAGCGACGTCGAGCAAAACGAAAAGCGTACGTACCTATATAAATAATAGAATCGCTGTGAACATAAAAACATATATATATATATATTGGATGCGTATAGGTTAGTTCAGTGCACATAACGGGGCACTTGCATAACGATCCTATACTCAAACCGTAGGTATTCATGTTTATTGTACCAACGCGATTTAAGTCGGAGCCCGTCGTTTGATCAATAATATATACGAACTATTCAAGAATAAAAATTCTCGAGAACGGTTTTTTCTTTTATCTTTACGTGCATAATATATTGGGATTTTCATCAATGCACACGATAACTATAATATGTCCAAATATATGTATAATAACAATTGAATCGTTGTACCATCTGAACACGTGTATTACTATCGTATCATTATATATTATTATTATTGCTATTATATTATTATATCCAATAGAGACATATACAGAGTCGTTTGAATGCAAACGAAAAAATAAGGGATATAATTTACGATTTCCGGGGATTTAATTTTCTAGGGTAGTTTTTTTTCTTTTTTTTTGTCACAACCATAATATAGTTACATACGCAGTGCATGTGTACAGTTGCTATATTGTAACAAAAATGGCACCTACTATGTAGGTATATGCGGTATCTTAGACGCAAAACGAGGAGAAACGTCATGTTTTATACCCTCGTGCGTTGTACATAAATGACCCGAGAATGTTTATATTCAAACACTATATAAGATTATATTGCACATAATATAAACTTCAACACAAAATAAGTCCTATAAAATAAACTCGACAAATTTAAACGACGAAATAAAATGAATCAATACTCAAACGTCGTATAATATAATATAATAACATGTAAGTACCAAAGTATTCATAAAACGTATCAACGAAATTTCTCATTGCAATATAATATTTCTTTTTCAATAGTTGACGATATTGTTTCTTTATGTACGAGCAGTTATTGACTTGATATTAGGCATGTCGCATGTGTCATCTAAAATGATAATATTACATGGTACTATTTTAATTGGTCGGAAATCGTGCCAACATTTTATTGAATAGCTATAGGTAGTATAGGTTTTAACGGTCTGTTTTAGAGTCATGATAACGGCGCTGTCAATCGTGAAATTAATTACAAAACAACACATCTACATTAATGTTCTAGATTAGAATATTTCATGATTTTTAGAGGTCAAAAAACCTATACACCACATACCTATAATATAACCTATGTAACATAATAATAATTTCGAGCGTGAACTCTTTTATATGGTTTTTAGTTAACATTAAATTATTTATATTAGAGTAATCTATGCATTTATATTTATTTTAAATAAGAAATTAAATTATTTTCATTTGAAAAAGGTCAAATTTCATCGTATACCGATTTTCAGGAATTTTTAATTATTATTATTAGGTAAATATAACGATAATTCAATACAAACAGACAACATTCGTAGGTGCACTATACTTAAGACGCATACATCGTTTTGTTTTCATTGCATCTAGATTGGAAAAATAAACATACCATATATTATTGTCAGCGTACCAAATACCAATATAATATTATAATATTATAACGTTAGAAAGTATATATTTAACTGTCGAAACGCGGACATTTTTAACTTATTATTTTTAAACGAAAACTTTGGCGACATGAACCGTTTCCGCGTCACACATACCTAGCTGCATGCAGCATGCACATATAATATTATGCACGTGTGAACGAAATAATATAATATTTTATATAATGTCACGGATGTGCCGAACGCAGAAACAACAACGAAAATCCACGAGCCACCGTCTCCCGGAAGACTCTAATAACGTTTAATAACGATTTCCACTGACGACACGCATATTATAAACATAATAATAATAATATAATCATTGTCGTTTGCGGAACTGCATGTTTTATTTTACACGATTCCGCCAACTCCCCTTCGTCATCACCGTAATACCGTTTTCCAATGTCACACGAGTAAAATAAAAATATTTATTATTTTTTTAAAAAAGCCAACGATTAATGGAATTGTTGTGTATAGGATGTAGTATATATAATATTATATTATAATACCATAAAATTATACGCCGCAGCAGTCATCGCGATAGGTTTCGCCTGCCCCACAACTTTTATAATTTATAACAAATTTTGTAAACGTATGACGTGTGTTGGATGTAAATCTGAAGGAACTATTTATGAAAATACACAGATGAAGCAAAGCTTATAATGAACAAACATAAAATAGCAAACGAAAATAACTATATATAGGTACAGCTTTATAAGATTTTTCTTTTTTATAAAATTGCAGATTTAAATGATATACATAGTAAAATGCATTAGCATGTTCAAAAAATAAAAAATGTAATAAATATAAATGGAATTCGTGACTGTATGTTTAATTTATTATCCTTGATCTTTAATTCTATTATTTTTTATTTAAAAATGAATACATTTTCAACTGTTTACTTTTCAACACTATTTTTAGAGACAATATCATATAATCATATAATAATATTATGTGATTTACCTGGTGTGAATATTACGTGTTTTTTAAAGTAACATATTGCAGGTACTTTTATAGCATTTTTACAAACAGTTCCACTTAGACCACATTATGATTATTGTACTGTTATTACTATGTACATTGTACATGAATAAGTTACCTTATGTAAAAATAAACAACAGTATGTAAACTCGATTGATTAAAATTGCATTGAAATTAGTTACAGCCGGAAACATTAATAAACTATTAATTAATACATGATCTATATGAAAATACGCATCTAATTTTTGTGATGTAGGTACTTAGCTGTACTGACTCTGAAATTTAAATTTCGTATATTATGCTATGTAGAAAACCAAAGAATTATAAGCTTATATAATATATTATATTGAAAAGTTGGTATAGTAGGTACGTATCTATGAGGATAAAATCAAATTAATAAAGTAGGTATTTATTTCAAAATGATTAATATACATTTTAATAGGGCCATGCGTGCCCATGTGAATAAATCATACTTAAATATTTTATTAGTTTAAAAGTTTTCCTTGTAGGTTTAATTTAATTTTAAATTGATTTAATATTACTTTTAATGTTTCAACTAATTTTGTGGGAGAACACCTTTGATAGTTCAATTTGAATATTATTGTGAAATTAAATTAAATTTGTATGGTTACGTAATATAATCAACAAGTTCTTAAACCATAAATAATTGAGGAGTTTTAAACGTATGGTATACATTTTGTGAATTTGTGATTCGTAGTACTTACCTATATACGTTTATAAGAAAACACCAAAACCGAGACCAGTCTAATTATTATTAATAATTGTAAATAATATTCAAACCGAATATTTATACTAAAAACAATATTAGGTACATTTTATATAATAACAGTATTACGGAATTTTAATAAATATGACGATGCATGATAAAATGAGTCTTAAATTAATACTTTTGTCTATTTTGTAGTTATCCTCGTACCTATATAGCAGTTTCAACAATAATAATATTTATAGTTTAATCGACGCAATCCGAACGATTAGCATTCGCTTTATTTCAAAACAGACACGGCTATTGAAAGATAGATAATCAATAACAAATATAGCGAATGAAACGGCGTTTTAAATCTCGAAATGTTTTTACTGTTCGATTTCCCTTAACACGTAATTTATATTATGTATTCACCACAATACAATATTTACAGTGTACATTGTGTACAGGTATTACTGTGTAAGTAATAATAATTTAGTGTAAGACAATTCAAACCGGTTGATACAATGAATTATTATATACTATACCCATATATAACAATTAAATACAATATAATATATATTAAACATTACTAACGTCAACATTGTACTACTCTGTCGTCGAGCTCGTCGCAATGTCACATACAATAATAATAAAAGTGTATTATTGCATTTATAGTCTCCGTTGGCTGTGTCTGTAAATTTGTATGTTAAAAAAACCGTCGTCGTCGTCGTCCGACGATCGTAACAAAGTTTGTTTGCGCAGTTAATGACGGACCTATATACTTAGCCACGTACAGGTACCTCCTTTTTCTTCCGGCAAGAGGTTAGAAAGGTATACGGAAGGCTTCGTCAACAATAGCGTTTGCCGTCGCTGATTTTCGCGATTTGTTTATTTGTAATTTCCTTTTTTTTTCTACTTCATCGTCGGCTAACGAGTCTATCGTCCAACTTCTGCAGTCCAACTGTCTACCGTCATGACTTCGTCTAAACCTCTTGCTTTATAACGCAGTTGTAGGTTATATATTGTGTGTAAGTCTCGGTTTGTTAGCGGAGGCGTATTTGACCCATTGCCTGGAGTGACGTTTTTAGCGAATAAATACCGTCAGGGTAGAAGTTTAGATTCAATTATTTTTGTTTTCATATTATTAAGCATTTCGTTTATTTGTTATTATTTATCCTGTTGGAATCGTCGTTATTTTTTATCAAGTTTTCAATAACTCCGATAGTACAATAATTATTATTAATATGAAGCCCGCAATAGAAACAATATATAAACTGGATAATATTATTGATCTATGCGATAACGGTTTTTTGTCTATAACATTCAGCTTAAAAAAAATAATTAATAATGTCAAAGATGAAAATCGTTTCTCACTAATTATAACACGATATTCCTATAATAGATTATAGTATCTGCCTGACTGCAGGCTTAGAGATGACAAACTATCTGTTCAATTGTATTATATTCTAAATATTATTAGTTATGGTTTTTGTTATAAATTCAATAAAATTCAAAAATGTGTATACAATACTACAATTTTCCTAAATTACTTTTCTTCACTTATTCAGAGAGAGAGCGCTCGGTACCTCTCCGCCAAAAAATAACCTAACCTCTACAGTGTTTGCGAGTGCACTCGGTGTATAATGTATATAATATTATTAGCCTCGTTAAACGATACATCACGGACTCAAAAACAATACGATGTACGCAACAAACGAAATTAGATGATTTGTTAAATCGGTGGCGTGTACAATAATATATTACACGAAGTGCAGTGTGTGGCATATATAATAATATTTTCTATTATAAAATAAATGTAAAACGTTGCTGCGGCAAAAATAATAATAATAATAATAATAATATTATACTAAATAACGGATAGCGCGTTAACTGCAGTCGATCAGTCCTCCGTAGCCTACACGAATATACAATAATAGTACATTATAACGATATTCAAATCGCGCTTGCATTATATTATTATTTACGTGTAACATGTGAGAAACCTCGTGAACATAATAATATGTACAAAATGTATTTCACATTTTATACGCGTTTTACCTGACGAAAATTACCGGAAAATAGGAAAATGTTTTGTAATAATATAATATAATTTAGGAGTGCTTTGATATTGCTGCTATATTATTGGATATTAAAATGCACATACCTAAAGATATATAATATTTACAAAGTGTTTGACATGATAATGATCGTATACTGCAAAATGTATTATATGATTTTATATAGGTATAGAGCGCGGACTGCTGCTGTAAATTAAACGTCAACCATTATCTACCGATATTAAGCAACTGTCGTCGTCGTATTAAAAACGGTTTGTAAATAAAATTTTAATAGATGTGCTTCCGCGCAGTATTTTTGGACTTGGATCAAGTCGTAAAAAAATGTTTACATAATAATTGAATAAATACCATTTTTTTCAAAACGGATCATCGTTTGATCATTATAATATATATATAGGAATGCTTCGATTTAAGTAAGGTACAAAATATCAACTATGCACTAAAAATCCTATTAGTACTTATATAATATATAAATATACTATATAGGAATATGTATTTTAATATTAAGTACCTATTAACTGTATAAAACTATAAAATGTCGTCAATTTTAACTAAAAGCATAATATACCAAGTGCGCTATAGTAACTAATTGATATAAGTAGGTAGGTACTTACTACAATTACTTACACTTTTGTTGATTGTTATTAATTATTCAAGTTCATAAACTTTATTTTGTGGTATTTGCTGTGGTTTAAATGAAACCGTAAATTCTTTGGCATTTAACTGAAAAAAAGAACAGTAATTGTTATTATTATGCTATGTCGACACTCGCTCGTCTTGTATAGACTTGATTTAATTTGTTTTTTAATTATTTATATTATACAATATGCAACATGGAATGCCAAGCAAAACGCGAATAGAGTACATTATAACAATATTATTTCGCGTTGTTAAAACTATATAACGGGTATAGTATAAAGACCAAACATTTTCGAATAATACGATTGTGTGTTTCTTTGATCGAAAGACTAATAATTCTAAAAGCTGCAATTAATAATTGTAATGATCACGGTAAAATGATAGTTTAGGCATTAATTATAATATATAGATGTGTATTAATGTATTATACTTAAATATAAAATATGACGCGATGACGCGGTAAGACAGCCACACAGGTAAACCACTAAAATCAGTCGATCAATATAACAATCCGATTTCGATTGGCTACGTCGCGTCGTATAATATACAGCACGCTGCACGGCAAAATATAATATTTCAAACGTTCGATGCTGACCGTGACGTACACAGCACAAAAGTGCATTTTTACATCGATGCAGTGATGCAGTTTTACGATTCCACGTGTGATAGTTACACTGCCGTTTCGACGGTCAAAATTGTAGTGTCAGCGACGCGGTCGGTATAATAATATAGAAGACGGAAAATAGCAGTCTTCAATACAATATAATATTATTATTATTATTATTATTATTATCGTCATTCGCATTCGAAGAGGTGGTGCGGTATCGGTGAAACTGCAGCAGTAACCATGTCCGTGTATTCCCCTTGCCCCACACCACCATCGTAATGAAAATGTTTGCAGCGGTCATTTATGCGCGGCGGGTGCGTTTTCACGATCCGGTCGTTTGCTCTCGGCCGCCGCTACCGTGCCGTACTGCAAAAGTCTGGTTTTTATGTTATCGTCTCCGTTTTCTTCTGGAACAAATTGGACGTCGGACGTTTCACGCGTCGTTTTTCCGTGCGTGGCTGTCGAATGCGCTTACACGTCGTTACCGAAAACGGTGCGGGTGCAGTTTGAAAACGACATAGGTATACTTACAGCACTATTTTATTATTATTGTTATATATATATATATATATATATATATGCATAAAAAAAATACATAAACGTAGGTCCCGGTTTAATTATAGGTACCGTTAATGCACATCAAGGTCAACAACGTATATGACGATTGGTAAATGTATGCAAAAACGTGCGTTACACCCGACGAGAGTTTTTTGAACAGATATAAAGCGAAAAACGTTACACATAATAGATACGCGTATTCTCATATACCTACAAGTTAAAGGTATAATAATAAAATAATAAATTTGAAAATAACTACTTTGCCGCTGGTATGGGTTAGTCATTGCATATTTTACGATTATTATATATAATATTCTATATTCCTATGTCGAATATTATACTCTGACGACAGACACCCGGGATTCAGTCGCCACTCATATAGGTAAGAACCTATAAGAACCTGACGCTTGACTGCGGAGAAAAACTACTCTGACAAGACGTACAAAATATTTGAGTTTAATCTGTGGCTGTACACCAAGCGTGTATTCAATATTCATAGCTAGATGTAAACGAGTAGATACCTGCCTAGGTGTTTGCTGCAGTCAACTCATTGTAAGGTATCGAGAGGCTGTTTAAGTGTTTTTCCTACCTCGAAATATTAAAAAAAAAATAAAATAAAAACATTTTTAATACGACAAACAGTTTGCGAGATTTACACGAGGTATATTAGTTAAACAAAACCCGTGTAAATTATTACTATACACACAGTTTCTTCACTGAGTTTTCTTTTGAAGCAACTAAATTCAAGGCCGCGATCCTTGGAGATTCGACTTACCGTCCGTTGATTAAAAATAATGTTCGATTTGTTCGATATTTCATACCTAATATGTTTTGTAGTGATAATTTTTTCCGTTATACCTATCTGCGTTATTTTTACCTCTGGCCAAACAAAAAATTACCGTCTCTCCCTCGGATCTAGTGGAGCACTATCTAATATGCTTTGTGTTGCGGTCCGATTGACGACAAACACGACGACGGAGTTGAAGCCGCTCGTCGACCGCCACTGCACCCGCCGTCGACCGCAGACGCAAGACGACCTCACCACAATAAATACAATTTTACTGCGTCCGTCTCATCGTTTCTCGCTATCCGCCTCGTTATGTCGATTGGTCTTTAGAATTGTGTTTTACTGAGTACGGTGTAATTTATGCTTACGGCGGCGGTCCGGATAATTCGCACCATTATTTCATATAATATTATAATATGATATACCGCCAGCGAAAATAGGTATTTTGCGGTTCATATATAGTGTTATTGTTGCGCGCAGCCAGCACACCTCTACAAATCCAAACACAATATTCATAAATATACATTATTACTGTGTGACGTGATCTACGGCGCTTGGAAACGGCGCGTTTTTTACACCTCTTATTTTTGCCATATATTTTTAAAAAATACTGTCGCTTATTATTTGTACCTACATATTATTGTTTGTGCGAGCGAACGAAATCTTGATTTTCAAACGCAAATATTATTGTTTATTTTATTAATAGAACGGGCTGGTAGCCCGATGGGGTTATATTATTATCAATTCAATGATATAGATACAATTATACGTTATCATTGACATTATTACATTTACGTCTTTCAAAAATATTGTAACGTCATGTTGTTATGTTTTCACATGAACCGTCGAAGCGTCTTGCAACTACGATTGTTAGACATTATGATACTATATTATTATGATATCTACTACTATAGGTACATAAAATACAAAATATAATATTATTTAGTCAAGTATTTATTGCACTAGAGCAATTTTTACAAATTAAAATATAAAATGTTAATATGTTAACAATATGTTAACACCTACCTAATATTATTTAAAAATTATAAAAAATAAATATTTTTCAAATCATCACGGCATAATCCTACGCGCTTAGTGTTATTTTATTATTACATTGTTGTATTAGCTTACAATAAGATTAATATAATTTCATAATATTTTGATATCTGCTCCTGAACAATTTTTAATACCTACGCCATTGCCACTCAGCACCGTCATTTTCAAATTCATTGATTAAGGATTGGCTTGTCAAGTTTAAAACAAAAATAATAATTATTATATAACAGTATTCTGGCTCAACGTGAGACTAGTGGTGTACTCTACTTTACATAATATATACCTACTACCTGTATATTAAAAATACACATTTTCATTTTTGAATACCAACGGTATTAAATATACAATGTATGTAATATAAAGGATTGGATTGTTAAGTATCGCTATTTACTTTTCAGTTTCTAGGTTAATTGTAATTTAACACATCCATTACATTGACCTTCATTCCGCCGATTTACACTCAAAACCTATACTTTTCAGCAGAACGAAAGTTGTTCGGATTTTCATCGCTTAACTTTTCAGATTCGTGAACACAAACAATTCTGAACCACACAAAATAAATAAATTAATGAAAAATAGTCATTTATTTTTGTGTAACTTCACGTGAACCGAAATAGGTATTGTTTTACAATAGTTATACATTTGCCACAACAAACACCATCAAAACTATTTAACAATATCGTAACTCTAACCGGACAGACAGACAAGGAGGTGGTGACGTGAGTGCATCGGCGAAAATTCGGTGATCCGGTCTGTCTGACACGTAATATTCGCTGGCGTGGGTGGGAGGACATACGTGATTATGACCTTGACTCTTGAGTAGTAAAAACGGAACTGAAACTGGGCTGAAACGTCACATAGGTCTAGGTTAGGTCTGCACATCCATGAAACGTTACCGGAGCCGACCTAATAGTGACGACGAGGGAGGTTGGAGTCATTATATATGTCGAGGGAAAGGGGTGCAAATGAAAGTTTTTATTTTTCAAACGTGGTCACCGGCTGCAATAATATATAATGTTACGTCCGTACATAATATGTAACCTATAGGTTATAATACGGGAATAATAATATTTGGTCTAATAATAATTTATCGAGACGCGCCCAAAGTATAAATAATAATAATAATAATTAATAAAAAATAATAATAACAGTCATAGTAAACTAATGTATAGGTACTATATTATAATATACAGTCGTAGTGCAGGCGCGTCGTAGTACGTAGAATAATAAACTAAATCTAAATAATAATAAAATCGCATTCTCTGGGCCGCGGCACTATCATCGGCCGCAGCCTACGTTTATTCCTGATATTCTCTCAGCGTAAATACTCGGGCCCGAGACGTGCGTACACACACACATATTTATGTAATATTATTATGTCCGCGTGCCAAAAATTATTCGTGCGTCTGGACCAGAATTTATGTTAGCAGTGCGCCAAAAAGCGTATATCGTTCGCCGGAAAACGGCTCTGCAGCAGCTGAGGAAATAACAATGTGTTTTTAAAAAGTCCGCTCGCCACGTTATTATAATATATACACACGCTGCCGCTGCAGCGGGCGACGCTGTACGCCTATACGGCTATAGTGTACACCGCCGCGGTGGCGTCGTCGATTAATCACCTGAGTTCAGTTCGCTTCCCGAAACTATTTTCATTTACTTTTACCGGTGTCTCTTGTTTTCGTTTGTTTTCATCACTTGCAAGTTATACCAACACACCCGCCCCGGGGATCGGACACATGATATTATTATTATGCCCCGTTGCGGCGTTACGATATAGGTATAGGTTATAGGCAGAAAACGGTATATATGTATATATAGTACGTGTCACTCCGGAACAGCGCCGCCGCCGACGATAATAATAATATTAAGTATTATCGTGTATGGTGTGTCAAATAATATGCAGTAGGTTAGGCGACGACACGCACGTCTTTATTATTTTAATAATAATATAGGTACCGTGCGGTTTCGCGACAATCCGACGAATTCGTTTTGTCCGACGACTGCCGACGGTGCAGACTATATTATAATACCGCACCGCCGGGTAAAATGTTAAAAAAAAAATATTATAATAATATTGCGTGTATAGGGCTAATAGTATTTACGCAATGAGACCGTTATAGAAAGTTCGTGTAATACGTACTTTCCCAGCATTGAATAAAATAATAATTATAATGACGGTTGCGTATAAACTAAGCCTTAAACATTTTTTTTATGATGAATGCATTTTTCTGGTGTATCAAACTATCAAGTACATATTACCACAAACGGTGATAATTATGTCATTTTGTTTTTTGATTTATTTCTCAGTCATATATATTAATAGGATTCAGTGGCACACAAAACTATGTAAATGTTCACATGCAAATCATGTTGAGTTGACGGACGAGCAGTAATCGTTTTTAGACAGTTTGCCCGTCGTAAAATGACTTCACGGTTAGCGCCTCAGTGGATCGTAGGAAACAGGTTTTTTCGTACCTACATAATAATATGACGATGATAATATATAAGATATAACACAATATTTTATGATACAATTATTTCCGATTAAAAATTTGAGAAACCTTGGGATCGTACACTAATAGGTAATCTAAGTATAATGAGTAGACCGGGCCTCCACCACCTCTCACCCAAATTCCATGTGGTCAACGTGAATTTTCAAACAGCTGGAAAAAAAACTGTTTAGTAATAATAATTGTAGAATATAAACGAATAACTAATAATAAATGGCAAAGCTCTAGATAGATATACTGAGATACCTGTAATATTGTATTATCATGGCATCGATTGACAGGTAAAATAATATATAATTTAAGTCCACACTACACACGGAGAAACGGCTTGAAAAGTGGAAAATATTGATTTCATGCACCGATCGAAAGGAGTCGACATTTAAAAAAAAAACAGCACTGTTTTCAGAGAGTGTTTTCCGTGTCTGATCGTTTTAATGAAATAAAACAAATTATTATTATATATTATCTTTGTTGGCCGATTTGAGTACTATACTCGTCTCGTGGTGAGCGATGACGACAACCTGCGGAGACACGATTCACTCGTCATACCTCATATTATTACTATCGTACGAGTTGTAATAATTCTTAATAATATAATATACCATTGTAATACCATTTGTACGCGCCGATGAGATGCGCCATTCCAATTAACGCTTCAATTAGTCCAATACGGATACCGACCGGTTGTCGTCATATTATAGACTGTTGTTGTACAAAAACCGATTACTGTAGCACTTAAACGCACGTGAAATAAACTCGCGGACACGCACATAATATCGGCGTTTAGGGTTATAATGTTATAATAATGTCGTTTTATTAATATACTTATTAGTTAGGTACATATTGCTCTTTCCGTGTGCCGTCGCGTTTCGAAGCAAAATAATAATATCGTTGACATCGGACTGCAATGATGTTGTGTATGTCAACTGGATTTATTTGAATTTTGAATACGCGTGACGACACGTTTTTCGAGATGTAGAGACAACAAAAAAAACACGTTCCGGTAATCGGACAAAACAGTATAGGGATACCATATTATTATTATTATTATTATTTTTATTATTATCATCATAATCACCGTGATATTGATAATATTATTATTATGGTGGCACCGGCGGTGGAAGCGGCGTCGACGTTGCAGGACGAGCGATGGATATTATTACAATAATATCAAGACTTGTGTCGTGCGCTCCGACGATCCTGACGGATTGTCAATCGGCGGCCGTGTACCGTAATACGATAATAAAATCGCGATTATTTATATAATATTATTATAATATTTTACATAACGCGCTCACATCCGACGTTGAAATTTATTATATTGTTAAAGCGTTGATATAATAATATTATTACTAACACAAAGCTCACGTCAGATTACTGAATCGCCGCGTGCCTGTAAGCGATATTATTATTATTATTATTATTGTTATCGTGATGATAATATATTACGATATTATTATCATACTGTATTGTATTGTACCTACAGTCTACACGTAGCGGCGGGGAAAAACGAGTTGTCGCCACTCGGTGCAGCACCGGCGACGCGTCGCGCTTCGTCCCGGAAGTTTTTCCGCCGGACCCGCGGAAAAAAAAATAATAATGGCGATACGGCGTCGTGTTTATGCAATACGAGTGCTCCTCGTATAGGTGATTAATGATCACGTTTATGTTTTTTTTCCCGCACGCACTTTACGCGTGCAATCTACTGATATACAACAATAATGTACACATATATTATAATAATATGTACACGGCGGCGGAATGCACGTCCCGTGAATATAAATCATATTGTGACCCGGTCGAGAACTATTATACGGTCTGCAGCTGTGTTGTTGCATGGACGACGACGACGACGACTGTGGTCCGCGACATGGAAAATCATATTTAATGTTTTTCAACCCACATTTCGTCGGTGGAAAACGGAAAAACTTATTCAGCCCCCCCCCCCTCCCACCAACAGTCACCTGCCGACGGCGCGTTTTCGTGTGCCTACGCGACGGCTGCAGTAAATCATACAATTATATATAATGTGTACCTACAAATCTGAGGTCGTATATTTCTGTCTATAATGCGAACAACTGTCTACGCGCTATTTTTTCATACGCATGATTCATTTTTCTATTATTCCAACGGCTGCACCGCATCATTCCTAAAATAATTGTAATTAGTACTACCACCATGGCGAGTAGACACTGAACGCGTTGGGTATAGTTCAGAGAAAAAAAAAATTATGTTTTTTAAGATTCGAGTGTAACACATCGTCTCTGCTATCGATCGATTATGACCTAATAGCTAATCTACCTAGTAACCTATTAGGTTTGGCGAGGTTAAGTGAGATTTGCAGATAACCGTGCAATCTCCAAACTTCACCAAATAATATGTAACTGTACCTAACTATATGTATATCAAATATACTTATAACATTATAATATTCAATACACTCGTGCAAAATGTGTATGATTTAATATTTGTATTTTTAATGTTATTTAATATTTATCTTTTTGCTGTTTACGATGCATACATATATAATATACTAAATATCAATAAACTCAACTTTTTCTATTCAAACGTATTTATTAGATAATATTATGATTATTTAATTTTTAAAAACGTTCATTATATAGCCTGATTCGACCCGAAGCGTGCTTGGATGTATTAAGACACATAAAATAGGTGCGTGTATATTGATATGGCTGAAAAGGCGTAAGTAATGACTAAACGCCTTAATGAGCAATATTTATTTTACTCACAGAAATTTCAACTATACAAATAGTATAATATAAATGCTGAACAATATTATAAGAATGATTCTTTACTAAATAATCAGAGAGATTATTTATAACATTTAATTTAGTAGCGCAGTGTACATTCTAAACATCATTGTACACCGAAAGACGTCCGCGCGAGACTTAATGAAATTGGATCCGGGTTATACGAGCTTCAGGAAACTTTTGCTTGCGTAGGCAGAAGATTAAACATGTAATAAATTGATTTTCACTATATATATATATAGGTATATATATATGGGGATGTAATAGCCCAGGCACATCATATAGCGCAACTAATTGAAAATAAAATTAATAATTTTCATTACGGTATACGCTATCATGTGGCTTTATCGACAAGTCCAATATAACAGAGTATACCGAGAAGTAATAATACAACAGCGAGGAGACTATTAATAAATTGCGTTAAAAAAAAATAATAAAAACCAACAACAACATATTATTTAGGTACCTAATTATTTTAACTGATATTATTATTATTAAGCTAAGTGACGTGTTCGCTAAGTGCAAGCCAGTAAAATCGTGTGAGCAATTAAAATCGCATAAAAGTCTCCCACGATTCGCTGCAACCGTGAAATGTGTTCTTTGTATCTGGATAATAATGTAATGCAATACACGGTGTTAGGTAAACGTCACGCCTGCACTCTGCCGAGACGTTGATGTGCATCGCAGTAACGTTATTTATGGGTTATTTATTGTGATTATGTTTTAATATTATACGAGTGGAAGAAAAAAATTAAACGAAACAAAATAAATACGAAAACCGTCGCGTAAATCGGCATGACCCCTACGCCACCCGACTGGAACGGCCCGATTAGTCGGGGACGTGCTGTAAATCGTATTATGGTTGATTTGATTGCGCCTCGTTCGAACCGTAACGAGATCTCCATCGCAGGATTGTCGACGACAGATATGGTGGAGCGGTTTGTAAACGATGATTTACATATAGTTATTGACGATAACGATGATCGGCATGGATGAAAGGTGTGTGGGGGGGGGGACGATGAAATACATTATAATATTATACTTATAGGTAATTACATTTTTCAACTCCTCCTTATTGGATTATTATTATACATCATCGCCGCCGCCGTCGTCGTCTTCGTTGCGATTGGCGTGTGTGACACGAATAAGAAATAATTAAAGTAAAAATCAATGAATCAAGTGTTTTTAAATTTTTTTATTAAGACATCTTTTTACTGCTTACTGCGCGTTTATGAATATTCGTGAGGTACATCGATACACGTTCTTCGATCGTAGGTACCAACACGTCATTTTATAAACTTACTGTTATACTTATAATATCATTTATATATTATGTAATATTTATACATATTGAATCTATAAGTACCTAGTGCTGATGAGTATATTATCAATTAATATATTGCTTAGGAACTAAAAAAAAAATGTATTGATAAAATTATATCAAACATCACAGTTACTGGATACGCGAGTTCAATTATTGCTGTGTATAGATTCAGAGTATTCTTTTATGTTGCAAAATTATATAACAAATAACACAAAGTTTTTTCTCCGAAATAATAAGGTTATCGATTTTTTTTTATTCTGTTATCAAGAGCACAACGATCAGACATAAAACTTTGAAAATACTCATGTCTTATTCATTAACTCCCCTTTAATCATTAATTAACTGGTATTTTTGAGAAGTCTAGTAACAATATTACGAGGATGCAAGTGTACGGACGTAGTGATAAACATCTCGAATTGACTTTGATCTTTTTATTTAGCTGTTATTATGATTATTTTACCAATAAAATATTTAATAAATGAATAATAAATTAGACTAACGAATCTAATATAAGAGAAAATAAATCCAACTGTTACCTATATTATGTTTGAGATTATTTTGAAATTGTTATACTGTACAATAATGTTTTATCAGTTTATATATTTGTGCATTACTTTTTTAAACAAAATATTTTCTAGCCTTATATAACCATATTATAATAGATATAAGTGTAATTTTGTGAAACAAAGTACCGAATCGTATTAGACTGGTGATAATTACCACAAAGAATAAAATAACTGTAATTATTTAGGCAATTACCTTATAGACAGTGTTAATGTTGCCCTTAGGCAATAGTTAATAATTTGTAAAAAAAAAAAATGCTATTGTTATTTATTTTATAAGCTCCGGAATACAAAAACAACAAACCGTCGTGTGCTGGTAATATTCGTCAAAAATTGTTTTAAAGCAATTATTTAAAAGTAGAATATTATAATTTATGAAAGCTGAGAAATGTGCATTATTACTAAAATAACAGTTTGCTGCATAATAGTAAACTTTTTGATCTTTCGTATAATCTGTTTGGATACGAATCGCGTTCTATTGTTAATGACATAATATTATTTGTCAGATGGGCATTATTGTTTTCGTGCGCAGTGGTGCTCTGTACTTTAAAAGCATCTATATGAATTTTGTTTCGAAACAACAACCACTCATTTCTATCCAGAATGTTTTCTGAAAACCCATTCCAATTGCATCATTTGTTTGCTTTAAACGAATGGGACGCTGTCTCGGCAACCCTCGCTGCCGAGTATTTCTATCGATACTGTTATACGCCACTATTGACCACCATATATAGTTTTGGGATAATCTAGAACGAATACTTGAATCCAGACCGTTGAAGTATATAATAATTAATGTTTCAAAATGTTTATTGTCTAGAACAATCGTGTGTCCGGGACGGCGAATTATATATTATTAATAAGCAAACTTTGTACACGGTCATAGGGAATAACGTTATTTATATATACATGGGACTCGTCATATTGAAACAATTAAAACGCATAAACTACATTTCGCTTAAGTGTAATTAATTAAACTATTATTTATAAGTATATATTATTATTATTATAGGTATAGTAACGAACGTGTTTATGTAAAACTATACAGAAAACATGTGTTATTTTTTAATAATCATATTACGTTTATTAGATAATGTAATAATATATAATTATAATCGCTCGAATAAATTCACTTTTATTAGAAAAATGTATATATATGTATAACAACAATGGTACCTAACTAATGGAAACTAATAATGGCTATGCAGTGAATAATAATAATTAGTAACGTGTACCCCGGGAGTAAACCCTCCCTTTCCCCACCACCGTGACGGCCGTATGCATAGTTATCGTCATGAAAATGCGTTAAAAAACGTCGTGTCGTTCACGTCATTCCACTCTCCACTCCTCGTCATTGGTTTTTCTGACGTTTCGGATGTGTCTTCGGTCGTACACGTCAGATTTTGATTTGTCGTACAAAGTGCCTGCGGGACTTTAACAGCGAACGTGTGTGCGCATATTATGAGCATTATAGGTATATCGTTCTCCCGAGTTCTATCGCTTCGTACAGCTTCGTACAGTTCGGTCGGGTAGTGTCACGCGGTATATTTTAAGTATTTCGCTGTGAAAGATTTTTTTCATGAAATTTAGCGATTTATCCATCAACACTAAGCGATTTCTGCGTGCAGATATAAAACGTATTGATAAACACTCATCTTTTAAAGCGTGTTTACGAAATAATAATGTTATTATATTTTATATGAAAATCGAATTCACGAAATTACGATTTTTTTTAGTTTTCATATCCAAACGGAGTTGAAACTTGAAACAAGTATTGGTTCGAGATGGTCTGCTTCCACAAATCTCTGATAAATTATAATATTCTGTTTCGTTCAATGGTTCAAATATTTTACCACCCTTAAAATGGCAAATTTTCTGCGATCTTATTTAACACACGTAATATCACTCTCCCATGCTATAATATGTATATAAAACGTCTTCGTCGTCGGTCGGTCGTGGCTTGTACACACACACACACACACACACAAACTTACGCACACACCAGCTATATTATATATGTATATAATATAAACACGTACTGTGCGACGACGGTTTGCGGGAGAGAAACTTATAACCTCATCTCCTTAGCCGGCTGCCGTTTCTTCCACCGCGCAAACTCCGGCAAACGATACTATCACGTTTAGGTACCTACATTTTATTTTATTATATATATATATAGGAACCGACCGAAATTGTTTGTTTGCCGAATTCGTGGCACGTTTGGTACAGCGTACACACTCCATGTACACGCGTTTAATGTTTATATATATATATATATAGCTCGTAGGTCGTAGTCCGCGAGAGGGTTCGTTGACGACACGGGGGTGGTCGGTCGGAGGTGGGTGGAAGGATAACGTCGTTTTCGGGCACAATTAACGTGGCCCGGGCAACCGCCGCCGCCACCGCTTCTACTACCGGAAAACCCGTATCAGCTGAGCCCTAGCTGTATGCACACACAAATATATATATGTATTATATTATATTATATGGGTGTGTGGGTGTGTGGGTGTGTGTGTGTGTGTGTTGGTATATATATTATATACATTGTTTTCAGCGCCTGGCAACCGTTCGCGCAGTTGTCGACCGAGCTCTATACACACGTATTTTATCCTTAACCCTTTTGCGCTCGCTCCGACCGTTTTGTATGTATACAGCAGGCATCACGTCGAATGATAACGACCTGCCGACCGATACGGCGGCGCACACGAAAAGGCGATTTGATCGTGTTTTCCAGATAACGCGAAAGTAATATACCCGCTACAGCGTTTGTGTTAGTGTACGGCCTACGACCGCGATTACGTGCGTAAAACCATTATGTTTTCGACGCCTATTTTTTGCCCGAAAGACGCCGTCACAGCTGCGGCAGTCTTCATCGCGCTCCGCCACTAGTGGTTCTGATGACATTACATTTTTGAGGTGGCAACGCAACTAGGTACCTACCCTTCTAGACATATAGGTTAGGTTTTCGAATCTCCGAGTCCCCTGCGATATTCCTTCATAATATATCGTTTAAAAACCACCGTTTATTTGCGATTGATGCGATTGACCATTCGGTACCTACATAATTTGTGATATAGTTCAATGGCATGTAGCTACAACGGTACACTGACAACGATTAAAGGTATCAAGGATCTCGGACATACCGCGAGGCGTCGGCGTTTAGAGGAAAAGCGAATTTGGAAAAGCAATCATGCGCAGCGATCATAATATAGTCTTACAAGACTGGTGTAATATTGTGCAGGTGTAATCTTAACGTCGCGAGAGGCGATTGTAGAACGTCGCTTCTCCTGCCAAACACGGTCAACTCCGTACTTTAGTACATATTCCCAATTATAGTTCTTATTAGATGTGTATAATAGCTTTTGAATTCGATTTAAATATTAATGTGTTATGATATTAAAAATATCTCTGGCGATTGGTGTTCGGTGTGTGACTTACACAACCATAAACCATAATTTCTCATTCTTAATTTTATCACTATTATGTTTTAAAATTTTAAATATAAATCATACACCAACAATATTTCATAATTAAAATAAAAATATTAACCACGCAGGCAATTTTCTCTCCTCGGGAATACCACCAGCTCTTCGTTTACACTTTACACCGTCTGTGAACAGCTCGATTCCGGTGTGAAATACAAAATTGATGATAACAATATTATTATAGTGTAATTATGTCTGTGGCCAATAAATTAAGTCGTACACGCGAACGTTTCCTGGTTTCAGACTGCAGCGATGATTATTAGATTATTCCACTCATATATGTATTATATTATATATTATCATCATATTATCACTTCCAAATATTGAACAACGGTAATCCCGACTATATATTATTATTATTACTAAAATACATTTTTATCGTAAAACTATTATAGGTGTGAACCGTAGAAAGTAACGCCGGACTGCGGAATAGAATAATAGATTATCATACAAAAGTAATAAAGTCTAAAATCATAATTTTGAAATTACCTATAACGTGTTCTATAACGCGGTTTTATGACGCGTCGAAAAGGGTCGGCATCGAACGTCGTACCTACACAAAAAGTTTCAGACGAAAGCCGATTTCGTTCGAGTGGCAGAAAATGTATAACGAACCTATAGTAGGTTTCCGCATTACGACGATGTGCAGTCTCGATTGTTTATCGAAATTAATAATTCAACATCGTATACTGCAATATGGACTGTGCACGTGGAGATTAAGAGGATGCCACAGTAGCCACACCCGCATAAAATAATATGTGCCAAAGTTGTATCCGTCTTATATAAATGTACTGCGTTCGTCAGAAACAATATTTTTAGTTGTTAGCTTTAATATTAAAGTCAACTATCGTGGAATTTATATAATATCTGTGTTGTACCCATACGTCTGTTTTACAATGTTTTAATTACAATATAATAGTATTGTGGTCAAATACGATTGAATATTAATAATATAGTATAAAAACCGACGTACAAACAATGATAATGTTTCTTACCATCAAGTTTGATAACAGGTGAATTAACACTGATACTAAAGCTGACAACGCAAAATTGGTTTTTCTACGTTTGACCATTAATTATAAATAAAGTATTTACAATCGATGATTTTCCGTTTCAACGTTTGTAAGACAGAGACCATACGTCATGGGTGTGACATGCTCTTTGTAAAATACTATCTGACGACGAAGAAGTTACAATGGTATAAGACTATTAAAGCATATTAAACAATAAGCATTATATTATATAATAATTTAACAAAACATACACAAAAAACATCACTGTTGGACAATATTTTACAACATGTACGACACTATCTCGATAATATTCTGCTCTAAAAATCTAATAGTCAGTCGAGGCAAACTCGAATATTAACCTAAACGTCACAATTTCGATTCTGAGTATTGAAATATTGTCATTATAGTATACTAATTAGACAGAATGAGGGTATCAAATTTTGAGTCGTCGGTTGTGTCACACATATACCACAACTGTTGTTAGGCTTAAAAACAATGGTTATACGACTATTACGCTTCACTTAATTTTCGTTTCGAGTCAATATAGTACGCATATTATAACAATAAACTAGATGACACACAAACGCATTTCCCTTGTATGTATGTGTACAGAAAGATTAATTTAAATTTTAAAAAAAAAACCATACGCAGCCCTGACTTGATATAACCGTGTTTTATTGCGTCCAATGGGAATTTATAATTGCATATTCCATCGGTGTCAACTATGTACCAGTTTAAATAAAAATTAATTATTAATGCGCGCAATATCATTAAAATTATACATACCAGTTAATACAAGTTGTATTTTAAATTACTTTTAAAAAATTGAGACCATAGTGAATATATATTACTCGCAGTGCGTTCTCTCTGTGGACATATTTATCAACCGAACATCCAAACATAATAAAATGTAATATATTAAAAATGTAATTGTATTTTCATACGCATTTTATCCAATATAAATATTAATGAAAGCAGTAGTTGATTGAATTGGATTATAATTTATAAAAATCTTTTACCATACTGCAGTATGTAGGTATAAACAAAGGACATTTTTATTATTTTTCTATAACCATTTATTATTATCCATTCCATTAGAAAATAAGCCAACCGCAGAAATATCAAAGGGCATAATAAGTAATAACATTAAGTTCATATATTATATAATTTGATTTGCAGTTGATTTTGAGTTCAAAAAAATGAATTTATGAGGCAATTCTACGTAGTTTGCCTTTGATGTAGTTGGTACATAGCTTTAAGTAATTTATTATAAATACTATGAAATTTAATATATTAAAGTGTTAATGTAAAAAACATTAGGTATGGTTATTTAAACTTGTTTATAAATAAAATAGTACAAACTCGCAGTTTGGATTAAAATCTATTTGTGACTAAAGCTGGAGATTCGGACTGATTATTATTTATATCTGCGTCGTACACGCTCGATTGTTTATAAAGTACATCGTCAACTGAAATGCATCATGCGTCCGTCGTGTAAAATTTGGTGTGTGTGGGCGTGCAAATTTTAGCCGCGGGTTTGCTGCAATGGTTTAGATGTGTATACTGTACAATATTATATACAGACTGTATGGACCTTAAGAAATCGGTGTGTATGCCGCAGCAGCGCCCAGCGGCCCCCAGTGATGCAAGTCCGAATCAAAACCAAAACGCGAAACGCATTTTCTCCCGAAATCTTTGGCCGTTGTTTACACTGCACAACGCGCATGCCGTACTGTAGTGGCCTTTGCTGTCTATGACGCGAGCGGCTACACAATACTTGCACTGTACATAATATGCGGCGCGGGAATAGGACAACGTATTATGTCCAAAACAGTCAGACGGAATTTTTAAGTTTACACGCTCGCGTAGTCGTTGTTCGGGTGTTTCGTCTACACCGGCCCACCGGAAAAAAGTCACGCGCGCGCGTGTGTGCTTCTGCGTGGGCGTTTATCCGAGGCGCGTGAGTCGCGGCGGGGAGGATGGGGTTGGAGAAGGGTGGCAGTGGCATAACTCTGTGTGTGTGTGTGTGTGTGGGTGCGGTGGGGAGGGCAGTGGTCCGGCGACGGGCGCGGTGAAGGTTGAAGGGATAACGGGGCGGTTTGTGGAGAGTGCGTGAATGAGAGACGAAGACGGGGTGAGACGACGCGAGAGAGTAAGTGCGAGCAGAGTAGCGGTCGTCATCGGGGGGTGGCGGGGTTATTGATTTTTGCGAACGCGCGTGGCCGCCGGGGTGTACGACATGAATGGAAGCGCGCACTATATCCCGAAAGGATATTTTTCCTACCCTGTATAAACCGCCACCACTACCGCCACCACCACCTCCATCATCACCACCACCACCGCCGCCGCCACTATTTCCAACGCCGCCGCCGCCACCCCACTCACCCACATGTACGCGCTCGCACGCACGCATGCACGCCGTATTGTTACGCGCGTACATAATATAAGTGTACGAAGAGTTGTTTCGCCGCCGCGATGTATAAGTGCGTATCCTCAGCTGCGGGCGTGTGAGCGCGTGTGCAGGACTACAGTTAAATCGTTATCTATTTACGAGGGCTGTTGGGGGGGAGGAGAGGTTGGGTCGGCGGTTAGAGGGTTAAGGGGTGGGGGGATGAGTGGACGACGGGGAAAGGGCGCGCGAGTTTTTAAGGTCACATTCTTTGGCACGCGGACGCACCGCCGCCAATGACCCAATAAAATAATACATACGACGCGCGCACATGACAAAACTGTGTATGGGTACCTATATTAGGCACACCTCGAGCCACGTCGCGTCCACAAAGTGTCCAAACCACGCCATCTAAGCCGCCGCGACTGATTGTGCCGCACCGAGAGCGATAACGATATTTTATTATAATGTCGCGTATACTAGGATGAGAGAGGTCGGCGGGACTAAAAATACTTCTCGGTCTCGTTACACTACGAAAATGACGAATGCGATGTACGTTTTCCGTCGAGGTAGGTTATACCCGGTCGATGGTATGATGTGTTTATAAAATTGTCTGTGTGTGTGTATGTGCGATATGTATTGGCGCAAACTCTAAATGGCCACCGTCATCCTCGATTAGCCCGGACCCTCGCCATAATAATGAGTGACGTGAAATCATTACGTTATATGCGTTTATTGAATTTAATTTTAGGTACCTGTATAATATTTATGTAATATTATTTTAGACCACACGTTCGTCGGTAGTTTTCACCGACTTGAATCGCGGGCGGAGACATAATATTATTGTCGTTATGTCGGCACAGTTTTTTACACTATTCAAAAAATAATGTTTAAACTGTAATAACACCGTCCGAGAACCGACCGTCGGTATTTTAGATTTTGTCGGGCACAAATTACGTTTTGATATCTGCAATGCGCTTATATTTATTATAGATTATGTCAGAAAAAATATATTTTAGATTTATAAAACAACATTTTGTATCGTCCAATAAAAATATAATCCAATATTGAAATAGATTATTAAATAGATACCAGAATAGATTTATTGTTACTCGTTTACATTTATATTGCATATCTGCGAAATTTTAAAATTAATTAATTTTTTTTCACGAAATACAATATAGGTATGCTATAGTGTACTTTGTATTCTTATATAATAAAGCTAATAAGCAAATCGATATTTTTTCAATTACTCATGTTTATATAAATATATTATACTCACGCGTGTCACATTTGATTTTTGCTTCTAAATTATATGAGAAGAATCAAATGACGGTTTTTATAGATAAACAAGAAAACTAATAAACTTAACGTACGATTTATATAAATAATTTTAACAGATATAAAATGTATTAATACATACGCCTACAGAAATATCTTATGAGAATACAAAGATGTTTCATAAACAATTTAATAGCTGTATTCTTGGTAAAATTTAAATATACTGGTCTCCTGCAGTAAATATAATGGATATAATGTTATAAAACGCTGAATCCCGGAAAAAAATTGTTAACCGCTTAAATAGTTGTTCGTTGAATGTATAGATGTAGTAGATTAAAATTTATACCAATAGACGTCGTCTGACAATGATTCGTGGGATTTATGTTTGATATAATATCTTGGTCAGTAGTTTAACAAGTATTAGTTTCTAAACACTACATCAAGCAATATTGAAGAACACATTTGAAAAACACGTTCATGGACCAAAACAGAGGTATCTTTAAGAAAAAAGTTTCATTCGGACATTAAAGAAGTAGGAAATGTGTTTTTTTGCGCCCTAGATTGGATGCTCCAGCTACATATACGCGCAGTTGTCTCTTCACACCGCTCTCCCAGTGAAAATGCTTTAAAAGTTTTCTAAAATATGGAAAACAAGAATAAACATCACAGACTATAAGTTTCGACAAACATCAATAATAAGAGTATTGTCCGTCGTTTGTCCTGAATCGTATACATTCGTACTGAATAATAATAATAATTCTAGCGAAGCGGACGGAGTGGCCGAGCGGACTAAGGCGTCGGTTCCAACGTGCACCGACGCCGGTTCAAAACCTCGGTCGCGGGTGGCATTTTTCTTCGGGCAAGTCACAGTGTCCGGAGAAGAAGTGCCGCCGTCCCCCACCCGCGCATGGCAGATACCTACAACGGGTGCCCACTAAAAAATCTGCCAAACTGTAAAAAACGTGTTTAAACCTATAGTACCCTCCCACAGAGTTGAAAACCACCCAATGGCCTGAGTTGCCGCGGGTTAACTATTTATAAAAAAAAAAAAAATTCTAGTGAAAATTACGATTCATTCTATACATCGTTTACAATATACGTGAGCACTGAGCAAACTATATATATATATATAAATACCTACATATTATATTATATTAAAGCGGCAACATTTTTTGTATAAGATACATTGCGATTTCTTTACCCAGTTACATTTGTCAAGTGCCCGTATGCTATGAAATTTTTTCTCTGTATAGTCTTACGAACACAATCACATACGTATCGATATATCCACATAATTATAACTGTATCGGTCATGCTGCCGCAGACGTGTAAATATGCGTTGTGGGGTTTACTGCAGATATCAATAATTAATCAACACGATTATTGTTTGCAAAGATGAAGTGTCGCTGTTTCGTCGTCTCAACAATTCGGCCAGAGACAAGAGTGAAAACCGTGTCGAAGACTATATACTATTATAATACGACAGTTTTACAACGTCTAATAGCGAACACGTGTTTAATAGGTAGGCTGATATACACGTACTGCGACTATGTTACGTCGTAGATAACATGCTAATATTATATTATATAGTACCTATTTCGAACGCAGAAAAAATTTGCACCGTTGTCGCCCGCACACATTTATAATAAATAATATATTACAATATCGATAATGATTGTACACTATGTACTATATAGTATTATACTATTACATTAATGTATTATATTATTTGATTATTAGAGGTATTAATTTTTCTTTTTTTTTGAAGGCCAATCTGCATCCGCGTTCTTATATATATATATATATATACAGCATTCACACATTACAAGCAAACACTTATATCATAGTATAATATTAAAATATTATAATATTAGGTCTAACGACCTACGCGTATAACGTGCGCGCTTTGTCGGTCTGATCGTACTTAAAAAAAAATGCAAAATATTACATAATAATATTGAATACGTCTAATTTTCTAATCGATTCTTTTTTTTTTTTGAAACGTTTGCAACAAAATGGTTTCCGTACGGGGATAATAAAAAATAAGGCTCATCGGGAATTAACTCTCTGGTTGGGATACGCTCGCGAACACGAATGTAATATTACATAGGAACTTAATTAGAGGAATAGATATTATAATACCAACACCGCCACCGCCGCCGTTATACGTTTGAGGTTTGCGATAAGCTCTTTATCTGGAGACGGAGGACCTTGCGCGGTGAATGATTTATGCTGCTTACAATAATAATATAAGTAATGTTATACTATGTGTAATACCTACGTGTATGTGTGCATAACGCACTCACTAATTACTTTGCACACAGTGCTGACAGATAAAATTCCTCCGTAATAATACTTCAAAATAATTATTACAATAATTAATGACATACATATACCGCGGTAGGTGTATATAATAGGACCATAATATTATAATACGACCGCGGTTGCGCGCACAATCCAATAAATTCAATACCTATATATATGTACACCAAGACGCGTTGTGTACCGTACCCTGCGATATTCTGTACAAAGCGCTACGGTTATTAAAATACTAATAATAATTTGTCGCAAACTATAATAAATAAAACTAAGCACTGTCGTTGTTTTATTATTTTTTTCAACGTATTTAAAACATTGAAAAATATTCGAAATATTAAAGCGATATTTGAGAATTTGAGTAACTATATCGAGGAAAATCTCCATCGGTTATTGAGATTCATTTTCAAAATTCTTATTTTAATTAAAGATGATTTTCAGATGATTTTGTATTAAACTATTATAATATGTGCAAAATACGAATATATTATAGTATGTGTGAGATCATGGCAACTAAAATTTTCTACATATATTTTATTGTATTTAACATTAATATTATTCATTTATTATGTAGATAATAGCCACAATAATACGTGTACCTATGCATGTAAAATACGTTTTCATGCACATTTCCAACAAATCGTAATTGAAAAAAAAAATTTTTGCAAATATTTAACACTCCGTTAGGATGTAGCATTAAAATATATTGTATTCTATTACATGCAAATGTTCGTAATATATTTTTGTTTAAACGTTTAAATCAAAATATATTAAGTGGTGCGGACTCGTAACCACGTGTCTTTACATTATAACACCTCTATAATAGGCACATCAACCTGGCGACTTGTACAGATTATCATATTATATAAAACATAATTCATATAACAGCAGTTACATCTATCATTAATTATTATACGTATACGACTGCAGCCTCGTGAGGTATAAATGTGTATAATAAAGTGTTGACGTATATATACTATGATTTCGCCAAAGTGTCGAGATTTGCATTAAAATAGTCAGTGTCTATTTTTTACGAATGTGTTTATTAATCTGATTATCTGAACACCCCGACGAAACCCTAAACCTTGTATTTTATAAATTATAAGTACCTAGGTAGGCACATGCATATTTCATGGAATTAGTATTCCTCTTGAGAGAACTGCATTTTAATGTGAATCCATGTCGTTGTGATACGTCGTCGTCCCGACACCTACAATACTCGTTACGCCTCTTATTATACTGTGACACTGTGTAGAATACGGCGTTTCAATAGTACTTAAATATTTTTCCTTCAAAAAACTCTAAACCTGTTTCCGGTCCATAAAAAATCCATATAATCAGGAGTATAGCTATCGAGAATATAACGTATCTTTCCGAGAACGTATTCGACCGGGTGTGGTGACAGATAAATCCGTCGAAAAAGTTCAATTTGGAGAATTTGAGTTCTCTCTGTCATTTCTCGAGCTTTTCCCCGTTCGATGACATGCTGTTATTGAAAAAAAAAAGACCAATGCACGATAGGAAAAACGATGCGGGACATATTATTATATATATAAAAATATAATATACTTTCAGATGATACATAAAATAACGATAATATAAAATATTACGTAACACACAATACCTTTGTTTCATTTAAATCCGAAGCAATCTTCAGAGCTAAATCGTTTGGAGCAATAATTCTATAATATTAGTCATCCACAAAAAAATTATCAAATTAAAATAAAATACAAACAAACATTTTTTCTATAATATATGGTTATATACTAGAGCAATTAAGATTACGATGGGTACATTATAATATACACTGTGTACATAATAATATATTATTATCGTTCGAGGACGGATAATATAATATGTATACAGTATACCTTTAAAATATGTATTCCGTGTGTATATATATATGTATATAATGCGTCTGTGTATAATATTATTATTCTGTGTGTGCGTTGCCACGTTGCTCTTTTCCTGCAGCCGGCGACCTTTGTCGTTTAACATTAATACAAACATGCGCAAGTTAGATAATTTTTAACGAACACCATCGCAACCGCCTGGGACGGTCATATACCGGGGCGGCGGAGGTGGGTCAACCTTTGAGGGTTATCGCGACCGGCCGTGTACGCATTCGTTTTAGGCACGAACGTCCGTTTCCTCCAGCATAGTATTGTCTATATATATGTGTAGTATGACGTTTTCCTCCAGACCGGTCAAAATTGTTTTTAATATGCGAAACGTCGGAGGGATATAGGCGAAAAAAAAAAAGAAAAAGGCCGACGGGCGCAATAAATTATATCAATTCGCTTATTATAATAATATACGTTATTGTCGTATTACATTGTAATGTGTCGCGTGACGTATTATTTATGTCGGTCGATTTCCGCCCGATCGCTGAATTTATTATTATAATAATATCACGACGCGACGAGACACCGCGACGACATACGCCACGCTCCCATGGAATAATAATAATTATGACGTCTCCTCGTATACTCATAATACGCATACGACTCTTCTTTCTGTAGGCATTTCATGACACTGCGACAATATTAATTATAATCGTAATATTATTGTTCCCCCGTAGTGAAGGAATGCGCTCAGCGTTGGTCTAAATGCCAATGTTTTTTTCTTCCCCGCTTATTTGTGCACGCAAAACGTCTGTATACCTGCTACGGCCGCGGCGGCGGTGGATACGCACAGCACTTGCCGCGGACGAGAAGTCGTATGCCATGTACATTATTATAACTATTGTTAATTTGTCGTCTGCACATAGCGAAACGACAATCACAACGATCTCTCTGCACAGCTCGTGCGGGGGTCAATATTATTAGGATTCAAGTCGTGGTTTTATATACCGTTCAAATGCATCGGCATCGTTGTTGTTGATGCGTCCGTCGATATTACAAAATATAGGACGAGAAATTAAAAGTAGAATCTCACATTCGATCGGCTACCGTTCAATTGACCGCAAACCCCTATTTATGAATCAACGCCAATAATATTGTGTATGATATAGCTATAATCATTGTACATCGTCGCTATAATCATATGGCAGCCCGGCTGCGGCCTAGTACAACTCCAGGCTAACAGCTGTCAATATTATTATATTTTTGGTGAAAATATTCCCACTCGGGGTTACGAATCTGACAAAATATCTGGAAATTGACTGGATTGATGAATTGTTATCAACATTTATCATTATTAATATCGATGCGATTCCAACACAACCGAAAAAGGTTGTACACGTGCGTAGGAATAAGAGAAATAATGTTCTGATGGAGAAATATAGTCAAAACGTAATACATACATAAACTTAAACTTAAAGTTATTATAGATTCCTAATAAATAATAATCATTAAAATTACTTACATATGTAGGTATACTATACTCAAATATTGGTAAATCTGCCGTCACGTGATTCGTATACTATTAATTCTACCATAAGTTAACAAAGAAAATGAACGGATGTATAAGAATAAAATATAGGCCTCGCGTGAGCACGCGTATCTCCGAAAAACTCTGTAATAAATTCCAAATGTCTAAATATGTAACGAAATTTATCGGTAAGTATTTTAGTAGGAAAATTAATTAATTGTTACACACAATATTATGTTATTTATACAATATTAATATATTATCATGGTACACGCGCTGTTCAAATTTGTTTTACGATTTGGCCACGAGATAAAATATTATACGACCGAATAAAATAAATCAATCAGAATAATATTTAGCACATGGTGTTCCATTCCGTTCGGTTTGAATTTTTTCTATTATTCGTGACAATAATTATTTCTTTTCCGATTCAAAATCCAACACAATAAGTTCACCACCACCACCACCACCACCACACATTGTGTTTCTCGGTATAGTCATTACGGTCCGTATATAATATAATATTATATCCAATGATAAATGGACGGTGCGGTGATAACTCCGGAAAGAAATGGTTGAGGGATAGCATTTCTCGAACAACCGAACCGATAACAATTGTTATTTATATTATATCTGAACCGCAGTGTGGGGGCGAGAAAAACGCATCGTGAAATCGAATAAAATTAATGATGTCCGCATTAACATTTTTCCGCTATACACGAAAAAGACACGATCGACCGAAATAAAATAAAAAATGATTAGTGTAAGTACAAAGAACATAATAATAATATAATGCCATCGTATTATTTAAAACAGTATATAGTTTTACAATACTAATACATTCACGTGTGCGCCGTTATAATATTTAATATGTTGTGGGTATAACCTAACATAATATATTATTATAATAATGTTCTTCACCTTTGGTCACATTACACAATGGGGTAAAATACACATTACAATAATATGTAGGTACGTTATTTTTACGACTGTTAAAACGAATGAATAATATAACTCTCGATCGATGCGGGACACACACACACACACGCACACACACACACACACGCACACACACACACACACGCACAACGTTCGAATACGCTTAGGCGTATAATATATATCGACGGTACTTATACCGCGCGCTGACGTTTTGTAAAAGACAACGCTAATATTATGAGTTATGAGCCCATCAAATGCCTTTGAAATGCAAAACGAAAAATTCGAAACAGCACTTTCACACATTGTCTACGGTAAAATATATGATGTACTGCAGTGTTAATGTGCACAATTTTTGTACGCATGAAACGTAGATACCTAAACATTAATACACTGCGCTGCACGTGAAATAAAATAGGCATAATTAGGTAGGCAGGTCTACTGCAGCGCCGTTATCGTTAATATTATATTATTACTATCGACGCTGGGCGGGTTATACGGACGATTTGTAACTTGTTGAAATCAGATTTCGAGCAAAAAACCTACTTTTTATATTAATATCATATTTTAGTTACTTATAGAGAGTTTGTTAAGTGTTGTTGAGTTTAGTTAGATTATAATTTGGTCAATTAGTATACAAACTCAGTTGGAAAAATGTTAATAGTCAGTTACCCCCTAAAAATCAATATATTTTATGTACACTATAATATATATACAAATAAACATAATATCTTATATATTACATCTTAACACCATTACTTTATTTATATATTATCTACAAAAAATATTTATTACATTTTTTTTAATAAGGGTCTTTTTTCAAAATTGTTGAAAAATTCTGTACCTCAAAATAGAAATTATTTAAAAATAACTTTTAGATTTAAAAAAAAACTTTTCGGGTTACCCATTACCCAATAATCACATCAAAAATACAACTATAGTTAAATTACTTAGTTACTATAAAGTATTAGAAAAGTAACTGGTTGAGTTATAAAAGTTACCGAAGAAAGTAATTTCTAGCTTTCTAACTAGTTAGTGCGTTGGTGGCCAGCCTAATACAATATTATATACGTCTCGTCCGCGTTAATTCGGATGCGATAGCTATGGTTTTATAGGGCACATTCGTTGTCCGAATCTACGAGATCAAAGGGTGTATCGAAAAAACATTTTTTTTCTCTTATCCGTTACCTACTTACCTAAGTACATGATATCATTATTTTAGTTAAACCTTAAATATTAATAAATATATTTTATGCACCAATATACTATAGTCTATGATACGTATGACGTCTTATTTAAGGGGATTGGACAATTATTTCAACCAAAATGTACCAATATTTTTGTCAGACATACCGATGGACCTGATTACGCGATAAGACTTTTGAAAACTGATTTGAGTTCGTTAATTCGTTAATAATCGATAATTCCGCTTTTTTTTACATTTTGTTCCTGAACTCCTATAAGTTTTGTTGGAGTATTTAAATTTTAAAATGTTGGTTATTCGAAAATGAAATTACATATGTTAAAATGTGGCCTTATCGATCTCAAGTAGACATATTAGCGAATTCAAATCTGTTTTCAGAAGTCTTGTCGAGTTATCAGCTCCGTCGGTATGATTGACGAAAAGTGCAATACACAAAATATGGGCATAAATATTGTTCACGCCTCGGCGGTGACTTGTACGTGCGCGTGCGGGAGAGCTCCACTATTTTATTTACACACACACTTACTACGCACACATTTACAAGACCCGCATGCAAACAATTTGAAGATATTGCCAATAATTGTGAACTCCTTAAAATCTGACGGTCCGCAATCCACTTAATAATTTATTGTAAATCATGATGGCGTACAATTATTAATATTGAACATTACAGGTACCGCGGTGTTGCGTCGACCACCGCGGGCGTCATCGGATTTATAAATTAGGCACCACTACAACTACTCACAACTGCTGACCCGTTTAGTATGCGCAGCGCGAGATAACAGCCGACTGATAAGAACCATTCACGGTATCACATTTCTCGGAACTCCTCGGACAAACCGGGTCAAACAGTCTGGCAGACACGTTGTGTGCAGATTTTCACTGGACTGCGCAGCATTGGGCCTGTCATAATATTATACCCGACGAGCACAAAAACACGATGGAATAATATTAAGGATGAAAATAAAATATGTGTTGCTTATCGATAATAGTCCGTGTGCGGACCACCGTGTAGAAGTCGATAACGTTTTCGACGAATCTAAAATTGTGTTTCCATTTCCACACGTGTCGACGGCGGCGGCGTCGTTGAGTATTATTTTCCCGCCTGCGTCCGCGCGCGCGTGTAACAGCCGTTATTAAACTAATTATTATTATCATCGTGCCCGTTGGAAGTCGGGACGAGACACGATAAAGGGACGTTGTTAGCTATATTATTATTATTATTATTATTAATAGTATTACTATAGTATACCGAAAAAATATTTTGGTCGTCCGAAGGTATAATAATATTAGGTATAAGCTTTTTGCTTTTGTTATTTTTTTTTTCAAAAACCTAATTCTAGACTATCTCAATGGTCTTATTAATTTTTTTTACCCGAAAGTTGGTTCTTTTATTTTATGTACAGTTGTTTTCGAGGAAAACCCAACCCGTAGGGACCGACGCTCCTTTGGCTGTGCTTTGCATATTTTATATGGCATTTCCCTTATCAAACTCGGAAAACTTTGGCTTTCTAGTAGATTAATTTTTTACGGTTAATTACGATTGTAAAAAATTTCATTGCCTGCGAATCGCATTTGTGTGCACAACAAAAATGTAAAACAGCTAATTCGAAGATAAATATGCAGCTTCCCTACAGTGCGACAGGAAAAACGGCGAATGATAAAAAGTATACATTTATGTTATGAACAGTTAAGTGGAGCGCATAACATTAATAAATTAGCTTATGAAGTAAAATGTTGTATACGTATATAGAAAGTAAAACTATATAAATACGAATGAGTATAAAGTGATAAAGGGCGATAATTTTTCGTTTAGATAAAATGTTAAATAAACCTCTTATTTTTTAAAACACAAGCGATTGTCTTAAATTGCACGTAAAGCTTTCCAAACATATACTGAATTGTAATAAGTAGCCATTAAGGCATTTCACCGCCAAATCATATTGATTAATCGATTTTTACAAAAAAAAAATATATATATTTATCTTCGTTTGGCGTTCACAAAAACGTTTGAAATTAATACGAATAAATATTACGTAACACATCATAGTTTTAGCCACAGAAAATATTATTATTTTTTTTTTCGTAATTGATTTTTACATCGTTAAATAATAATTGTTCGTTTTTATAAAAACGAGTTCTGTTAATACATTTTTATTTAGTTATCAACTACAAACATTTAACAATCGCTCAGTGTTTGTTGAATCCTTCTTAATTAATGAGGTACGTATAGGTTAAAACTTATATACCTACGTTTGAAATATCAGTGATATTATATTCTGATGCAATTAGAAATAATTACTCGCGCAAGGCAATTTTTAATGTTCCTGTAACAGTAATAATGATACCCGGACGGAAGAAACACTGCTCGTGTTTATATATAATATATAAAAAATGTATATTATATTATGATAAGTTTGGTTTGGAACAGAAATTCTACGCAACACACAACATAATATTCGTTAAATATGTATCGATAGTCTAACACTGCAGTTGAACCGTATATAGTTAATTAACTTTAAAGTATAGGAGTTCAAAACAGCTGTTTTAAAGGAAATGTACGTGTAGCTGTATATTATGCGTTAAAATTTACTCATAATAATATGTGCCGGGACTTTGGCTTTTGAGAAACATATAACTTCCAAAACGCGTTTTAATTCATCAATTAAATCGACACTATTTCCTCACGTTATACCTAGCTTGATATAATATTACACTGTTTTAAACATCTTGATTCTAGACGGCCTTTGATTTAATACAATACCGCATCATGTCAAACAATTGTAATGTCTACAAAAAGTGTATTGTTATAATTAATTAATCGTTAATCAAATTAGGTATACGTCTTATCGTAATATATATTATTTACATTCGAACTATATATTGATTTACGAATAAGTTTGTCGATGTATATTTACCGGATGTATTTCATAATATAATATTTTGTCTGATATTGAATTCATGCAAAGTAATTTATGCGTTAATTTACTATAACTATAAATATTAATTTACAGTCTATCCGTTTTTCAATTAATACAAAATAAATTATTGTACCTATATAATTTTAATAACTATATAAAATAATATTAATAATTAATAATAACGACGAATTGAATTGTCATTTACTCAGTTCCAAACTGAGTTTAATCTAGTATATTTGTAGCTTTTCTAAGACAATCAACATTTTGAAGTAAAAACATTAAGCGAATATAGTCAATCAAACAACCAGAATGAATTTTTATGGGACATATGGCGAACATAAATTATGGATTACGAATGACAGACGAAGTCTAGAGCGTGTTTGTGATTTAAAATGCACAGACAAAAATGATATCTGAAGTAAAGGTAACCACTTGTAAATCAAAAACTTGTACTGTCCGTGCTAATCTCATGGGACGTAACGGACATTGTTCAAAAGAATGCTATACTGCAATCGCACGGTAGCCATCGTAAAATCCGGAAAATAATTTTTACCTAACCGAGATTGAAAAATGTGTATTCTGTCAGAAGGATTTACAATCAGTTACGGGTTTTTTCGTATGATTCATTGACGCGTGTGCAGTCATTTGTAATGCAGATAATAGAACGGCGAATCAATTATTCATCTCATCCAGTGCAATGGATATAGTGTATACAATGCATGCGTCTTATGTACCTACTGCAACTGCACTGATGATCTTATTATACATTTGTAATATTATGTGTAACATAAACCAATTGCAGATACAACGATAACATGATATCTCCGAACATCGTATTATAATATGATGTATTATTCGATCAAATTATAATAATATAATATAGTCAACGGCTGCGGGAGAACACAATATCGCTTTGGTATAATAATAATAATAATAATAATATGTAGGTACGTTTATTTAATGAAAAGGGTTTCGAGTAAATACGTTGCGATCGTTATGCCTGTATTTATAAAACACGGGAAAAAATGAAAACCGTCGATATTTAATGATATTGTAGGAATAAAATATATTATATTCTGTAGGAAAAGTGTCATCAATAAAATTGGATTTCAATCGAACCTTTCATCCTTTGTCAAACAATACAACATATATTATTATATGCAATATGCACAACACGCGGCTACGCCATAAATTCAAGCACGCAATAAATTAATTAACTAAACTCGATGAAAAGCGCATTGTATTGTAGACCGTAAATTTTCTCGTTGCTGAATTGCTCCTCATCATCTATATATATAGACACTCAGGATTAACGCAGTGTGCGCGTATTTGCAATAATAATATAATAAATACACAATACATCAAAAACATAGTAAACTGCACACGCGACGCGTTACATTTTTTTACCCACTATTGTTTGGTTTTTTTTTCTCTCGCTAGGCAGCGTCAATTTTTTACGATCGTTTCGAATGAATGGAACACACAACACACGACTATAATAATAATAATAATAATATTTACGCGCGGCCAACGACGCCGAATGGGGGGAGGGGGGGGGGGGGGTGTCGTCACTGTTTTCGAAAATAATAATTTGCTAATGATAGGCCGTTTGGTATTTATAGACGTGTATTGATTTCAGTAGTATCGGGCCTAGTGTGCGTGCGAGTCCTACACACACAATATTATTATTGTCAAAATTTGAACGTTTTGTAATAAGTATATTATAATAAGTACCTGCGATGTACAGAGTGATTCGTTTATATGCCCGACCGTCGGCCAAGGTAGTTTTATGGGCCGCGAATCTCGTGCTTTTCGAAAGTAAATGTTTTTTATTATATATACATTTTGAAGTGTTTATAACACAGCCCAAAACTTCTGATTTATATTTCACGATTAGAATACAGACAGCTTTTTTAAGAGTTTAGCCGTATATGCATATCGAACAAATCGTTTCCTTTATTAACACAATCATTCAAAGTTTAGATGAGAGTAAAATAGCAATATTTATATAGGGCTGTCTGCAAAAGTCGTGATCCACTATTCCGTTCGTCCGAACTTTAAATGCTATTGTTTTTAGTAATGAAAAACAAAAACTAACTGGGTATTCGATATTGAATATTTATGCTGTATCTACCTTTAAGTATTCCGCTCCCGATTGTGAAATAAAAAATATATTAAAAACCCTAAACAACTATATTGGGTACTTACAATTAAATAGGTATGTACCTACGATAGTAAATTATAACAATTTATTATTATTATTATTTTTTTTTTGTAAAAAGGTATTGTTGCGCGGCGGACTATATAAGGACTTTTTTTATTTCAAAAACACTGCAAAATGGACTTGGACAAATAGTGTAGCCAGTTACCTAAACGTATCACTCCGTATATAATGTTATGACGTGTAACGGCGGTGTAGGTCAGCTGCAGTAACGCAAGAATATACGGTTTGTGTATCGCGTGCCGGCATCGATGTATACATAATATATTAATAATATATAATACAATATATACATAAGAAATAAAAAAAAAGTACCCCGCCGCCAGTTCAGTGGCCTCGCGTGGATGGCACCACGCAAATTCGACGACCATGACTGTATAATAACATTATAGACGACGACGACGACGACAAAAACGAGACAAAAAAATAAAAATAATTTTTTAATAACGCGTGCAAATGGGGGGGTGTGTGGCGCTGGTTCCGCTGGCCGATCGCACTCCGTTTGGTTGGCTTCCCCGAGACTATATCATTATTATATGACGATATTATTAAGAAGATAAATAATATTTTAATCCCCGACCGGACACTCCGTTTTAATTCGATAAAATTTATAAAATGATTTTAAAACTCAAATACACCCGGACTGGACATGTCGGGTTTACAACATAATTGAGTTAATATTTCGTTATTAATAAACTATATTAAATAGTTAGAAATTGTATAGATTTATTAAAATATATATATACAATTCGTATATGCACTACCTATGGCACCTAAACCGTTCTTTATGTTATGCGTTTTCCCAGATAGTATAATCTGTTAACTGTTTGCGATAATTGTATGAGTTATCCACAGCTATCGTTAAAAAAAATAATGATGTAGACGGAAAGCCAATTGCATGCAACGTTTTACGAAGGCTGTCGTTGTTCCTTTGAGCATATGATCACTCTGTACTCTATATTATATAGTAGGTCCGTGGTCGTAGGAGTAAAAGCTAACCCAAAGTTTCCTTTTAAAAAACCGACAGACACGGCGGACGTGGAAAAATGTGTGCGGTAGGTACATACGTATCATAACGGCGTGCAAAGGTGTGTGCATCGACAATTTTCGTCGACAACAATTCAATTTCCGGTCATTACGCGTGTTGACTAGAAATAAAGTTCCACCGGCCTAGTTTTTAAGGTTTTCACGGTCGAAATCAAAAGAAGAAAATTATGTGACGTCGTTGCATCATCGCGATTCGCGACGGTGTGCCTTGGCAGGCATATTATACCCATCACGCATGGTCGAGACACGATGGATAATCAATGATTTCCATCGTAAAAGAAAACTAATCCGCCTAAAACGGTCGAAATAATATACGCGTTATCCTAACGCTAATAAACGATAATCGAAAGGACGTCGGCGGCGGCGGCGACGACGACGTGCAATGTGGGTGTCGACCTATATTATGATATTGTTATTATATGATTTTATCGGAGCTTAAAGTGTGAAAAAATTATATGGGGAGGGGGGGGGGAATGATGCCTCCATATAGTTTTAAGCGTTCCATTTATCATTTTATGTATAATGTCTAATGTAGGTACATGTATGTATGTAATGTATAAACAGTGATTGTGTAAGCGCGTACTCATCCCGCTTTTAACCTTGAATAATGTTAGTTAATCCTAATTTGCTTATGGGGACGTTTTTTAACCGCCGTCAGAGGTAGGGTGACCGAGTCCCCGGGATTTTATAATATGTTATACATTGAGCGAACATGTTTGGTTTAAGACAAACACACACTGGAGAACGGTAATAATTTTCTTTGGACTGGCAGTCCGCGGCATACGCACTTGATTTTTAATAGGAATGTAAATATGCAGAAAGAAACGTGGATGAATAATTTATCAAACCGACTGCTGTTATAATATTTTCGTCGTCGGTAGTCGACATGCAGGTCGACACCGCGTAATATATATATATAGGTTAGGTTAACTAATACTTTAGTTGTAACACACTTTTTAGTAACACTTTATTTGTAGTGTTTGTTTTTCTTCCGTATACCTAGTAGATACCATTATAGAGCCGTATAATCCTGTGCAATAAACTTTTTTCGTTTTCGTTTTTTTTTTTCATTGAATCCATCGACATTTAATAGTGCTATTTACAAGCGAGTGCGTACGACATATTAACAGACAGTAAAATGAATATTACAATGTGTATTGTATTATATGTAGGTATGCCATTAAAGATATCCTATATTAAGTCGGTTTTTTAAAATCATGGCTGCCCAAGTCAGGGTTACACCATAAGGTATTAGGTACATAAGTCTACGCACAGAGGTCAACTTGTGTCGAGGAAAATAATATATAGATACGATTTTTTTTCCGTTCAATTAAATGTCCACAGTATAGTTGTAGGTATATCCCTATATAGGTATAGTCGTATTATATTATGCACTTACTTTTGATTTTAATATTTTCCAATAACGATTTAGTTTTCCGTCCGTAATGTTTTGGCTGTCCTGTTATTTTTAATTCGTATTTATTTTTTATTTTTTTATTAGCCTGCCCATACTTTGTCTTACGTTTCAGTTGTCATATTGTTATGTTATATATTGTGCGAAACCGATCGAAGGCGTACGCGTTCGCAGTGTATAATATATTAATATATAATATATATAAGTGAACACGACGTCCGTCATGACAGCTAAAATCACCACTTCTCACCGTCCTTCCCCTCCCCCTCCCCCCGACCACATAATGCGTTATTCTGCCACACGCGTAAAAAAACGCATCTCGCGGCGAGCCGAGACAGCGCCGCATATAACGACGCGTGGTAGGTTTTTTGGCGAACAAAAAAAAAAAAAAAAAATCAACGCGAAAATAATATGTCATCGTGCGAAACACGTCGAAACGGATTGTTGAAATGCATCGCACCCGGAAAGTACAAACGGCGGCGTGTGTTTTCGTTTCAAAATATACATCCGAGTCTATTATTTTATTTCACGCTCTTTGTGCGCGCGTGCATTCACGTCGTCGTCGGTTGTACAGTCGGTAATCCTCCTCGAAGACAAAACCCCGCGGCATTAACGAAACCGAAGGAAAAGACCGCGTATATATATATATATATATATATATACGAATACGTCGAGACACTTAGGTTTTATGAAATTCGAGATGTGGGTGTATATAGGTGTAAGTAGTCGAGGTGTAAAATGAAGGAACTACCGTGTAAGCCCTACGTGAGACAAATACTCGAATATGAATTCAAGCCCTACACACATGTATACGGGTGGGTGTGTGGGTGTGTGTGTGTGTGTGTGTGGGTGTGTGTGTGTGTGTGTGTGTGTGCATTATGTACAGCTGAGGAGAAAATATCGCCTTTGAACGTTTGGTGCGCGATCTTCGTTACATTGACTAAACGTCTGTGCGTGAAATTATACGCTTCAATAATTTGTTTATTCCAGACGAATGTGTTTATAAACATTTTGAGAAAGTTCTCTGTGAATTTATTTTAATCCGCTATAAATGCATATTAGATTAGTTCTACGCGCAAACATAATCTTATTATTAATCTTTATAATAATTGTCGTTTAACTATTATCAAATATTTTATTTGGATAATATTGCACAGATAGGTACATTATATAATCGAGTCTTCGAGAATAATGTACAAAGGTTTAGTTTTTATTTTTATTTTTTTAGAAGGATTTGAGAAATATTATTACATTTTAATACATTTACATATTTTTATAATGATGTTTTTCTCTTGACCTACGTGACTTATAAATATTTAATAATAATAAATACACTATGGTATAATAATTACGCCGACCTATACGAATTTCAGTTAAATTATAAGAAACTGATTTAATCAGTAAGACAGTTTAAAAATGCATTTCAATTTATAGCCTACCTAATTATAATAATACACGAATATGAATTTATTTGTGAATAATGAATATGTATATTTAAATTTAAATTTAAATTTCTAAAATACCTATTTTGGTATCTAAGTACCTAATTTTTGAATTCCACCTTCGATGTTAATTACGCACCCCTTTAGACCGATACAACCGTTCAAAATATCGACCGCCATCATGATGTATACATAGGGACAAAAGCAAATGCGCACATTATCGATAAATTATTCATTAACTGTCTGGTTTCAAATAACAGTCCCAACTTAAAATGTATAAATAAACCATAAAAGTACATAATTCGATATTCTGGCGGTTTTTTTGTTTTAATTTTTTATGTAAATAGCTTATAAACGAAACGAACGATGACTGTCTCCGGTTGTAAAACTGAAAACATTCTATTCACCGGCCAATTACTATGTGCGCACGTCAGTTCTGCTCAGCCGTGTCTTAATTTTTTTCTAATTAATTAACGCTTTAAGTTTTTTTTTATATACATACATATATAACATAATATATATCATTCGATGTTAACATTTTAACACGACAGCAATTAACACATTTAGAACTTAATCAAAATGGTGTAGGTACTTATAATAATTACCTAATAAAAATATATTTCGTGCTTTTAGCAAAACATATTAAATAGTTAAAGCAATCAGGCGCTGATCCAGAACCCATATAGCTCGGCGAAAGAGAGGGAGAGACGGCTACTACCATAATAATTTTTATTTTTCAATTAGCTTAAACATCAAATAAAACACTAAAAACAACTGTAATTATTTCAAAAAAAAAAATCTCTACTGTTTATTTTAATAATTTATTGTGTTTTGGTATGTAATATCTATATGGCGGTATAATAACAATTTCAATTGAAAATAATATTTTATTTCATTCTAAATCTGAATAAGTTTTTAAGTGCCGATGATTTAGGGTTTACACATACATATTGGTGGGCTTCCCTCCGCGTGTATAATTATAATGTTATAAATCGTATCTTTTTTCAATAAAAATTAATCAAATTTACTTACCGTACAAAAACATGTGACTAAAGATTTTAACATATTATATTCTTTTATTTTTAATGAAAAAACAAAACAGAAAAAGTACAATGTTTTCAATTATTAATTAAACATGGGTAGGTACATTCGTTTTGAATAGTCAATATTTCAAGTACGTCTACGCATGATAGGAGTGGTTGCATCTGCCGTCGAGTTAAAACAATAATGCCAGTACATGTATAATAGGTATATAAATGAAATGCAAATAATGATAATAGTTTAATTTGAATGACTCTACAATAATGTCATTCAGAAGATTCAATAAGTCTTATGGCCAAACGTATACAGTAAGCTCATAATTAATTACCGTCGATGAAATAAATTATTTTTGAAATAAACATAGGTTTAATAATAATTATTGTAATACGATAAAACATTGAATTTTTTTTTTTCAATTCTAAGTACGTATTTTGTTCCTCGTTATTTTTTTTTTCACCGCATACACGATTATCGAGTGCTTTTATCGGAATTCGACATGCTTATGATATGAGTATTGTAAAACTCTAAAAAAAATACAAATAGAAGTGTGCGCGTGTGCACGCGGGCTTTGCAGGATTTATCTCTAGACAACGATCCTCAATAAGGAAAACACGAAAAGCGCTTGGCAACTGTGTCGCGTATTCGTCGTATTTCATTTAATGCAATTACGTGTGATTTCTGGAAGACTTAATAATGTGCACATTGTTAAGGGTAAGGGATGAGTCTACGGTGTGTATATGTTATCCCCGGAAATATTTGCGTAGGGTTTCGCAAACCCCCTAAACCCTCCGTCCGACATTGACAAGTTGCGCCACTTCCTGCGACCACTTGAACTAAAAGGGGACGACGAAAAAACAACTCCTTACACAACGTTATACCGCTGGTAGTTAAGTATAGGTATATATAGGTAGGTACACCGGCGGAAAAAAAAGAAACGAAACTACCCACCGCCTTTTTTCCCCTATATTACTACGCCGGAGTCGCCAAAATAAAATACCTAAAGATTTGCATTATAAAGGTGGAAAACCAAATCCAAGTTGTTCCGAACGCGAGCAGTGGACCCGCGATTCGCCGTGATTTAGTGGCACCATAAAAATCACCATTACCGACTCTTGTTCCGACCCTGGGAAATCGCCCTGGAAAACGGTCCCATTGTCATGTATAACATGTATGATATATGATTTGTATATAGGTATATAATATGCATACCCGTATACACTTATATATAACACGCGCTGAAACAATTTCCTCAACGTCAACATTTTCGTAATTGCGTGCATTTTCCCGTTTATGTTTGTTTGCGATGTCGTAATGAGTATACTCGAGTCTTGTGTTTATATATGGTACCCATACACGAAAAATGATATTCTGCCACGTATGAAGAACTGTTATAATTTCGCCTCGAACGTTACGAAAAAATTGAGAAGAAAAAATGTACACGTTTCCTTTCCGACGACCGTTTATAATGTGCAGTCCACATTGCATATTTCGACTTGACAAAAGCTAACATAAAACATATTTTCCTCTTTTACAGTTGTACATTACTCTATCGCATATTTCCATGTATAACCATCGGTTGACAAATACGATTATATAATAAACGTTAAAATTATTAATCCGTGTTCGGTTTGGCTTCGTGATCGATGCATTTTAAGGTGGAATAAAATATAACATCGTTGTAATATATTATATTATACGTATCGTAAATTATTAATAACCATAATAATTCAACAATGAATGGATAAATATGACGAAAAACGACTTTATTTTTCCTCGTCTCATTTTCAACCTAACCTTTTAATTAAACATCACCGTTGTCATTTTCTTGTGAAACGATGCGTTTCGCCTTGGTTTTATACGTATATAAAAATAATAATAATAAACGCATGGTAATCACTGTTTTACGACGAGAGCACATGTCATGTCAGCTGCCTCCCCACCACCAATCATATAGCTGGTCCTGACATGATTTTTTTTTTTTTTTATTCTTTACAAGTCAGTGGAATGTTCATACACACACACACACATACGCACACTCACACGTGTGTGTTACACGTATATCTCCTATGTAATATATTGTTTAATGTGTTGTAATATGTACTTAGGATAAATATTACGACGCACGACTGCTATTATAGGTAGGTACCATAGTCGACGATAGATACGTGTCTTCCTTTATATGTAATAGAAGACATTATCGGATAGAGTGTATTATAGTACTTAAAACGATGATAAGGCGCACCAAAATACAAGATTACGCTATGCGGGTGGTGGCCCGAAAACGGTCGTAAATTGTCGCAGGGGTAGCGAAGTAGTATTGGTTCGAGGCCAGATTATCCGGGCGAGGTATTATTATTACCACCACCACTACCGCCAACACCGCCACGGTAACCATGGTTACTTATCGTGGCCCAAAAGTCTCCGACAGCATCTCCCCACGATGCTATCTCCCGACCATCCATCCTTTCCACCTCTCCCGGTCTTTCGTGTCACCCCGCCCCCACTGTATCCTTTTCCCATATCATTACGCGGGTCCGACAAACACTCGGGAAACCACTCGCTGCCCACGTGGTGATTTACGTCCTCTTTCGAATCTACAGTCGGAATTGGGTAGTATTTAATATAATATATTATATACGCGCATACATATATATAAAAGCGCATTTCAGTATTTAAGTGTCGGTGAATGCTCTTGCCTTGAGGCAGTAAACGCGCTATTGTGGTAATGTTAAAGTCATATAGGCTTTATGGCGACGCGCACAAATTGTCGTTTGAAAAACACGTCATGAGATACAGTGCACTCCGACCTGCAACTACTGCAACTTTACGTTTAATTTTTCATACTTATTGACAATTTTCAAAAATATTTCAGACATGCATTTGACAATACTTAACCAAAAGCTATACAATTTATAATAAATACAATTAGAAAATATAAAATTGAAATATTTACTAATACGACTTGCAAATAATTAGCGCTCTTTGGAATCGAAATTTGTCACGGTAAGTTTTTTCGCGTTTTGTCCGTACATAATATGATCTGTGTTAAATATTTTTTTGAATAGGTATATTTGAAATACAAAAATAGTATTTCAATACTTTACAAATATGCAAATTTAATACTTGCAATAGTGTAATATAGATACGTGTTATATGTGAAGTGTGTTTCGCAATAAATTATTTTATTGTTAATATCATACTTTGTTCTCAGATACGTTCAACGTATATTATGCACATCGATTACACTCCCCGTGGTTCCATAGTCTTTGATGTGGAGCAATAAATTTTAACGAAAATCACACCTACACGAATATAATATATACGTTTATTTTATATGTGTTAATAACTTTTTATGTTTTTGGCAAATATTAAAAAAAAATATTATTTTTTTTGGATACAGTAATAATAAAATATTTTTTAAGTAGGCGATTTTTCTAAATTGAATTAAGCTTAACCAGAGTTCAAAAAATCATTCTTAGAATGAATAGTATTATTATTGTTCACAATAATACTACAAATTTTTAAAACTGTAAAGTTATCTTTAATGTTTAATACAGATTAATAAAACTATAGTGAAAATACAATACAATTTTAAAGGAAAAAGAAAGTAAATAAATATAATACACAATATTGTAAAAACTTCTGCATATTATTTTTTTTATTAATTGTAATAAAATGTATTGACACGTAAATCAAATAAACAATTGTTTATGTTGCTTTTAATAATATTTACACTGAAAAAAAAACATGCAACAAAATAAACTTGCAAATAAAATTACAGGAAAAACAGAAATAAAAAATAAACTAATTAATAAACTAAATAGTTTATGATTTATCTGCTCTCGGTTTTAATTTATTCCAATGAATTATAATATACAAGTTAAGGAAGATTAATAAAATTAAAATAATAATGTTTCATATTGCATTTAATGGTTTTTCTATAGAGATGGATAAACTTAATTTCCCAAATTTAAAGTTATGTTTTTTAACATAATATTTAAAGATCTACAGAGTAATTAAAGCCGCATAATGTAATATCACGAGTTATAAGATATATAAATTATTACAAAAATAATATATTTTATCATTTTAGCAAATAGGTAGGTACAATTCATAACTAAACCTCACATATTTTGTTACTTATTTAATTTCTAAAAATAAAATAGACATTTATAAGCAATATATAAAAATTACTTGTTTGTTAATATTAAAATGCAAATGCTCTGATTTTGATTATTGGTTGAAAAAGGACTTATTAGACAGAAAAATCAATTACAAAATAATACTGCGGGATAATAGAGCAGCTCAGAATTATTTTAAAACCATATTTTAAAATTTTTAAAAAACGTACCGTCACAGTTTTAATACGATAAAATAACAACATTTCACGTAACAATATTATAATCATAAAAATATATACGCAAAGCTTATAATAGTATATAATATAATAACAATTTATGCCGGTAGCCTTTTTACAGCTTTTGAAAATATAGAAATATTTAATTGGATTGCTTATAAATTATATAGTGATATATATATTTTGTGTACATTTTAATTTAGAACGACCGACCGTATTATTATTACAGTACCGCCTAGGTATAGGTGTATAATGATAATTTGATTAAAATTTAAAACAAAAAAAATCAACTGGACTTAACTTGATTACAATTTTCATTATTTCAATGAGGAATAGTTTTCTCCCGTTACATTTATGCGTGTATTGTACGTCTCGTTCGCTCTCTCGATGTAATTCGTAATCCTACTCGAGAATTTCCATTATCCCGAGTTTTCCTGTAGTGGCGCGTATACACTGCCGATACTATGCTGTTGTCACTATACGATGGAGGCGAAAGAAAAAATAGAGACGGAGGTGAATTTATCGGTTACATTATTTAAGTTTTTCAGAGAGCCTTTTTTTTTTTTTTTTTTTGCATTTGGATCAGATCCAAAGACCCAGCTAGGGACGGTGAAAAACAATATAATATTTTAATCAAATCCGGGAGCCGGAACAAAAACAATGCGGGATAAATCCCGGCGGGAATTTACGACTACGGGCGACAATAAAAACCGAGAAAAAATGCTCCGGGTTAGCGTTCTCAAAATAAACTTATTATTTTGGCGGCGGGGCCGCATAGAGTACGGTACCCGTAGAGATTCGGTAATTTTATTTGGATTTCTTCTATACGAGCACTCGAAATTTGTCTACGCGACCGAAACCCATCACATCATTTATTTATGTTAAATGTTAATAGTCGCAGTATACTTATTTTATGTACCGTCTCTCTTGTGGTCTTTGTTTTTACGACCAAACTAATCGAAAATTTCAAGGCGATTAGAGCCGATGACGATTTAACTGGTAACCGAAAGTCGACTCGAATGCGCTCAGTGGTCGTGGTGAGGGGGGGGGGGGGGTGAGAAATTTTATGAACCACCTACTCGGGCGGGCGTTGTCTTCAATAAATCCATGCTATCCTCTACACTGTCTATACGCATATAATAATAATAATAATAATAATAATATGCATAATAACAATAAATGTAGCGAAACTGGAGCGGTACATATCAAAGCGTTTTTTTTTCCTTTTTACAGTTCACCCGCACCACATTGTCACAGCAAAAATAATATATCGTTTACAGTTATTATGTTTATGTTGTTTTATAAATATAAGTATGCATATAAACTAAGGCGAATTTATATAAATAAAAAGCTACGGCGTGCTTATAGTAATATGTGCTCGAGTGATTACTGATGAGTATAATAAATATAGTCTCCTTTAACTTTTAACAGACAATATAGAGAAAGCTGCAGTGTTTTGTTTTTATTCTATAAACTCATCCTGTCTCTCATCATAATTACAGCCTTACAAACTAGATACCTACTTATAATATTTGCACGTCATTATTGCGTTAACCGTATTTCAAATATTTCCATATAATATATGTTTATATTATATTAGTACCATTCTATATTACGATGAATCGATTCGTAAAGCATTATGTCACAAACCCAACCGTCGGTGGAAAGTTATTTTTTAAATAAATAAAGAACGTTTAACAATCAAGTTAGATATACTTGTCAGTTTTTATTACTATAAACAATTTTTTTTTTAAACTGTAGACCATCACGGTATCCATTATGCCATATTTTTTTAACATTCGAATTGTTTAATATGTACATATTATACTTACTGCATGTACTTTATTGTAATTTTTAATGAACGTAAATGGGGTACATTTAAATGAATAAAAACTGTATTTATAGCGTCGTAAAATAATTATAATTAATTCATGTATAATAATTCTTCATCAAGGTCAACAATAAAATATTCAGAAATCATATTTTATGGTGATAAAATTATAAAATTCTCTCTTCATTGTTTTAAAATCGAACAGATTGCACTTCAATTTAATAAATAACTAAGCCGTCATATTTCTTCAATAGAATCACTTAAAATGATTGGCGCATATACTGCGTGGTGTCTGTGGTTAACCATAACTGATTGAATAGTATAAACAAATAAAAATCGAATGCAATTCAGCCTATAACTTTTGAAGTTGTCTCGTGGTTATATTTTTTATGCATAAATGGACATTAAATAATACTAATATATTACGTGTGCTATTTTATGTTATATTATGTCCTTATGTGAAATTAATTTTGTAAAAAGCTCAGTAAACAATGTTTATACTCCATGCATAAAATATTTGTCAAATATTATGTACACTGCAATAGATAAATATAATGTAAATACATAGTTGTATTCATAATATTTGTTTATTATTACTTACGTCAATAATTAGCTAAATTTTATTTTTATCGATAGAAAATAAAATATTTGTATTGGTTGAAATAACAAAACCAACGTAGAAAACAGTTGTTGTACTTACCTACTCTTTTACGACACGGCATAGAAAATAATTAAGTATTTTTATTAGCTCTTGACAAATATAATATAGTCGAATAGAAAATAGTACTAGGAAACTAATCAAACTCATATACCTCCGCAAATAAATTGATATCTTAGACATTTCAATGATGAGTTATATAGAGATTAAGAATAAATACCCCTGAAGCAGATAAACTCATATCGTTATTATTGTATTTCCTTCAAAAGAATATTTACCTATGGCTATTACATTCTATTTTATCTATGTGTATACATCCTGCAACATATTATACTGACTTTGGAATATTTTAACAATTATTAGGTAGCCAGCTGCCCAGATGGAACTCTCAACTCAGATCCAGACGGTCGACTTTTGAGATTATTATAATAAAAACGATTCCCGGTAATCGTAATCGTACCGTAAAATTTGGTATCGGACTCCGTACGATTGGCATTTTGTTGTCACTCGAAAACGAAACTGAACCCCCGAGGACTAGTCCAGGGTTAACGTATATTGATTTTCCGAAAAAAATCTTCTTCCCTCGAGCTTTACTAGTTTTCCGACCACGGTGAAAAAAAAAACGGATAACGCTCTTGTACGCATCTACAACTGCAGACGATTGCCATGACACAAAAACAGACGGTTTAAGAGAATAAATTACGAAACCTTCGATGCATAATAATAGCGGGTTCGGATCGATGCCAAATCGAGCCGGATAGAATATAAAAGCAAGAAATGCTTTGCGAAAATAGATTTAACTGATACAATGTATAAATACATATTATATAGGTACCTACCTATTTGAAAAATATAATTAATATAGTTCATTATTATATATAGTGACATTTAACTTGGCGGGACGTTTTTATTTTCGCGTTCAAACGTGTCAGTGAGTGTATTTATCAGACAATATCATGATTCGTGCGCGAGTGCAAAATCATAGATGTCATCATTATTATAAACAGTAAATTATTATTACTTTATTTACATTTTCATAAGTGGATGACATTTCGAGTCGAAAATATATAATATATTATACGAATGCTGGGGTCACACCGTTATTTTACCCCGACCGAAACGATTGACTTTATCGATCCTATCGACGAATCCTTGACTATACGCATGATTATGTTGGCACAAAATATGTAATAAGAATTTTTGTTTCGATCATATTACACGCGTATTCAATCATAATAATTGTTTACATTTAAAGTCGTGCCTATGTTGTACACAGTTTTATAATGTATATTTCCAAGTAGATTTAAAGGAAAATAGATGTTTTTTGTGAACTGTTGGTTGATAATATAGTAGGTAAAGAAAATAAAACAAAGCACTTATTTACTCTTTTTTTTTTTTAATATTGTAAAAACTTTTTGGCGTATTTCTAGTCACGAAGGCCTTTAATGTTTATTGGAATTTTTTCGTGATTGGTTTTTATATACCTACTATGCAACGCTATACAGTTTAATCAAACTTGTTCGTTATTTTCTGGAGTTTTTTTTTTTTTTCAAAACACGCACCTTTGCTTCACAACTTTTCGTTTTGGACTTATGTAAAAACTTAAAGAATATAAAAAAAAAATTAAACCGTTTTAAACATACTGTTACATTAGCAATGGCGTTAAAAGGTTGAAACACGTAATTGGATTTGGAATAATAATAAAAAAAAAATTAGTCAGTGTTTAAGCTTGCCGTGTTATATTTACGATTTACCAATAAGTATCTGCGTGTACTATCTACTTGAATGATATTATGTTTGGTCGATCAACTGATATAATTGTATTTTATTATCTAGGTCTTGAAATATTTAAACTATAGAAACACCGTAAAATAAATAAACGTTTCTCGGTGAAATTAATTTCAAACAATAAAAGAGCAAATGCGTAGGTATAGCACTGTACGCAAATATATCGAAATAATATTGTACAGCACCTAGGTACTACTGTTTATGTTAAATTAGGATCATAAGCATTGCGGCTTATTACGATATTACAGAATAAATGTACAATACAATACGAACGAATAATAATAATAATAATAATGATATTGTCATAATACCTATACGATATTATAATATATTATTATAACACCTTTTATCCTTCCGACGTAATATATTATACCGTCGTTGCCGACGACTTGCCGTAGCACCCTCATGCCAGAGGAGTTACCACAATACGATACCAGAACTGGTACGCGCCCGCCGCCGCTCAAAAGTCAAAACGATATCATTATTATTATTTCGGAAGACGAGTCACGCGTGACTACTATACTACACGTCATAATATATTTTGTTATACACTCGTCGCAGTCGCCGTTGTATAATATTACAATCACAGCAGTGCGTGTTTTATTATCTAAAGTAAATAGTGGTGCGTATAGTGCGTTGGCTATATGTATATAGTAATGATAATAATATTGTGTGTGTGTGTGTGCGTGTGTGTGTATAGAGGGACGCGTTCGGTGTATAATATATTAGTATCAAAAACACTGCTGCGCTGCAGGTAGGTACACGTGTATTTTTTATTAATGGATTATCAAAACGTACGGTTCGCATTGTGTCATTAATTTACGAGACAACGCGTGTATAGGGTCCACATCCATTCGTATAAAATTATATACATATTATTATTATATGTGTGTATCACGTCATAATATTATAGTTTTCAAGTCGCACATAACAATAATATATTTCACGTCGTCGTTGTCGTCTGCTAGATCCTCACGCCCGCCGCAAAATCTGCTGCAGAAAGAACGTTATTATAATTATTTTGTGTTTTTTTTTTTTTGTCACGAATGACGTCACGTGTGTAACCGACATATTGTGTTTGATTAAAAAAAAAATAATAATAATAAAAATCCCTTTTATGTAAAATGTCACGTCGTCGCTTTGTTTTCGTTTTTAATCACGGCTGCGTGGCTGATGCGGCAGACGGTAAGGCAGCAGGTACCCTACGACTTGCACCGCGCGATCTGGGTGCTCTGCCCGTGTATTATACGTATATACTTAGCAAGACGTACCTATAATAATAATGATAATAATGTGCAAATATTATCCCCCGACGAATTTTTTACACCTCTATTGCACATGCACCGACCTCGCGCACCTCAGGTCGTCCTGCAGCTGCAGTGCCCATCCCCCGGGGAACAGGAGACCGACTGCGACACAGTTCACTGCGTCCGCGGCTGTTGTTTATCATCGTTATATAATAATAATAATAATATTTGTAATTGTAATCTTTCGTAACGCGCAAGACGACTTTTAAACGGTAAACAAATTATTATCGTGTACGCGGCGGCGTACAGAACGCGTGAGAATAATGAACGTATAAGCCACCTTGTTAAAAAAAATTAAAAACATAATTATTTTGATTGTTTTTATTGTTTTTTTTTTTTCACGCCTTTAAACAACGAAGAGATTTCTTTATAATCGTTGTCGTAACAGTCCAAAAACGACACCGTACAATACACCCATATAGGTGTACCTGTACCTAGATCAAATCAATTTTTCATGTCACCCGAACAAAGCACTATTTTTTTTCTTATTCGCACGTTTTTAAATTTATTTCGAAAAACCATATTACATCAGTCTCCAAACACATGCATATTAATTATGTAACCGATTTAGCAGTATAATTATTACCATTTATTTTGTTTGACGAGGGGTCGGCATCGGACATTAGATGTCATCGTCGGAATATGAGGAGCTAAAATATAATTTTTACCACAAATAATTTTAAAACAAACCAGTTTAGGACTCGATAATAATAACGCGAGTGGGTGCGTGAGAACGTAATAATAATATATTAACCGAGGTTGTTGCTCCAGTTTATTGTGGTCTTCAATTATACGGTTTATGCGTTGATATTTTAACGTCTGTTAATTCCAGCCGTAGTAATAACTATTCTAGTGGTATATCGTAATGATATGTTGTAAATAATTGATTATGTGCGTACATTAACCAAGAGCAGCGCAAAAAATACGGTAGCCAAGTAATAGTATTTATTTTTATATTTTTAAATTACTGGCATGCGCAACGTCGGGTGAATAAAATATAGCGGCGGGCTTATAACAATATGTAAAATAAAGTGATATTGACAGGCGCCGTAATAATACTCTCTTGACTCTCATCATGACTGCACGGCGTGCCGAATTCAAATGTAAACGACATTATTTCTGTTGAATAACTAAACAAGAGAAAATACTCCGTAGTCGAGGGGTATTATAGTTGATTTAAGAGTAATGTATCACCCGCTAAATGATTGGTCGAGACAGTCGCGGTGCGGGCTGAAATATTACCATCTATTTAGTCCTTATCAATATTAATTAACGACGAACGGGATGTGTTTCGTAACAAATGGGGCAAACATGTTTTTAACGAAATATTCCGAAAGATATTAATTATAATTTTTTCGAAAGTTTTCACATAAAACCTATAATATACGATTTATACATTTACAATAAATCGTAAAAACAATCTAAAACACGATTGAGCATTTTTTGTTATTTGAATAGGTTAGCTACAATAATAGGTATGATTAACAAAATAACAACGTACCTAACAGTTAAAAATGTGCACTTGAGAATAATATTGCATTTCCATATTTTGTTCAATGATTAATGAAAATTACTGACACACTTAAATTGTGTACGTTATAAACCGAACGCTGGTTATGGAATGTACCTATTGTAAAACATACATCTTATATTCTAAAATAAAATACAACGAGAAAATAAATTGCTGCGTCTATATACAATAAAACAAACATAATATTTTCGTTGATCGCACGATCACTCCCGCGGTATGATGTCGATTGTTGGATAATATGCTGGTCAACAATCGTTACCATAACAATATATAACAAGGAGCTTAAACATTTATACGACGAGGTTTTCGGACGAAGAATAACAATAATATATTATATTCTCCCGATGTTTCATAACATCATATATTATTAAATCTGCAGCAGTCTTCCCGTTTAATATTTTATTATATCGCTTAAACGATTTCGGTACTTGTGCGGGACGCGAGCAATAGTATATTATAATATATCGGCTATTGTGCGAAACGTCATTCAAAATAATATTGTAAGTACATCGATTCGTTTTCTATTTAGTACCGGGACCCGACAACGCGCCGTGGACATATAGAGAGCGTGGGCAGTACCTACCTCGTCCGTATTATATCATTATAAAAATAACAATAGTGATGATAATAATGCTTAGCTCTACGTTTCTGTGGTGGAAAACGAAAGAAAAACTATACGCTTCCTATATAAGACCGATTATCATGTATGCTTGCTGAACATGGTCAACTGCAGCAACTAATAGTGACGAAAATAATCAGTTATTGTATTTTGAAAGAGAGGTGAGATTTACGGGCCAACAAGGGATCCGATTGCAGGAGAATACGAAAAGAGAACAGAAGTTAGAGTTAGAAAAATAAGCCGAATAAGCCGAATATCATGTGCCAAAAGACTTAAGTGGTCCGGCGACCAGACGGAAAAATCATAAAAAAAAAACGTGATGAAAAGGACCTGCAGCTTATTCGGGAAACGACCTCGTGGATGACCCCGGCAGCGGCGCGGTGGTTGGACAGCGGGGTAGTGAAAGACGTGTAGAGTGACTGACGAACTCAAGAGGACTCGGAAGATCGAGAAGCCTGGTCGAAGCCGCCCGCAAGAGCCCGAATGGCTTGTAAAGCAATGATGGGGGAAGGAAAAAAATAAATAATAATAATAATAATAGTAATAATATATGTGACACCATAATAATATTCACCATCGGTAATAGCAGCGTGTACGGGTATTATCATTATATGGTACAACTACAACAGTGGCGTGCGCCCGCCCGCCACCAGTGTCGTGTATTATAATAATATATATTATAGCTACCGTTTTGCGAGCGGTGTGTGTCCGAGGCACAGGAGGCGGTCGCGGCTGCAGCAGGATGCACGTGGAAGCCAGACAACCAGACAATCGTCGGTTCTTTTCCCAGACGATCCTATTACACGCGGCGGACTTTTTTTTCTCTCCATGCGTGTATAATAATAATATATTATATTGTATTATTATAATATACTGTGATGCATAATATATAGTACATTATATTATTATTATATAATATAATGTATATTATACACGTTTGTAAATATAAAGTCCGGGGAATGTCACGCCTCAAAAGTTCAAACTTCAAAAGCACTAAATCATGTTTACTTTGATAATATTAAAAAAAAACATTTACAAATAACATTGAAACAATTGAACGTTTTTTCTACGTTCATATATTTTTTAATAGGTCAAGTACTCGGTAGTAATTATTATTATTGGCGACGTACATTTAATGACTTTAATCGGTCTCGACGTTCGAATGATTACCATAATAATATACTGTCTGATTTAATACTCTATTGTGTTTTAATTTTTAATAACATACTATTGTTTATTGCAATTTATACATAAAACTTACACCATTGGAAAGTATTTCCCGGAATCTATGAACAAAAATTTTGTAATCACGTTATGTCGAAATGAAATTTTAAATTTAATCTTACCGTAAAATGTCATTCTGGGATCAAAAAAAAAAAAAATTATGAATATTATGTTCTGTCAACCATGAATCATAATTGTTATTATATGCAACGGGCTAGTGACAAAACCGGCATCGAATGGCCTGCAGAGCTTTAGGGTAACAATGCAATAAGTGCATACTTAAATCACAGCCATGAAAATCATTTATTGTGTTCATATCAATTATTGCGGATCGAAAGATACGGGCGTTATAATAGTGCTCTCACTCTCGAATTAAACACTCGGTGGAGTGCAACCGTATATATATTATATAGATGCGAGTTGTTTGAGAGAGATAAATGGTTTTTTTTTTTTTTTTATTATTGTTTTATCGGTCCTCGCGATAAAATCGACCGTTGAATTAAAACGCCGTTTTGTAATCCGATATTTGTTTAGTAACGCGAGTTTTAAACGTTCGAGATGTTGCAGGGAGAATTGGAGAAATTCATTTTTATTCTAGACACAGAAAAATGGTATCTCAATGATTTTCTCCGCTTATGCTTCTCTATACTCCACACTACTCTACTCTACTCGAACAATACAATGTCATTTGAACACGAATACGCGTTTAATTTTAAACATACATATGTTGTAGGTCTCTAAACGAAAACTATAGCGATTCTTCAAAGAACAAACATTACATTTTTGTCGTATGAAAACACAGTAAATATTTGTATAAAAATGCTAGCGAAAATATATTTTTATTTACGCAACATTGCATTGTTGAGTACTGTAGCTACCTTAATAATACAAGTTGGGTTTTTCATGTCAATAGAGTATTTTTTAAGTACTTCTGACAAAGGTCAATACACTGTATTCTGTGTGTTTGCTTATATGTAATCATATGTAATCACGAGGAGGAGATAGATGTTCATCGTTCATCATCATAAGTGTTTTTTATATTATTATATTATAATATTATAGTTTAAACATTCGTATATTCAGTGACAGAAAGCATATAATATAATATTTTAGAAAAAATATGATTTATGAAAACTTCCGAGAAGTTCATATAACTCGTACTGCACTCTGTATACAGTTACAGGAAACGGACCGCGGCGAGTGATCTCATAATACTATTATTATAATATCTTTTAACGAAGACAAAATGATTATTAAAACTTAAACGTCTCACGTATGACAATATTTTAACACATTATATTTTTGTAGTTAATAACAACACAACTGTATGAATCGTTTAGTATAATATAAACGCAAGTTTCAGCCTCAACGCGCAAGAAATTATAATAGTAACTATATCGATTGTATCTACGAACTTTGATTACAATAGTACAATATAATAGTACATCATATTATATTCAATTATTATATTCTTATTATATTGGCTTGATTGACGCACTGCTGTTATTAATTTCTACATCAACGATAATACACGACGTAGGTATACAATATTATATTCTAAATACACGAGAACAATAATAATAATGTGAATTGTGCCGAATATCGTTGCACGACATTTTTTTTGGGGGGTATAATACAATTATTTCAAGCGCTGGTGTCACAAACAAAGTCCGAAAGGTCGAACGTCACAATATTATATTATTCGATTATATGCGGACGGTTGCGATACATATGTCTAAAGTTTGATATTTCGGTGCGCATTGTAAAACACGCGGAAAAATAAACAATACTGACGGCGAGTCCGTGCGGGGTCTCGGGTCCCTCTAAAAAAGGTCACTACCTTTTTATACCATTTTTTTTTTTTTTTTAAATTATATTTTCCCAAAACAAATAATATACCGGTGACGATGGCACACGACGCCGATACTTTTCGTGCCCATATAAAACAGCGATAATCCGCGATAATTATTGTACATACACAACTCGATGACCGTCAAGTCAAGTGATGAAATCAAGTGTGAAGTGATGAAGTCACGCTGTAATGCGCAGTGGTAGCTAATAAATCAGACGGAATATACAATTGGCCGAATTTTAGTGGTTGCTAAACTGTCACGGAACCATAGAAATATTATTTTTTTAAGAATAATAAAAATATTTTATTTTATGTACACCCGCATGCACCTATACACACTTTGAGAATTGCAATTATTATTATATAACAGAATATTATACTTAATTAGGTATAAGTACACATTGGTACTGTTTCTCTACGCATGCATTTTGCGTTCTAAAAAAAAAAATAATAATAATTTATAGCGATAATAACAGTATAATATGTACAAAATCGCCGAGTTACAAAATACCGAGCTTTATGAGTATATAATACGATGTCAGCTGACCATGTTATACCATGATATATACATACACAGTTGACAGCGTTTTAAAACGTTATTTAATTCGAGTTAACGATGTCGTAACATTTTAATTATTTCGACATACGGCTAATAGAGATGGTATAAAATTCATATATTCAGATATACATAAATGTTTTCCGGCGATAAAAATACGGCCATTTGTTGGCTTAAATCCCCGACGTATTAGAGAAACGTTCTTAAATCGCGATTGATTAAATATACGATCACATCACGTTGAATAGGTAATAAAAAGCATTTTCCGCACACCCGTAGGTATTAGCAATATCTCTTGTATGTGTTTTTTCGGAGACTCATTTGAAATTAATTTCACTAGCATTTACGGTCCGCGGCCGACGACGACGACGACGTTCCATTGCGATTTTCGATTATAATAATAGCATTACGAGTACGAGTAATTGAGTATACCGATCATAATATATGATATTATACGCGCAAATCGTTTAGGGCGAGGGTAAGCCGGCAGGGCCTACTCTCGCACAAGACTCATCGGAACAACAATTATATCATTAAAAGGAACATTGCTATGCAATCGTAATAATATCTGCGCACACCGCGCGCGTGCCTACGATATTGTATTATAATGATAACAGTATAATATTATATATTGATTGTACGTCGAACAGAGGATAATAATGACAAATTATTGGTCGCCACCGACAACGGTGGAACTATACTGCGATGCACAGTACTATTATACGTATATCATGTCTGTGGGGTTTTCGACGGACTTAACCCGACCGTGTAACTATATATATTTATAATACAATATCAGTATAAGTGTCCATACACATTACGACATATGATATATTATATCCAAGTGTGGGTACGCGTCGGAGTCATCTCACCTGTCAATCAGATGTCCGTCGTACGTGCCCGACCAGGTACACACGCCACATGTGCGTTAGCCGTAATGCAATATCCAATTATAGCGTAGGTAGTCTGTCAAATTATTCAATCATTATAATAATAATATTATATTGTACGACACATACGTCTGTAACGGTTTTCGCGTTACAGCTGTAATGGTATTATTAATAATATTATTATTACAATCGGTTTTCGTTTTCAACCCCCGATGCTCATATACGCTGCAGGGTGCTTGTGAACCGCAGGCAATATAATAGCCAATAGGTATCTCAAGAAATGTAAGAAACTTAAAACGATCAGAATTGCTATACTGATGATAATCGTCAAAATGTAAAATATTTTGTGATTTTAAAGTTTCAAACGTAATAATACATAATACATAATATACATAATATCTTTGAATGTTTCGATTGTCACGTCCTGGTTTGCGATAAAAAAAAAATCACACTGTACACATGTATCGTTTACTGAATTGTGAAGCTCAACATTGCAGTTTTCACGTCGTTTTTTTAATATTCAGTCGCCAATTTAGCGCAATAGCATGTACAATGTACATCATATCATATTATGTACCAATAATTTTTATAGTGTGTTTTCTTGCTCTCTCTCTCTCTGTCACAAACAAGCGACGGTGTGCACAGTGCACGTTTTCGTCGTCAATTAAAAATCTATTAAAACCTCTGGCCAATGGCTACCATTTTATCTCGAGTTTTACTCTGCTGTACGCAGAAACAGGGACGTATCACCCTTCGTGATGGTCATCGATCGTTTCCCGGGCGTGATTTGTGCACACGGTTTAATGAAGATTAATACACAATTTGAAAATAGGAGGGTAAGGATCATCGTTGGCAAAGGCGGCTGATGGGTCTTATGGGGTGTTTAGGCGGGGATGAGTTTTAGGAAGACTAAATCTATCGAGAGTGGTGACCCCAATTAACTACGGTGGCAGTATAACATACCGTGTACAATTTAATATTATAATATTATGGTAAATATTAGGTATATGTCATATTATAGTATTATAATATATTATAGTGAATACTATAAAGATGACTATATCTGATGTGAATTCACAGCTGTATATGTACCTACACCAGCCTATGGACTCTGCGAAAAAATTTGCTCAGCAATTATAGTGATTTTGTTTAAAAACGTGGACGCATAGGTACATGATACAATTTATCCAGGAGTTATTTTTCTATTTTTTTAAAAAAAAAATCGGGAAAATCAAAAAACGACCTATCTAAAGTGTTCAATCCGTTTTAGATTTCCAATATATATATATGTGTGTATAAAATATAAAAAAAACGTAAGTATAATGTGCGAAGGTGCTGAATGAGCTTTTTTACTGCCCCGAAATGTGTTAACCAACAAAAAAAACGCGTAAAAAAATACACATCATTGTAAAACCAATATATGTAATATAATATATATATATAGCTACCCCAGAGTCTAAAACGCTCATGACACACTCGGTCAACGGTCGTTTCGTTGGAGGTTAGGGATGCCGTATTATCATCATCATCCATTTACTGCCACCGAAAGTTCCATATTCACACACGCTATAATATACCCGTATACCTAAAGGTGTAGTGACGGACTGATGGTATAACAATATGATATTATATTGTTGTTATCAATGTGAAAATGCGTGGAGGTGACGAAATGCGTAAAATATCGATTTGGTTTCGCGACTTAAGTTACCTCTTTACATAATATGTATTATACATATATATATATACATATATATTGGGATCGTCCACGTTTTGCGTTACAAAATCGGTGAAGGGAATCGAATATAGTTCTCGTGTTTCTCCGTTAAATTTGTAACGCAAGTTTTGGAACACCATGTGCACTGTACATTTTATATACGATGTATATTTAGAGATACTATACCTAACCCCTAACCTATACCTGCTATTTTCAAACGATTCTCTATATATACGATACCTTTATTATTATATTGCTCTTCGACGGTGGTGCAGTGTCACGTGTTTGATGCCGACGACGAGACTACGAGAGTGCACCTATCGGTTTTTTCGCCGATATCTTATCATTATTGCCGGTCTTTTCGCATATTAGAATAGTCTTTTCCTTATATTATTATCTATTTTATTCGTCTTCGTCTTTCGCTTTGGTGGTGGTATGTGTGTCTAATTATGTAACATTATTATTATTATTCACGCTTGTACTAAAGCGGCCGAGTGAAACGGCGGAAAATGAGACTGCTGCGGCTCCGCTGTGGCTGCCGAAATCATTCATCGTGTAAATTTAGAACAATAGTCTTCTCACGTTCAGTTGTGTCCTGCCACCATCGAATCCACAACGGATGTCAGAGAACGTATTACACACACACACACACACACACACACTTATATATATAGGTACGACGTATATTCGTTTTTAATTTTATCTCGTCATCCTCCTCCGGTGTCCCGTTTTGATCTGGCACGCAGACCCGATTTCGCGCTGGTGTATAGGTACGCACGCGCACGCTCTCTCCCTCTTTCTCCCTCACACACGTAACGCACAAACATAAGACTTATCATCTAAAACGTATCCGTCGTACGTACGTCATACGTGCACTCGTGTGTATGCGCGCGGCCGACAACAAAGAGCACCGATTGTATGCGACGATGGTGGGCAAGTCCAGAAATAGTCCGAACCGCGTCCAGCATGGTGGCCGTCGAATGAAATATAATAATACGATTTATCGTCCGTCACCTGCGGAGATGTATATAACGAAAATTCGAGATTTAGTTTCAATATGGATATAATATATAGGTATATATTATGTAGAGTCGCAACACGCATTAGTATGCGACATTATCTCTGCCGCACCTCCGTTCTGCACTGCTCTATTAATATTATGTACGTTGCATAGGTACCTCTACGTATTGACGCGGAAAAAATCCGATAGCGTCTGTTCTTTCACGCCACCGCGCTCAACCAGGTCGATTGGATAAAACATTATATTATTCTATTTTTCTTTAATATTTATACACGCGCGGCACGTACACGCTAACACAGACACACACACACACATATAATATCTGTGTAAACAAGTACAGCCTGCGATCAGAATCTATCGTTGGCATTTTAAATTGGCTACGAAAACATTTTGGCCGCGACTTTAGGGCGTTTGCTATTTATACAGGTAGAAGGAGACGTCGCCGTGCGGAAAAAAGGTCACGTGACTGCAGCTGTATAGCGTTACTGTATAGAACTATATAGACTGTACAGACGCGCTACACTGCAGTGTTTCTTAAACTGGGTTCCGCGGAACTCTGGGGATAACTCGTAGGGGTTCTATTAATCAAAACGTCTTCTACCCTCCTCTTTTGATCACTCAGATATTAATATTAATTTTCATAGGGGTTCCGCATCAAAAAAAAAATATTATTGTTTGATATTCCGTGATCTCAAAAAGTTTAAGAATCACTTCTGTACACTATCTAAACCCACTGTCAGTATGTTTGATGGTGTATGTGTGTGCGTGTGTGTGTAGACCTAGCCGTGGCCTGTGACGCGTGGATGGTTTAAGAATTAAATGTCACTACCTATAGTATACTATTATGACAAATGGAGAAAATAATACATAATATTGTTGTTAATATTATTATTATTATTATTATAGTTAAATTATCATAATAGTATAATAATTCATAATCTGATAACAATTGCACAAAAGTATTAACCAAAATGATGCTCTTGGCATAACTACCTACTGTCTTCGTCTGGGGCGCGTCGTGTGTTCAAATATCAATTTTCAATTTACATGTCCGGTGAATTAAATCTGCCGACTAATAAAATATGAAATAAAATCGTAAATCGTATATACGTTACGTTATAGGTATGATAAAAAAAATTAAAAAGAAAGAGCGATGCACATTTTACGTGAGTTTTCCGTTTGTACTATATTACTATATACGGTCAATTTATGTACAAAATATGTCGATCGATGGTTTTCCAACATGGATCAACCTGGGAAAGGTCGGCGATATTATGATTTTAGCACGGAAAAACGAATTATGCTTACTCATCGGTCATCGGTCATCAAAAATCGTACCTAACCAACTACTGTAACAACAGTGCAGCTTCGGCGAACCGGGAAAATTAAAAATACGTTAAGATGATCATTCAAAAACTGTATATGATAATAAATCGACATTTGATCAATAAAACATGAACGTAAAATATTTGCAATGATATATTATCATCAGTACCTACGCGCGAGATGTAATGTTATACGCACACGTTATAATAATAATAATAATAATATGTATTATGCATGGCCCCGCACAATCTGCAAAATAATTTTCAGCGTGTTCGAGGACTGCGTATACCTATATGATATTATAATAATATTATGTTATAAATTATAATAGTATACACACGCATAGGAAGCGTATAATATATTATAATACCTCGGTATATTTAATAAATATATGCATCGTAATAATACAATATTAAAATTCGTATTATGTACATAACATTATAGTATCGATATCATAATAATATTGTGTCGATCCTTCAGACATGTTTACGCACTTTTGTAATGTACGCGCGTCGACTACCCTACCATGGGGGTCAGGACCCCTTGAGTTTGACAACCTAACGAGACTAGTTTAACATTTTATCGTACCATGTGCGCCGTATGGCAATCGCATAATATTATTATATACGCGCGCATATTATAATATATAATATAGTATGTATATATATGTATACACCGACTGCGCACTTGTTTCTTTTGTACTTTTGGTTCGGTCGCACGGCTACGGATATCCGGCACGGTACATCATTAGGACCGGACGGGCGTGTTTAACTGTCAATCTCGATCGGAGGACGCGTTTATATTTACGCGCGATCCGAGCGAATCTTTGATGTGTATATACTGCTGCAGTGGGTATCAGACGCGACCGAGCGCGCACAATATTATTATTATTATATTATTGTAATATACACGGTCACCCATTATAGTGTTATAATATAATGTATTATTATTGTGTAACGCGATATAAACTATGTCGAAGGAAAATGCGAAAAAAAATTCAACCGAATAATATATTATAAACGGCCGCAGCGGAAAGTCGCGCTCGACTCGCGCCCCCCTACAGCCGAAGCACCGGCCGCCGCGAGCACTCTTCTCTCACACCCCGTCACCAGTCGGCCATCCCGTAAAAATCCTCGGGGACTATATCGATCTAAGTCGACCTAATGACGTCGGCACATATGATTTCCCACGAACCCGGCACCTGCAGCGTGGTTGTAGCGAGCGACGGTGGTGGGACCTCGGCCAATATTTTATTAATCGTCGATATCTATCCGCGCGGTTCATTGAATATCAAAAAAAAAAAAAATAATATCGCCGTGGCAGTCCATTCATACCGTGGCTGACCATTCATACCGCGGTTGCTGCAACAGCGACCACGCCAGTGTATCATAGTTATCTGCCTTTACAAATTATAGTGTTATAATAATGGGTAGGTGCAACGTATATGAACGTATACGAAACGATTGTAGAACATTTTTTTAAATCACAAACCATGTAGGTACCCGTGTCCTTCAGATGTTTGCATGATATTATTTTTATACTTTAAATGTCTCAGCTGATGTTTGAGTCATTTCCACGCGAATAAACTTTTAAAATCTAAGTGTTTAACACGCGTCATACTAATATATTGTTGGATCGATTTCTTGTAGATAAATTAAAAAAAAATATGATTAATATCGCTTTATAAGAACGAGTTTTCATGAAACTCGTCGAAGAAAATAACAGCATCTAAAAATTAGTATACGATCACTATAATGTTTAATCGTTATGAATAACAAAATATATAAATTTTATTTTTGAATTTTATTATTGTATTTTTAAATAATATACAAAGTCTGAACAAATTACAATACCTAACTTAACAGAAAACGGTCACTTCCGAGGCAGTCGGTAGGTTTATAATATACTGCCGCAGTATAATAGATAATACCTACTCGCAAATAATGTAAGTTTTTGTATACGCAAGTCATTTAACGCGCATATAACTTTGGTCCGAAAATCTTTATACAAATCGCACGTACATAATATATATACGGCGGCGGCGGGCGGAGAAATCTCGTCGAGCAGTAATTATTATAACAAGCTCACGGTACGGCTTTTCTATATGTCTCTCGAACCTTTGTTCGCGTCGACTCTAATTGCTATATCCATTAAGCTCCGGCGGCGGCGTAAAATCTCATCCGACAAACTGTCACTAAAATAGCATAGTATATTATTAATATAAGATATATATATATATATGTATGTACATTGTATATAATACATTATGTACATATATGTATACATTAAGGAGTATGCGGAGAGCGCAGCAAGAGCGTTCGTTCGATCGTCCCCCGGAGGACTTTTGTTGTTGAAGTATAATTAAAAATGTTATTCTTCACATTATCCAGCGCATAAACGGAATTTAAATTATGCACGCACATAATATTATAATGTATAATATAATATATATATATATATATATATAATATAAAACGATAGAGGCGACCGGACAGAGACATAAATAATAATATACAGCGTGAACGAGTGAGAAAGAGAGACGTTTAATCTGGTCCTCGGATCTTTTCCTGTAGATTTCATTTTCTTCGCACACACGACTTAATTACCGAATCCGATTACAAATTGTGCGCAGGATAACGTTTTATAATAATAATATATTGTATATATAATAATAATATGTCGTGTACTCGCTCGGGCTCGTGAACGCTTTCGACGTCACACCGTCATCGCAGTCGGACGGTATACCGTGCATCATACATATCATTATTATATGTAGGTAATAATAATAGTAACGTAATAGTGATATCATATTTTATGCGTACAATGTCGTAGGTGCCATTGTTTTGTGCGCGCGCGTATTGTTACCAGCAATTATCGGTTGCATCGGGTCCGGTGCGAATAATCGAAATATACACTTTTGTACACAATATAGGTATATCGTACCTATTACAGTGTGTAGAATAATATTATTGTGTGTTGTAGGCACGGGTACGCACCACGCTATAATATATTATAGTCGTATACATCATAATGTTATTATTAATGATATTGTTATGGGATCGCTCGTAATAATAATAATGGAACGAGGAAAATAAAAAAAAGAAATTAATATTTCGTCTTTAGACGCGAACGAGTGTGTTGATCGCGAGCTTGCGCCGAGTCCTGTATAATATAGTCTCATTAAAAATCGTGAGTGAGCCCTATATAATGGTATGCACTCGTGTGCGATCTTCGCGTTATTCCGACGACGACGATTACAATTTTTATAATGATATTGTTTAACACACATAATATAATATAATATGACGCGTTCTCGACGTCGTCGCCTCGGCCCGCGTGTATTATTATCATATATTTTTACAATATTATAATTGTATTGGGTAACAACAACAATATTATTTTTAATTTTTTTCCCGGTCGCGATGTAATCCGGTCTCCCTTCTCGTGCACCTCCCGTATTATTACTCTATACCATTGCATCACCTCTCCTATCCCCGCAAGTTGGGGGGGGGGACTGCACACGTTGATTGTATATACTTATGTACCTCCGTTCGGATGTGTACCGACGGCCTTGGGTAGATTGTACACTTGTATGCATGGAAGTAATACCGCTATGGTGTGTGGTGATGCGATCGAGTCACGACAGCGCCGTATCAACAATAACAACTGCACCGGTGATGAGTGTAAATTGAATATATTTTATAAAATGCAATTGCGAGACAGCTGAAGTAATTTTCTTTCAAATTCGATCCCCTTTTAGGCCAACGAGAAAAACTATTAGTGTATAATTTTTAATGTATATAATTGTCTTATGATTATAATTATTTCAATCATTGTCTATTGCCATAATATATTTTATTTACAACACATATATAGGGTTATATGATTAGAGTTATTCATACACATTATGATGGTCAGTTAAATATTTAAGAACAAAAATATCAAAACAATTATATAATTAGGCAGTGTTATTAATTATTACCAATCTAAACTTTTTTCGCGATGTTAATATACAAATATGTGATTGGTGCCAAAAAAAATTCCATGATAAAAAAGTATGTTTCCTATATTATCGACATTTCCGAAAAAGGTCGTTTTGGACACCCTCGAACGCAGAGTGATTATAAATCATAACTGTTCGTCTAATGTTTGTTTAATTAACGAAAATCAAACGATAAATTTTGTTAATATATGCACGTATTATGAACACTATTGACTTTCGAATAATTAAATCAGGAATTTATAATATATATTATTATATAATCACAATATAATTCCTGGATTATATAAAAAAAACTCTTATGATATATATAACACATCAGTACATCACAATCGCATATCATAAAGTGATCTGTCGTGCGCACGGAAAGTCGAATCGCAATATTCGATTAGAAAAAATGAAAATATGGTAATAATTACTTACCAAATTTGGACTAAATTATTGATTCAGAGTTTGGTCATCACACAAACTGCAGATATAACAACATTGGCTTGTATATATTATTATCATTAATTATAATATGTGTGTGGCAACTTTCAACATTTATGTATACTATGCAGTATGTCTCATTTAAAATTATCCCGCTCGAAGTACTGAAGTTTGTGCGCACAGAATTTATAATAATATATTATTATATTTAAACTCATTAAATACTATCCCACCCTACCCTCCCCAAAATAAATATTCTAATATCCACGCCGGATGAGATTACACGATGATATTATATCGATGTATAGAATATAATTATAATTTGTAAAAATGATTGTACTATTAAAACACTACGCTATGATATACTATATTATTATATAACATGCACTAACAATGTTTTTCGTTTGTTTTGTCTGTTGCAGGTCAGTACCTACAAATACGTATTCCTAATGCATATATACGTACCGCACTACATTATTTAGGTATACGCGTTGTTGTGCACGGCGACGATGGCGACCAAGGTTCGGGTAACGTTTACTGGCAATACATACGCCACGTAGAATAATGTATGCTGCGGATATGAATTATATAACATTACGATAGTATGGTACAACTTATACAGTATAACGTCATGTTTTGAATAATACAAGTCTCGAGGAAAACGGCAATAAACACCTATATACCTATATCATACTATTGGCTATTTATTATATGCGCTCCGCGGTCTGTTATAATATTATATTGTATTAAATTATAGTACCTATGCCTATACTACGCATTATTATTCATTACAATATTATAGAATATTATAGAATATTATATTACGTCATAACCACAACCGCACCGTATACAATATTATTCGTACTTATTGTAGGCGCACGCGTGAATGTTAAGGGTAAACAGGTACAATGCGCCGCTGCTAGGTATAGGGGAGTCATAATATAATATATTGTATTATAATATTGACCGGGTAGAAAACGCAGGTACGACCGCGCGCGCGTATATGCAATAATATTAATAATAATAATAGGCGCCACGGGCATTTACGAGACCCGTTAAAAGTGTAAACATAAATTTTATTATTTTACAACAATGATTCTCCGGCTCACCCTCCCCCCCGACCTCCCCGCGACGCGCCGTCATCCCTCGCGATTCGCCACCGTCGGCCAACGTATACCGCGTATTGTATAGAGTATACCTAACCTTTAAATATTTACATTTTTGTCCTGCCCGAGCAGCGGAGTAATACCGCATATAACCGCGCGTTGGGTACATGCATGGTTGAAATATATACAGCTCATTGCATATACGTAGACCAGGACTGTCAACGTCAGATACAAAATGGCTGCGTAAAGGGATATCACAATATTAATATCAATAACCATTGTTCTCATCATGAAAAATAGCTGGCTCCCTTTACGCTGCCGTTTTTGTTTTTATCATCAAATATTTGATTGACAATACCGTATATTACGTCCAACGACCTTGTATAATATATTTCAACCATGATGGTACACGAACACCAGGTATACACATAATTTTAAACTATACACCGCGGATACCAATGTGGATACACTCGAAAACCGCATAACGTATACCTACGTTATTTTCCGCGTACGTGACTATAAGCACCAGCCTATTGTACACATGCGATTTAAGTGGCGAAAACTCGAAATATCCTGCAACACGTTTCGTACGGGCACGCGCAGTGCCTTTTCATTTTTCCCGAGCAGTTTTCCGGACTTTATGATTTGCAGCCCCGAAAGAATGCCAATTTCGAAGCGCTTTGGGTCGCGCGTATAATAATATCATATAAATTATTTACACGTTAGCGCTTTCGCCTGTTCGCCGTTACACGCGTTATCTTTTATAATCACGTATATAAATCGCCAGAATGACTATCAACCATCATAATATTATTATTATTATTATTATTATTAATGGTGTCGACTGTCGAGGTGAGGGGTTGAAAAATCGATTCCGGTGATTTCGATTAAATTTCGCCATCGCGAAACCGTTTTATAATCATATTAATAATAATATTATGGCACGGTTATTATTGGATTAAAAGGAACACGTTTCGCAAGTCATTTTTGCAAATAAATTCTAACAGTCTGGAAAGTAGACACGATATTTTCATAGTTCGACGTTCGAGTAAATACCGACAGATATTGAGTACGTATATTTTCTTAGTATATGCTTGACGCAGCATATATGGAATTTGAAGTGCTTACAATTTTTCATTCGAATAAAAAGCAAAAACATGGGCAGGGGGATAAACTTCTATCACATTTCGTGAACCTGGTTTTTTAGGACAGTGAATTTCCTCTAATTTATTCGATAATGGTTGGCGATCAAGTTATTAGAGCGATTCAATGACACACGTAGCGATTTAGTTATTTAATTTTAAATGTTATCAATACTAACGTTAGTTAAGGAAAAAATATTGCGCCTAACAATGTAGGGCCGTTTATTATGACTATTATTATTATTAAACGTGCACGTGAGAAAATTAAAATAAATTCGCTGAGTAGGCGGTTCGAGTTCCGATTACTTTCGACTATGTTTGAAACGCGACTTGCGAAGGTATGTGGAGGGGGTGGTATGATCGACGATGACGACGGGTGATGAATAATTATTATCATAATATAATATATACGGAGGCAAACTTTTCTTATATACCTAAGACCACTGTATAAAACTTAAGAATTAGCTATATTTTTTTAAAATTTATAATCTAGAAGTATTTATTTTTTCAACAAAAACATAATTATTGCTGTTGAGACTTATTGTTAACATACCTTCTAATTACAGTTTCAATTATAATAACAAAAAAAAACAGGAACGTATATATGACATTCAATCATGTTTTTAATTAAACAATTTTTATGCTTTATAATGTTTACTTATTTTGTTCAGTTCACAAAAAAAAAAAAATACATATTTAAGAAGATACTTATGTAATTTAGTTTTATAGTTGCCTGCTTAATTTGATTTAGAATATTACAAAGCTTTAATCAACAATAATTAATATAAGTACATAACCTAACCTAACCTATGGAATAAAAATATTTTGTGAATAACATTATTTTGAAATACTTCGGCCACGTATACCACCTATATTCGGCTGTATACAATATGTGCTGAACTCCATATCTTTATACATAGAGAACGCGAATGGAAGTGTCCTTTATAAAATATGAATATTACAGGTAATAAGTAGAGACTTACGTATAGTAGTACAGTGTGTAACAGAAAAAACTATCCAATGTATTCAAGTACCGCTGTAATAGCTTCTTTTCCAATCAATATTTTCTTTGAATTTATTGTTTTTAAATTTTATTTAAAAGTTATAGTTATTCCTGTCACTCGCTCTGTATAATATAATATATATATATATGTGCTATTCTCGTGTCGAAAATTATTATGATTATTATTATTATTATAAATATATATACACGCAAGCAGTCGTCTTCGTTAATTACCGAGCACTTATGTGCAAAATCGTTTCTAGACACGAAAAAAACCGAATACCTATGAGTATATAAATAAATATATAATAATATATACATATATTTTCTGAAAAAAAAAAATTAAGTCAAAAGAAAAAAAATTACCGACTATTTTCGAGACGAGCATTTTGAATAACTCAATTTCGGCGGCGTGTTATTTGTTTATTATTATCACCGTGTGTGCCGTACACGCACACACACACATATAGGTATATAACATCTCACGCGCGTATATTTACGTCGTCGGGTGAGGAGCAGGAAGGAGACGTATGGCGCGGTGGTGGTATTCATTAAGTTACAAACACGACTCGTTAACGATGCGCCGCAGACGGTAAAAAGAGAAACGGTTACAAATAGGCATTTGAGGAGGCTTGCTCGTCGGCACGTTCCCAAAAAAAAAAAAAAAAGGAAAAAACTAAAAAAAAAAAAAAAAACCGATCCGCAATTTTTCACGTGCTATACTCTCTTTTCTCCGCCCCGCGACTCGTTTCGTCGCACCGCGATCGAGAGCGTCCGACCGTCTGCGCGGTATATTATTAGCGGTTTTCCACGACCCCGGGGCGATGTCGCCGCATACCGCAACCGACGCGAGTGCAGCATTATGCGCATGTATCGTACCTTATATTATTATATTATTGAGCGCGATGCCAGTGAATCGGAATACAGTAAAATATGTGACACGTGCTCGACTGCGACGACATTCGACTTGAATCCGCGGCGAATTTTATTTTATTTTTTTCCGACCACGTAGGTTAGGTTAGGTATAAACAAATAAGTATTGTCGTCGTGGCGATCGGTTTTATAATAGTCTGCGAGACGCGAGCTTGCGCGTCGCGCACGCGCGTGTCGATGTATAATAATACAATATAATAATATTATAGTAGTGACCCCGGCCCCTGCAAAACCGAACCGATCGCGATCGAGCCGCTGCAGCGGGAGTTTCACGCGTTAATAACAATATCGACCCAGCTATTAATTATTCGTCCGCGGACTCCGAGACATCGTAATGATAATATTATTACATCGAGTTGTTTGGGGGGGGGGGGGGGGGACATTTACAATCATTATTTTTTGGTACGCACATTACATGTATCGTGCGACACACACGCCAAAAGCGTGAGCATAATATACACGCGGGACTGCAGCCTGCAGGTCGCTTTAGTCGAGCGCATTAACAATATGAAGATCAATTCACAAATTTCTCGTCTTTTCCGAGACGAAAAAACGCGAAAATATATGGACACGCACGTTATACAGGAACACGTTACTGTTATACACATCTATTATTTATTATAAATTGAAAAAATGTATTTCTATACGAAAATTGTCGTTGGTTTAGAAAACAAACATTGTTGCTGTCACTCCGCGAATTTTGCGAGTGTTATAATTCCGTTAACCATTCACTTTCCCTCAATTTAGTAAACTTCGTTCCAAGGTTCTCGTTCTAAATGACAGTATATATTTATATAGCCCACCTACAACACTATATTATATTCAATTTAATCATCTCCGAGGCTTGAGCAGTTTATTATACCGTTGCGGTGCTCGTGCTGCAGAATTAATAAATATATATATATATATTATATTACACACTACTGTAGTTTTCACGATCAATATTGTTTAGAGGTACTTATATTATAACACGTGTTAATATAATATTCGAGGTTTTTCGTGTAGGTTTATGTATACATATTATATTATACGCAGAATATCGTAAAATGTGTTATCGTCCCGGGAATGGATATTTTCTTATATACGCGGCGTTATCAAAGGCGGAATATAATAATATCTAAACGAGTTCTGTGGAGTGTAGCATGCGGTTGTCTGCGGCACGGGAGTTTCAATGTGGGTGGCGCGGAGGGGGCGAGAAAATAAGAATACAAGTATATATAATAATATAAACTATTATTATCATTAAAATTGTCCCCTAAAATGAGCACTTTCATTATCCCTTATAAACGGTTTCGACGATCCTTCACCACCCTCCTGCGGCGCCTCTTTTGCCGACGATAATGTCAACGCCAAAGAAGCGCTCCTGCAGCAGTCTTACCAAGAAAAACATACACACACACACAAATTTAT